>NW_027526203.1:248015933-248455647 GCF_048455015.1 Haemaphysalis longicornis | reverse complement strand
CCTGACTTTTGCCGGCGAGAACTAAAGATGTTCCCTTTGCTTTGAAATATAAACCCCTCACACGACGAGGGTCGCCGACAAGCGCGGGCTCAAGCGCTCAACACCAGCCTCGGTGGGCATCATGTAGTTATCTACACAGGCGCCTCCCAACATCGACGGCAGCAGTACGCCATCATTGTGGCTACCTCTGGAACCAACCTTCTTGCGTGTGCCGCACTAGAGACCGAAGAAATGACGGCAGCAGAAAATGCAGCCATCGCCTTGGCTCTCATTCTAACAGGGGTTCGTAAGGTAGTCACCGAGTCCAAAGAGAATACCAGGATAACCAGTCGGGTTTGGTGTCCCGACCTGCACTGCGCGTGCTAAAAAAACACTCATGAAATGGTTCCATTCAGCTCATCTGGACACCAGCTCACGCTTCCATGGAGGGCAACGAATACGATACGCCCCCCCCCCCCCCCCCCCCCCCCCGCCCCCCCCCCCCCCCCCCCCCCCGCCCCCCCCCCCCCCCCCCCCCCCCCCCGTGCTATGGAGCTGCACGAGGACAGTCACCCGCTTCTCTCGTTCAGGGACATAACCCAGCATTATCGCCTTCTGAGACAGACCCTACCTTCGCCTTACCCTGACCTCTCCAAGAAAAACAAACTACCCTACGGCTCATACAATCCGGCTCCTTCACACACCCGACGCACCTTCACTTCATGAACCCGAATCGCTACGACGCTGAATGTCAATTTTGCTCAGAAGTAGGAACACTCTGCCACATAATCGGGGTGTGCGACGTTAGCCCTGAGCACCCTCCTCTCTTTCCGTCAACTTCCGAACAAGAGCAATGTGAGATGCTGCTGTCCAGAGCCTCTCTGCCTACCCAGTTTCAGCTGGTGGGAGAGCACAGGCGGCGAGGGACTGAATATGCGCTACAGTGAAGACGGAACCACTCCCCTGGGCGGCACTCTGTGCCGTTGAGAAATCTGAACAGAAGTACTTACTGTTCTTCCCCTCCTCCGTCTCTGCAGCCGATCTCATCGCCTCCGTCCGCGACGGCAGAGACGGAGAAGTCAGGTCATCTAACCGGGTTTGAGCTTCAATTTTATAAAAAAAGAGTTTCCACTCATGTGCTACACCAATACAACTCAATCTACCACCGTTCAT
Source organism: Haemaphysalis longicornis (assembly GCF_048455015.1). Classification (NCBI taxonomy): domain Eukaryota; kingdom Metazoa; phylum Arthropoda; class Arachnida; order Ixodida; family Ixodidae; genus Haemaphysalis; species Haemaphysalis longicornis. The sequence goes on along the minus strand of NW_027526203.1, from coordinate 248,454,495 downwards.
GCATCGCGCATTAATTTAACCTTACCAAGAATATCTCTTTGAAGTATAGAGGGCGTGGTTAAGTGCATTCCACTTCTTTCTCGTTTCACTATTTGTAGAGCGACGTGAGTGAATTTAAGTGACGTCGCAGTGCGCAATCATTGTGCGTGTCGTTTAGAGCTTTGCTTTCCAACCACATTCACAGAGTGTATTGGCGCTAATTTTTTTCCTTCGGTTCCAATAACATTGCTTCCCCCCGTTACTGGAACCACCCAGAAGCTCTCAAAATACAATATTATCTGTGATATTAGTGGAGGTTGCCTATTTAAGGGTTTATTTAGTTTTTTTTTTTTCAAAGTATGTATCGAAGATATTGAAGTTCGATACCCTAATGGCTGTTCAGAAATATTAGACGTCGAAAAATTATCCCCGCCTCCTTCTTCTTGCTTGTGAGTTCCTCAATGACCTGTAATTTCTTCATTCATATCCCATATTAGGTATATTTTTTTATGAAAAGAGAGGGAATTTGTACATTTTGTACATTTGTACATTGTGACATTTTAGCCACCTTGGCCGTCGCCTTCTGCAGAGCGTCTTGTGTCGCGTACCCCCGGTACGTGTCTTGAGCTCGCAGGCGACGAACGACAACCTCTTCTTCTTCCTCTCCTCCTTGTTGGGTAGCAATGAACGCGTTGAACGTTTTGACCTCTTCGGCCAATCTTTAGTTGGCCAATCCCTAGGGGGATCCTGCCACAATCATCATCATTCCGCGTGTATGGCAGCAACGAGGGACGGGACAGGGCCCGAGCAATAGTCTTGAGCTCGCACACGACGAACGACAACCTCTTCTTCTTCCTCTCCTCCTTGTTGGGTAGCAATGAACGCGTTGAACGTTTTGACCTCTTCGCCAATCTTTAGTTGGCCAATCCCTAGGGGGATCCTGCCACAATCATCATCATTCCGCCGTGTATGCAGCAACGAGGGACGGGACAGGGCCCGAGCAATAGTCTTGAGCTCGCACACGACGAACGACAACCTCTTCTTCTTCCTCTCCTCCTTGTTATGTAGCAACGAACGTGTTGAACACTTTGACCTCTTCGGCCAATCTTTGGTTGGCCAATCCCTAGGGGGATCCTGCCACAATCATCATCATTCTGCCGTGTACGGCCGGGACAGGGCCCGAGCAAGAGGAGCTTCGCCCCTAAAAATACGGGCGCGCATTTAGCAGCGCATTGTGACCAGTGCAGGCGCATTCAGTCCTTCGCAGTCCAAATGCAGACCTTTCTTAGAGAAGATTAATATTCTAGGAAGAAGTGAAAACACAATGGCCAGGGAGCTTTTAGAAGCCTTTCTTATCAAGTAGAAAGGAGACCAGTGCGTCAGTGAAACATCGCGGTGTTCTTGCGTGCGAGTGAATTTAACATTTTGGAAGCTGCTCTTTGATTGCGGCTATCTCACCAGGGTTTTTGTTCGTGTGTGTGTGTGTGTGTGTGTGTGTGTGTGTGTGTGTGTGTGTGTGTGTGGTGTTCTTGTTCGCATACTCCGAGGAATTTTTGTGTATATATGAGGCGATGACTCCAATAAAACTAGTTTGCGAGTGAACGCTTGCGTTTGTCTTCTTTCTGTCGTCCTTGTTAATCGCGCTCTACGTTTTACCAAAAACAGCCAGAGCAAGTTGACCTTGGAACGACGGCGCCACCTGGGGTATGCGCGAAACAGACGATGGGGATTCACGGTAGGAAGGAGCCAAATGGGGTAGCAGACTTTCAGAAAATCCCCTGCGTCCCTAGTCTACGATGAGCACAAATAGCTGCATAACATCTGATACCAATCACAATAAAATATTCCACGGTTAATCGTTACCTGCTTTCACATTTTCTGATCGTCTGCTACCCCATTTGGCTCTTTCCTGCCGTGGAGGAGCGTGAATCCTCATCGTCCGTTTCGCTCTGCATACCCCAGGTGGCGCCGTCGCTCCAAGATAAGCTTGCGCTGCCTCACACGTTCAAATCGGCCGCCATTTTCCCACAGGCGAAAATTTTTTTTATTTATCTTCAGAATAAACAGGTAAGTACCGTCGTTGTTCCCGGTGTCAAACAAAATAGACCCCAAAATGTGACCTTCCTGTGAAGTTTCAGCCCGAACAGAGTGGCGGTTCGCTCAGTAAAAAAGTTCAAAGTGTTCGAATTATCGTCGTACCACCATGTATAGTGGTATGAACCCCTATCACTCTATGGTGCCATGAATGCGCGCTGAAGTTGGGACGTTGCGGTGGTTGCGGGTTGGCAGACGGCTACCGGCAGTTTCGGCGTCCGCGTGAAAATGTACGTCGAGCTCGAAGATACGCGGGACGAACTTCCGGGTGGGCTTTAGAGGGTCTCTGTTATTAATCTTTCAGCTTCCATTTTTATCGTCAACTGATAACTTATCAAACTCAGCGAGTTACCTTTTTTCAGGACGTGAAAATTGGTTAGACGACAACGAAGTTTACGGTGCTCATCCGTGACCCACTCGTGAGAAGAAGAAGAGGCAGGAACGAGACACCGCCACGGAATTCAGTGTGCTTCCACAGGAGCTCTTGAAAATATTTATTATCTCCTGCAATCTTCTCTGCTAGCTGCGCCACAAGTCTCCCACACTTGGAAAAGGTTGACTTTCGACCCTTTGCTGTGGACCGAGGTCACAATCGACACAGGCATGGAGAGCCACACGAAGCATATTGAACAGATCCCCCAACGGGCAACCTTCTCAAGCAATCCCGTCAACCTAGACGAAGTGGCTTCGGTGACTTCATGTTTCCGGCTTCCAAACGAGCTGGCCATCCAGAGCAACGTGTTGTCGCATCCAGCTGTGCTGAAGATCCTGCAGTGCTCCGAGTCCCTTACATCACTTGTGCTTCGTGGGCGATGCGCCCTCTTGGAGGAAAGCATCACAGTCCTGGAGAACCTGCCCGGCCTGCAATCCTTCCACGTGTCCAACGAAGTGAGAATGTGCGATGAAGTTATTCGACGCGTCTGCACAAGCTGCCCTCGTCTGGAGAAACTGAAGATAAACACGAAGTCTGTACGCGTTGCTGTGGAGTGGAGTGGTTTTCCGTACCTCACAAGTCTGTCAGTGACCACTGTCCTTACAAATTCGCTGCTCTCGTGCTTCCGGAACTGCCCAAATTTTCAGTCACTTAAGATCGACGGTGTGGCCAACGTGAACGGAATCAGCGTATCCCAGGCGCTTCAAGGGTTCCCGAAGCTACGAAGTGCGACAGTGCGCGGTTACCCTGATACCGGCTGGTTCGTCTCCAGCTTTCCCCGCCCTCTTTTGCCACTTGAATGCATCGATGCTCCCTGCTTGGTCATCAAAAAAGAGCAACTCCATGTTCCGAAGCAAACCTGCCTGGTGTCCCCACGTAAGCTGACGGTTAACGATTTCCCAGTGTGACGCTTTGAACTAAGGGCGCTGCGTCCTCCTTCACCAACCATGAGAGCATATGCTTCAGCGGCTTGACTGGATCCTTTCCTTTCAGAATCGTCCTTTCAGAACTGTGCGCGTTCACCAAGTTTATTCGCACTTATCTGATCGTCGATACAGACATTACTCATGCAGTTCAAAATTTGCGTACGAAACGTGCCATGAAATCTTAAGAATAAACGGGAGAATTGCCTGCATAAGTGGCTTGCCTCGGTCTTTTATTGGGACTTACTGTTAAGGACTTCCTTAATATACATTTGCCCCCCTGAACTTTGTGTGAATAAATTTCAGCTTGATTCACAAGCTACCTAATAATTCTCTGTAATAATTTTAGTGTGCTTTTTGGGGCTACTGGGTCCAACATAAATTGGACAGCACTGCAAGGTCGGTAATAAGAAATAAAACACTCAAAAATGCTAAGGATACTGGCGGACGTAACACATTTACTTCTCAAAATTTTTGCAAAACTCCATGTTCTCCTGATTCATTCGGAGAACAAGGAGTTTTGCGCCTTCGGTATCTTCCAGGTGTTTTTGGCCGTACAAAAGCGCCTTTCCAAGGAGGAGACCCTCGATAACAGATCACTAAATCAAAAAAAGACCTGAGGACGAGACGCACAGATCAGCGAATACATTGGAATCTCGTTGATACGATTCTGCGTAATACTTTTTTTCGGTCTAATGTGTTTGTTTTTTGTTTTGTTTTGTTTTGTTTTGTTTTGCTTTTAAGTCCCGGCCGACATCCCTTAGAAATAATGCATTTCGGTGAGTTTAATATCATCGCATTTTTGCTGAAAATTGGATAATACGTCCCCGAAAGTGGATATTGACCGGCATTTCTATAAATCTCGCTTAAACCGCATTCCAACAAGCAACGATGTGCACGTTACAGAGCAGTGCCGATTTAACTGCGAAATGATCGCTGCCAGGTGTGGCCGCTCCGTCCAATGATGATGACCCGTCTGGCAATCCACATGCTCCGTACTTCCCGCGTAGCTTTTTGTTCTCTTTCCGCCGTGTTGCTGTGTTCGGTTTTGCTGGTGTGATTCTGTGGTTCTTTTTTTGTTCTCCTCTAACTGCCTCGTTGGTGGCGCGGTGGTGCTGGTAGGCTTGTGACAATGTCGAGGAAACGCTGACAATGTCGAGGAAACGCAAGGAACTCAGCTTTAAAGAAAAAGTGGAAATTGTACGCAAATTCGAAGAGAACCCGAATAGGAAGAGCGTGGATTTGCCACGTGAGCTGGGTTTGCCCATGTCAATTACCGCTCAACACTCTTGTCGTCCAGCAAGAGGAACTTCGAAAGAAGCAGTAAGTTTTCGGCCCCGGTGTGAAACAAACGCGAGGTGCGAAGCATGAGCAAATGCTTACATGGTTCCAAACAGTTAGAGCGGCAGGAGTCAAAGTCGACGGGTCAGTACTACGCGAAAAATTGACAACAGCGCGCTCTCCTTTGGCATTGAAGACTTCCAATAGTCCGGCAGCTGGGTTCACCGATTTAGGTCACGACACGAACAAAACAGCTTCTGGCGAAGCAAAGAATACCAGCCGTTTCTTTTTTTACAATTCACAAGAATTTAATCCTGGACTATGAAAAGAACAAAGTGCTCCACAACTTGTCTAGCCTCTTCAATGTTGCTTGCTGACGGAGTATGCGTATTTTCCTCTATTTTTAACCTCTTTTCATAATACGACAGTCGCATATAATACGTTTAATTTTCCGGTTTCCCTTAAAAACGTGTCAACGACATTTCACTGTACTTACCTCATACTCTGCGGAAAACAAGACCCTGAGGAACGTCTTTGGGTACTTGTTTTATTAGTAAAAACACGCAGACATCGACGCCCACTTGATAGCTGTGTTTTTGAGACCCCGAAACTTTTTTAGTGTTTTCTTTCGCATTCATTTAAAAAAGGCTTTGAAGTACAACGATACAAACGCCATGAAATGAAAGAACTGCATGCTTGGCGCAATTCTTTGAAAATATTCACATCTGATGTTATTTACTTTTTTATGTACGGGGAATGGTTCAAGGTCAAGCAGGAAGGGGTTAAAATTAATAATCGCCGTCTAGTATTAGACGTCATACACGCACATGGAAATCTCGAGCATGCTAAGTTCTGCATGCGTAAAACTCTCCGGCAGCGTGCAGTAGGCACAAATAATCGTACGAAGTGTTCCAAAGCCATGGCATTTTGGATTAGGTGACAGCGATGCAGGTAACATGTTTGGTGTTGGCGAAAACTGGTTGTACATTATTTACCCATCTTGCATTTCTTTTCCGTTTGCAGTACCATGACTACCCTGATGAATTTTGAGAAATTCTCGATAGCTCTCAAGTACAGAACTGGAACGATTCTGAGCCCAGAAAGGAGATGCCGCGTGCGGTAGCCGCGGCCCCCAGAACAGTGAGCCAGCTTTGGAGAGGAGGAGGAGGAGGATAAACATCTTTATTGTGTAGTAAATTTGTGTGACGTCTTCAGGAGGTGGAGTCCTCAGTCCAGGACCCCATATGCTTTGCCAGCCGCTACAGCCCGCTCCACCGGTCGAAGCTGGTCGGACAGGCATGAGCTGGACAGGGCGCGCCTCCAGAGCTCGGGAGAGTTGTACGAATTCGGTTTGGGGAGAGGGTGGGAGGGGCATCCACCAACCACGTGGAAAAGAGTACAGTCTGCTCCACAGAAGGGGCACCTAGGGGACGTAATGTGTTCGTAGTAGTGGCAGACTCTTTTTGGGTGGGGAAAGGTGTTTGTTTGCAAGGCACGGTAGTGGTGTGCCTGCTCTATAGATAGGTGTCGGTGGGGTGGGGGAAGGGTGCGTCGGGCAGGGCGTAGATGTTGGATTATTTCTCTGTATGCCAGAAGGGGAGTAAATCTCTCCAAGGCGGCGTCTTCACTCCTCGTGCGGCGTGTCATTTCTCGCGCAAGGTCGTGGGCCGTCTCGTTCCCCCTCACTCCCAGATGGGCTGGAGTCCATACAATCTGGATCTGTCGCTGCGGGGGGTGGCGGAGTAGTATTGCGCGGGCCGCAGCGTGCACCGTTCCGGCCTGGAAGTGCCGGCAGGCCTGTTGGCTGTCCGTCACTACAGTAGTAGCCTTGGTTGAGGAGATGGCAAGCGCGATTGCCGCCTGTTCAGCTTCAGCTGGTGAGCGTGTTTTTATAGAGGCAGTGATAGTCGGTCCTCCTCGGGCGGGGCTTACTGCCAGGGCGAACGCTGGGTAGGAGGGGTATGCTGCCGCGTCTGTGAAGACGGCATCAGCATCTTGACTGTACTGCCGTGAGATGGCCTCCGCGCGAGCCTTGCGTCGTCCACTGTGGTGTTCCGGGTGCATGTTACGCGGTAACGGTCGGACTTGAATGCGTTCTTGAATATGTCGGGGTAGGGGCTCTGGAAGTGGGCCGTTGTAGCCTGGTGTATGTATTCCTAATTCTGACAGGACATGGCGGCCAGCCTTGGTGATAGAGAGCCGTTGGTATTGCTGTAGCAGATCTCCTTCAACTAGCTCCGACGACGTATTATGGATGCCGAGTTGAAAGAGGAGCGAGGTGGATGTGACCCACGATGGCCTCCCGGTCCCCTCCCCTGTGTATGGCGTTCCTCGATTGAATCCTCATTGCTGACCGGTTCTGTTTTATTTTCATTTGCGTGAAAAATAACAATGTCAAGCTATTTTTTGTGTAATAAAACAGAACCGGTGATCGGCGCGCTCACCCCAATGATTAACTACTTTTATTTTCATTTGCGTGAAAAATAACAATGTCAAGCTATTTTTTGTGTAATAAAAGTAGTTAATCATTGGGGTGAGCGCGCCGATCATAGCCTCTTTGTCCTTGTCATCGATGAATAAAACACTACTTCAGCGAAACCCTTTGTTCCGCGTAGTCGATTCTGGAAGTGCCCACTCATGGCGCACGAAAACACTTTGTGGCCACGCGGTTGGTAGGATGGAGTGTTAGCTTTCAGAGCGAAAACTTTTTGGTAAATAATTTGCTCTTACAAGTGATTGACTATCTAACAAAGAAGCGTATCGGTGACAAGGCAGCCGATGAAAGAATAAAGTGCGCTAGAACTAGCGGTCAGGATAGGGAGTTTAAAAGACACTGAAGTGAATTTGTCAAGCTCCCGTTTTTGCTTGCACTGCGTAGACTGGCTCAAATTAACACACTTTTAATTGTTTATCCGGTCGATAAGTCGGTAATTATTTTATAAAGCCCGAAAAAATAAAAACTACCATGCATGGTCTGCGGCGGCCTCACCAACTAAAGGCTGTGACGTCGGGAGGAGTTGCACCGTGATTGGACGACGTTGAAGATTAGCATTCAAACAAGTTTCGGTTTCGGTTCTGTAAAACAACATGCTTGACATCCTACGTTATCGTTGGATGGGCCTTCTCGTTATCTCAATAATCGCCATACCGCGCTTCTGCCATGTTGTCGGCTGTAAAATACCCAAGATAAGACTCCCAGGACGACTTGGAATCGTAGCAATCACTAGCCGAGGCCTACGCAGTCGATGAACGCCCTCCGCGTCACCGCAGATGCTCAAATGCCATGCGCTTTTCCCCCACATTTGGAGCTTGCCTCACTCATGCCTGTATCGTAACAAGCGTGTTCGCACCAGGCCAAGGGTCTACTGATTCTGGCCTGTGCCCACTGGCCGCAAGTAGTCGGTGCTTGTGGCAACAGCACGCCAACGAGAACTCGATATAGCGCGTCAGTGTCAGTCTGCGCGCGTTCTGCGAACTCGCTCGTGGAGCAGTGAACGTTACGGCCCAAAAATGGTGAACTCAGTTTAGAAAGCATCGGCCGCAAACGGAAAAATCAACTTGCAAAAAAAAAAAAAAGCATGTACTCTCGGGAATTCGAGCTTGCGACTTGCAAAACAATAATCCTAGCGCTTCAGGCCACTCGGCCACGAGCCAGTACTGCCAAGCACGGATATATAAGGTATATAATGTACAGCCAGTTTACACTTTTATTTAGTTTTAGCATTATAAGTACCTTAGGTGACTATTTGTTGTATAGCACTCGTGCAGTAAGCGTTCCCCAAACTTCCACAATATCTCACGTCTAGCAATTGCCTTTCCTAGACGGAAAAGCGTTCGCAGATGTTTGGCCGTGCTTCTGACCGCTGTGCTTGGTCACCCAGCGCAAATAAGTGCTCCATGCACCCTAATTTTGTGCTGTACGGTAAAAGTTTCAGTTGATTTTATTTCTTTAGTACCTATAAATTCTATATATTGACTTCGCTGACTCGTCTCCCGCCTTCAAGTGGTCTTAGATTTTCCTACTAGCGTACCAGTCAGCGAAGCGTCGCATGTGCGCTTGTGCAGCGCTTCTGTGGAGCGACCTGGACTTGGAGCTTGACACAGTGTACAAACTGACAAAGTAAAGAAAGGCACATTCTTCCATTCACAAACGTGTCGTGTCTTAGTTTCAACTGAGCGAACGATGTCTTACCTGACCGTATTTGTCGAGCGAGCACCATGTTTCACGAAACAATTGTCTTCATGAATAAAACAAGCCCGGTTTAAATGCGGTCAAAAACAAAGGCAGAAAACGGCTAGTAATCCAGCAATGTTTACAAATCACTTCAGTGTCCCTTTAAGTTCCCGTATCTCCTCAGTCTTGCCGTCACTGAAATCCCGAAAATTTCGCTTCGACTAATCGCAGCCTAAGGTCATCTCGCTCAATGTAAGAGGAGTGCAAACTGTTGAAGATAGAATACGCGCCGCCATGGCCGTTCCCGAAACCGTGTTCGTTTAACGGGGCATCTGTAGGGGTTAGTCGGTGCTACATAGCTTGAGTGTAGGGCGCTTAAACTTTGACTAGTAGAACAAGGACGAGAAAGACTGTTTTGTAGTCTTTCTCGTCCTTGTTCTACTAGTAAAAGTTGAAGCGCTCTGCCCTCAAACCGTGCTCCGCCACAATCTTCCGAAATTTGTTGGACCTAGCTCTGGGTTCAAAGTTGGTTGGTCTCTTTTTTCCCAAGCTCCATGAGATGCCGCAGCTTGGGTGCGTTAATTTAGTGTCGGCTTACACCGGTGATTGATCATCCTCTTTCGTAATGTTTGTTAGCTGAGGTTTGTCTATTTTGGAAAGAACGTGTTCCGCTAAAGCTTCCGTCTGCATTTATATCGCGTTCGGATATCCCTGCATCACAAGTTGTCAGAAGAACGCCTCGATAAACTCCACCAATCCATTTGCACGATGCATTCGTAATCGTGGTTTCACAAACTGTAGTGCGAGAACGTTTATGGAACGTCTGTGCTTGTTTCAACGCCTTTAGCATTCCCTGTGTTAATTAGCAACTGGCGCTGTTGCGTTTGGCCTATCCTTATTCGCGATACTCTAATCTACCGATGTTGGACACCTTGTTTTTACTCTTTATGGTCCCTTGAAGGCACGTGGGCCGGTCTTAAGCGTTACGCAACATCTCCGTGAAGTCCCCTTCATTCTTGAAGCATCTTAATTCACTAACGCTTAAAGCCGATAGCATTTCTTGGGCTATTTAAACGCAAAATATCGGTGCATCTGTCTGTCTGTCTGTCTGTCTGTCTGTCTGTCTGTCTGTCTGTCTGTCTGTCTGTCCCGAATAGCGCGAGCACACACAGACGTCCTACTCTGCAGTCTTTTTTGGGCGCTTTCAGTTCGTCCGCGCGCTGACGTTCTTTCAAAAATGGTACGTTTTCTCCTAGAACCTATACCGGAAAATTCAGGTCCGTCCGTCCGCGCGTATCCGCGTGTGCCCCTAAAATCGTCCCAAAAATGTCTGTCTGTCTGTCTGTCTGTCTGTCTGTCTGTCTGTCTGTCCCTTTATTCAACGGCGACGGCGGTTTAAAAAAGCTTGATTTATACCCAGGACCATTCAACTACTGTTATTGGTGGAATGCCTCATAAATGCAACAGTGCTGACCACAAAGAGACCATTACGAATATTAGAGGCAGCATAAGTGGATAAGTGAGAGTAGCAGCATTCTATGTATTAAATATAAACGTGAAATTCGTTTATAGAATCTAAAAGAATAACAGAATAATAGAACAAACAGAACCCGTTAAAAGCGGTGACAAAGGCCGAAATATTTTGAAGTGCAGAAAAGGAATATAAAATAAATTGCCTGGGACAGTAGAACTAAGCATAACCGACTTAAATGAAAAATAAAACGAATGAAAATAAAAGGAAGGATGTCGAGTTTTTTATGCTTCTTTATAGTGAGCTATTTTTGGTTCGAGCTGTAAGGTAGCAAGTAGTCGTTGAAGTTTCTCGGTTTATTTTTGCGTGGTGTACAAGCTAAATGTTCTGCTAAACAGACGCAAAAAAAAATGTTTCCCTTTTATGGGGCGGAGGCCCAGTTGTGTTCAAATGCGCCTTTGTTAAGGCTGCTAACTGGTCTTGTTTTTCCTTCGGTTCCAATAACATTGCTTCCCCCCGTTACTGGAACCACCCAGAAGCTCTCAAAATACAATATTATCTGTGATATTAGTGGAGGTTGCCTATTTAAGGGTTTATTTAGTTTTTTTTTTTTTTCAAAGTATGTATCGAAGATATTGAAGTTCGATACCCTAATGGCTGTTTCAGAAATATTAGACGTCGAAAAATTATCCCCGCCTCCTTCTTCTTGCTTGTGAGTTCCTCAATGACCTGTAATTTCTTCATTCATATCCCATATTAGGTATATTTTTTTATGAAAAGAGAGGGAATTTGTACAGATGACCAAAGGACCTCCGTCCATATTTGTTTTACTGATGATGACAGTGGGTGTCGATAGAAGGCCAACCGTACTTCAATTGTAACTGCGCCAAGCACAACGGAAAATGTCTGAGCACATTTTTTTCGTTTAAGTATAACGATATGATTGCGTTAAGCGCGTTGCAGAGTGGAGTGGGGGGGGGGGGGGGGTAGTCACAGGCATTTCTTTATCTACAAAGCATACAAAGACTCCATATTACACTTCATCGAATTTTGGTGTCTAGGAGAGAGGGGATAGGTTGCGGGAATTGGGGGAAAAGATGGGGTACGAACCTAAGGGAAATGGTGGAATGGCCGGTGCCTGAATGTGTGCTTACGGGAGCAGCAGTTATTATTGAAAGGTGCGGCCTCCTCGCATTTGTCTTCACACTGTATTAAATGTGGCTGCTCACCTAATCTACACGGCACTATCATTTTGTTTCTGCGCAGTGGTTTTTGCTTTTTTTGCTTTTGGAAGAGCGGAGTATCTGATAAGGCCCTCTGATTTCAGTTTGTGCTAGATTCTTCAGGCTCCCTATGTCATGTCATGTGTTTCGAAGCAGCGTTTAGTCGTGGACGCGGATTACTCCATAAGCCCGTCTTCGCACTGCTCGCGGAGTATATATGTAGCAGATGAATGTTTGCGATCGCTCACCTCGCGGCAAGACGACCCAGCATTAATTTCTTTGTCGTGTGCTGATTGCCCAGTATAATTTTGTATTATCCATCGTACTTCTTTCGTTGAATATTCGTGAAATTTATGCCACATTGGCTTGTCCGGGGTAGTGATCAATATCTGAGGTATGATATTGGCAATCATAACTGCCGTGCTGTCATGTATCAGCGCTCCCGACCGCTAGATTATGTAAGCGCACAAAACCGGTTTACATCGTAGGGTATAGCCGTAGCAAGGCCAACTGAGGAAACGCTGCTTACGGAGACATTGCTAGTATATTTCAGCGCAGTGGAATGACAATCTGCTGCATGCATGTGCCGGCTTCGCGACGCCGGCCTAGGACATACATTTGGTGCTTATACAGACCGAATGTGCCACACAAGATCGCGCCAGGAACATGTACACTTTCGTAAATACACCACATTTGCGAACAGAATGACTGCTGCACACAAGTATGTATTTCCAACGCGTACAAACGGTAAATCTCAGTCGTGAACGTACAGAGAAATCAGTGGCGACAGCGGGGAGCGGGCCGAAAAGCCTCCGAAACGGGCGCCAGGGGGATTTCATTGGCGCCACCCCCCCCCCCCCCCTTCCCTACAGGCAGCGCTCGAGGCGTATAATCAATGCGAAAATATGAACCTCACTTCGGAAGAGGAACAAAGTAGCAACGGCTAAATTACTTACGCCGGCGAAATAGTGATCGCCATCACCCTGATTCAAAGAGAAGCACTTAGCCATCATTAGCATCAGCACGCAAAAAAAGCGGCACTTCAGCGCACGAAAGGGCTCGCGCATAATGAACTGTGCTTTCTGCCGAAATCGAGTCAAAAGCCACCGAACGTTCCGTGCGAGGTAGTAACTCTATCCCCTGCCAATTTAGCTTGCTTAAAAGCTGGACCTAGGCATCACCTAGGCCCAACATAGGTCTAGCTGCTTAGGAAATTTTCCTTTGGCTGAACTGCACGAAATAGCCGATCTAGAGTTACGTTGGTAACTACGCATACAAGCTCGTTGCTGAGGCTTGGGAGGAAGCTACCTCCCAATAACTTTTACCGACTTGGTCGTGCCCCCTGGAAAGTTTCTGGTTCCAAAGCATCATGGGAGCTCATGATGAGAATACACACCCGGCCTTGAAGCATGCACTGGAAGGTAAAACACTGGGGCGTTACCTCTGTAACGCAGCCAGCGTCATTTCGCAGTTTTTGAAAGGTGTTGACTGCGTTGCCTACATGGTACGACGCTCCAAAGAAAGACGAAAGCGTGATTACATGGGCGGCCAATAATGAGGGTGATTCCTCCCGTGCCAAGTGGGAAATGAGTGCTGCGCCGTTGCTTCGCTAGATCCTTCTGGCCTCCACGACCCCGCTTGGGTAGTGCGATGAGCTCCCTTTCACGTGTATCAGAGCACGATTGCATGCTGCGCTGCGAGAGCCATCTCCCTCAATGTGTAAGCGCCAGTGTATGAGAAGAAGAAGAAGAAGAAGAATGCAACCGTATTTCCTGAGGGGCATCCCATAGAGGAAAACGCCGCCAAAGAAACGCCGCGCATTATGAAAGCCCACCGTGAATCTACGGGGATTCTCTTGGGCGTCCAGTGCTGATGAAGTGTGAGTATAGTGGCTAGATGCAGCCACTATTTAAGGTGCTCGTCATATAATGGCGGCAGCTGCAGTCGAAAAATCGTCATCGGACTCTTCGTCGGAAGAGGTGAGAGCATGCACGTTGCGCATATATGTGGCTGTCAATTTGGAGAAAGGGATGCGAAAAATAGCTCGAGGTAAGCAATGTGTGGAACAAATATGGAATCACAGGTTGTACTGCTCAATGCAAGCAGTTGCACAATATATATTCCCAGGTATCGACTAACTGGACGTTTGGTGTCCAGTCTATGCATGCTTCCTTCTTCGGGAGCCAATCATCCATACGCCCTTATCCTGTGCCCTTTCAATATTGTGTCGTTGCCGCGCTCGACTTTCCAGCCCTGCAGGAGCTTGAAAGGTTATATTGCGATCTTACGCAGCAGGAACTTTACATGGCCGAAATTCCCCTGATACTATTAGACGCCGTATACATTTTCCCTTCTGCCCACTTCCGATCAATAAAAACAGGACTTACTGGTTAATTTTTGAAGTCGGACCAGCTCCTTCGCATATCGGGAAAAGACAGAAATATAGCCCCAATGGGGAATTAGGAGTCGATTGATTGATTGTAGGGTTTAACGCGCCGACGCAACGCAGGCGATGAGGCGCGCCGTAGTGGAGGGCTCCGGATTAATTTTGACCACCTGGGGATCTTTATCGTGCGCCGAAATCTCGAACACACGGGCGTTTTTGCTTTGGAATTAGGCGTCAGGCACGAGCGTAGCCAAGGGGAAGGGGGGGGGGGGGGGCACACCGGGCCCGTGCCCTCCTCCCCCCGAAAGGTTTCGTGCCAGGCTGGGGTGCGGTTCAAGGAGCCTGAAAAACCGCTTATGTCGCCTACAGGCGCAGAACCTGCAGTTTTAAGGACATTCTTGTTCATATAAAGCTGAAAACAAGAGATACGTCAACGTCTGATCCCTGTGCCCGCTACAGATGCTGTACATGTCATCATATACAGCCCGGCTGCATCTCGCGCCGGATACACCGAGCTGCGCGGGGAACCTGCCGCGAGCCGATCGAGGCAGTCCCGTTGTTTCGCTGGCGGAACATCGCGGCCGGGAAATGGCGGAACAGTAGGAAAAGCCTCATATAGGTATACATGTGGTCTAGACTTTAGGGTATCATTCCTTGTCTTTACACTGGTACAAAGTGTAATAACATGACAGGGCATGCGTGTCACTGTATTTCGTTCAGTCAACTATCAATCCTGGATATGTTTATTTTTCTACCGACGTCGCATTTCATTGACTATTGCAGTTCCATAATTTCTGCTAAATGGAAAGCATTGCTCTGCACATCTTGTATTCCCTTCACATCAACAAAACTGTACAATTGTCTTTATTGCGGAGCTTTGTCTTTTTGGCACTATTCCATTGTTTCCTTGACCTCCCTCTTGGTTAGAATCAGCATTCTGCATTTGCTTAACCGGAATTTTACTTAAGCCATGTCTGTTCGATTTAACGGTTAGAAATAGAATGAAATTTAAGAAACGTGCAATAAGCTCAACATTCAACAGCAGTGCAATAAGGTGTCCCGCTATGCGCTGCTGAGCACGAGGTCGCGGGTTCGATTCCCGGCCGCGGCGGCCGCTTTTCTGATCGAGGCGAAAAGCAAAAACGCCCGTGTGTACGAGATTTCGGCGCACGTTAAAGATCCCCAGGTGGTCTAAATTAATCCGGAGCCCTCCACTACGGCGTGCCTCATCGCCTGCGTTGCGTCGGCGCGTAAAACCCTACAATCAGAAGGTGTCCCGCTAAGTGTAAGTTTACTATTCCCGTTACTAGCACAAAAAATAACAAAAAGGCGATTACTTAACGTAGAGACGCACGTTTGCTAGCTTGCTAGCTTCACTGCAATAATATACGAATGTGCCGCACATGTGACGAAGGTTATCGCGGGAAAGCTACTCTTGCAAACGGAGACAAAACACCAGCTTTGGCTCTTCCATGCCAGTTTAGTTATCGTCGGCGTAGATAGAAGGCAACCAAGTCAGTGCTTCAACAATGAATGTAGAGCTTGAAACCCAAAGGGTGGTAAGTCAGTCGTGCGGGCCATTGTTGTAGCACGGAACAGCCAACAAGGGAGAGAAGAGTGCGAAATCTTGATTTTCATGGTTCCGAAACGAAACCGTAGGCGGCCTACGGTTTCGTTTCTGAACCATGAAAATCCAGATTTCGCACTCTTGCCACTCTTGCCCAAGCGTGCCACCGGCCTACGAGGCCGGTGACACGCTTGGCCGCTCGATGCTGGCGCGATAAACTTCAAATCGTGCTCGACTGTACTTCAAAGAGCTGATAAGAAAACTTATTAGTCTCTTTCCTAAAGGAAAATCTAAAACGCGCGAATCTTGATAGTAAACACCCAGTGTTGGCCTCCCCTTCCGCCTGACGAACTTCGGGGACCGCGCGCCACTCACGAGCACACTCATGATCACGCTCGCGAGCGCGTGCCCGCATAACAACCGCCTGCTCTACGGACGAACGAATCACCCGTGGCCTACCCATAGACCGGCGAACGGGAATTTAGGTCATCATCATCATCATCATCATCATCATCATCTAAGCTCCTTAAGGTGCGCTTTACTGTTAGCGTTCAGCTTATACAAATCGCTTGTTGAAGTCAGTTATTCCAAGCTTCGTTTGAAAAACAACGCGCAAGAAGCCTTGCCTCCATGATTATCCCCCCCCCCTTGCTTGGTCGACCGCGGGCCCGCCCCCTCCCCCCCCCCCTCGAAAAAAATTCCTGGCTACGCCCCTGGAGTCAGGCTTAAACCACACAGTTCCATGCTAAGCGGGAAAATTAGTGTTGAGAAGTAATCGTTGACTTTTTTCCGACAGTGAGACTAAAATGATGTGCTTAGTTTTCTTTCGCACTGTGATTCCTCTGTTTGTTTAATTAAAATCCTGCGGTTGTTACGATGCATAACTGAGGTCAGGCCACGGGGTCAGGCCTATGGCCGCGCGGAGGGCCGCTATCACGATAGAAACAAACTCGTACGTATAAACACCGCCGTGGGCTACCGACAAGTGACTACGTTTATTGCACTGTGCACTTATATACGTCGACATAACAGGTTAACTTACGTACACAGCGCCATCTCTGATGGTGTCACACAACCAGTACAAATATACGGCATCCCTTGTACATAAAATAAATGCGTGTTACCACCATTACTAGGCGCGCATCGGAAGGCAATGGATCTGGCGTGCATGCACACATCAATGGTTTTGGTGGTTTTGGTGTGGACATGCAGGTCTGCGTGTGCCCCTGTCCCAAATGAGGCGTGATGTCCCGAGTTTGTTCTTAGGTGCGGCAGTGAGGAACGAGACAGTGGCGCTGCAATGTCCCCCACGGGAAGCGCAGCCATGCCCTGCTCTTGTTGTTGTAATATGTATTTATTAATCCTAATTGCACTCCGTTCCTTGACCTTTGTCATCGCCGGAGGGGGAGATGGGGGAAGGGAGTTAGAGGAAGGGGGGGGGGGGAAGAGTGGTAACCAAAAAAGAGGGCAAGGCAGATTGAAACGAATAAATGGAGGGAAAAAATGGAAGCTAAAACGTCGTTAGAGATGTACAGGGCTGAGAAATTGAACATCAGAAAGGAAAATTTCTACGATAATTCCCAGGGCAGCGCTTTGCTTTTTGAGGCTAGAGCAGGTTGCCTGCGAACTAAGAGTTTTGTGAGGAAGTATTCACAAAATGATGGGGTATGCGTGGTCTGCGGAAAAGAAACAGAAACTATGCGGCACATAGTGTTAGAATGTGAGGGTATCCATCCAAATCTACATGAAGGGAATATTGGGCTTCCAGAAGCCCTAGGATTTAAGGGTATCACAGAGGAAGGTAACTTCGAGGCTGTCGAGGGGACGAAAAGAAGATTAGAATGCTGGTGGACGAAAAGCAGCGAGGGGAGTATTGCCTAGGACAGTTACCAACTGTAACAAGGAAAAAAAAAAAGTATTTCGGGCCTAATAAGCTTTAGTGCCTGCCCTAAGCAGCGCTAGTATTAAACCAAAAGTGTAAAACATGATTATATTAGTCCTTTTAAAGCAAAGCTTTTTACCTCTACCCCCCAAGGGTTCTTTCGCGACCGTTGGTGTCACCAGAAAACTCCCGCAAACAAATAAAAGAATTCACTGCACTGCCAGGAATCGAACCTGGCACTAACAGAGTAACAAACCAACAGCCTGTTATCTTACAGATTTAGCTACGAGCCCACACCGAAACGGGGAAAGAAAAGTGGTGCATTCACCGAGCACATCTACGGATTTAACCCCAGCATTCTCGCTTAATGCCACGCGATAGCGAATAAAGGAAGCTCACACCAACCCATGGCATCTCACTTCTAGTACACCATAGTGCTAAAGCCTGTGGCTTCCAGTACACACGTTAAAAT
Organism: Haemaphysalis longicornis; assembly: GCF_048455015.1. Taxonomy (NCBI): domain Eukaryota; kingdom Metazoa; phylum Arthropoda; class Arachnida; order Ixodida; family Ixodidae; genus Haemaphysalis; species Haemaphysalis longicornis. Next base: position 248,436,610 of record NW_027526203.1, on the reverse strand, counting down.
TCTCAGCTCCTTGTCGTCCGCACTCACGACAAACGACACACCAAATAACACATTCAAATGTTCCTTGACGGCCAGGCCATCACTCCAAGCCCCAGCATCAAGATACTGGGCCTACATCTACAGACCAACACCAAGAGCGACGGGTCCTTGCAGCGCCTCAAAAACACTATAATAAAATTATACACTTGATCAGGCGAGTAGGCACCAAGAAGCGAGGCCTCAAGGAATTAGATACCTTTCAAGATCTTGTCCTCTTGAGAATCACTTACGTCAACCCCCTTCCTTCTTCTCGGCAAGGAGGATTTATGATGCTTTATATAATGATTAGAAAGGCGGTTGAGCAAGCCATTGGTCTTTCCATGAGTGCGTCCACCGAAAGGCTGCTTAGCACGGGGCTCTACAACACGATGGAAGAGCGGTTAGAGGGCCGTCTTTCTATCCAGAAGCACCGAATGACCACAGCTGCGGCGGGTCGCAGCGTCCTCCTCCAGATTAGCTGGGCAGCACAAAATGCCAATCCGCTTGATATACTCCTGGACTTTTGCCGGCGAGAACTAAAGATGTTCCCTTTGCTTTGAAATATAAACCCCTCACACGACGAGGGTCGCCGACAAGCGCGGGCTCAAGCGCTCAACACCAGCCTCGGTGGGCATCATGTAGTTATCTACACAGGCGCCTCCCAACATCGACGGCAGCAGTACGCCATCATTGTGGCTACCTCTGGAACCAACCTTCTTGCGTGTGCCGCACTAGAGACCGAAGAAATGACGGCAGCAGAAAATGCAGCCATCGCCTTGGCTCTCATTCTAACAGGGGTTCGTAAGGTAGTCACCGAGTCCCAAAGAGAATACCAGGATAACCAGTCGGGTTTGGTGTCCCGACCTGCACTGCGCGTGCTAAAAAAACACTCATGAAATGGTTCCATTCAGCTCATCTGGACACCAGCTCACGCTTCCATGGAGGGCAACGAATACGATACGCCCCCCCCCCCCCCGCCCCCCCCCCCCCCCCCCCCCCGTGCTATGGAGCTGCACGAGGACAGTCACCCGCTTCTCTCGTTCAGGGACATAACCCAGCATTATCGCCTTCTGAGACAGACCCTACCTTCGCCTTACCCTGACCTCTCCAAGAAAAACAAACTACCCTACGGCTCATACAATCCGGCTCCTTCACACACCCGACGCACCTTCACTTCATGAACCCGAATCGCTACGACGCTGAATGTCAATTTTGCTCAGAAGTAGGAACACTCTGCCACATAATCGGGGTGTGCGACGTTAGCCCTGAGCACCCTCCTCTCTTTCCGTCAACTTCCGAACAAGAGCAATGTGAGATGCTGCTGTCCAGAGCCTCTCTGCCTACCCAGTTTCAGCTGGTGGGAGAGCACAGGCGGCGAGGACTGAATATGCGCTACAGTGAAGACGGAACCACTCCCCTGGGCGGCACTCTGTGCCGTTGAGAAATCTGAATAGAAGTACTTACTGTTCTTCCCCTCCTCCGTCTCTGCAGCCGATCTCATCGCCTCCGTCCGCGACGGCAGAGACGGAGAAGTCAGGTCATCTAACCGGGTTTGAGCTTCAATTTTATAAAAAAAGAGTTTCCACTCATGTGCTACACCAATACAACTCAATCTACCACCGTTCATGCATCGCGCATTAATTTAACCTTACCAAGAATATCTCTTTGAAGTAATAGAGGGCGTGGTTAAGTGCATTCCACTTCTTTCTCGTTTCACTATTTGTAGAGCGACGTGAGTGAATTTAAGTGACGTCGCAGTGCGCAATCATTGTGCGTGTCGTTTAGAGCTTTGCTTTCCAACCACATTCACAGAGTGTATTGGCGCTAATTTTTTTATCCACGTGGTCATCAGCCAGCTGAGGAATGATATTTCAGCCCAACAAACACATCTTCGTAGTTCATGCTTTCTGATCAGAAAATTGCGTGGGCGCATATGTTCTGGGCTAAACCTACTAAATGCAACGGTTTAACCATCCCACTTTTACAGTCATGGGGGCTTTGGGAAGACGCAATTTAAAAGGGCATGCACGTCCCCTATACGCGAGTGCAAGCTGTCGGCCAAGCACCTCGAAAGTCTGTTTGCTATCGGCGTAGTTTGGCATCCCGGCGAAATCGGTGTCATATAAAGACAGCTGGATTCTTGAGTTTCTGTAATGATATAAATTCTGCCATGCGTGTTTTAAAATCGTTGGTACCTTGCTGCAGCAGGTTTCTTTGCAAAACACACACAAAAAAATACTCCTGACCCAGAAATCTTGTTCGTGTCAGCTGCAAATGATCACCTTGAAACGGTTAATGTGAAATCCTTCCGGGATGAATCGGCTTTGCAGCCAGCAGCCTACCGCGTGCACAAGGTGCCTGGCAGATGTGGGGGTGGATAGGTATACACAAAAGCAGATTGCCGCAGCAAACAGAGACCGCGCCAGTCGACACAGAGAGAGAGCTGGTCAATTGTCTTGGCCGCTCTGATATATGGGTCCCTTCTTTTCTCGAATTATAGTTTCTCACCCCGAATTATATTTTTAAGGCTGCGAGTGTAGTTTGTTGTAATTGATTTCAACCATGAATAAGTTAAGATGTGCCCCTATACTTCGAAGTTCATCTGTCTCTACTGCGATACCGCGTATATGCGACTGCGCGCAACGTGGCGCTACAATGTTGCGTATAGGTATCAGTACAAAATTTCTTAGCTACACTACGACATTAGGGTAGGGTTCTGCTAAAAGAATTTTGTGTCTAAAACACGAAGCGGGTAAAACGGCCGAGCATGGCGAGCCAGGTGCTATATATCGGCGCTGGGCACACACACGGCGGCAGTGCTAAGTAGCGGCACTTCACTAACCCTGTGAAAGTGAACATCCGGCGATCCGACGCAGAACTCCTTGGGCCGCTGCAGCTCCAATGAGCCCCCGATACAATCAGTAATTTGCCGAACGAACTCCTTCGAGCACCTACCGGCACTTCCTTGGTTTTACCCCCTCCTACCGTCCCTTACAGAATCGAGTCTTGCCGCGTGTCTTTGTTTTTTATTATTATTATTGGCCGCGTGTCTTTTTTGAATAAGTCTATTCATTGTCATTTACCCGCTGCGAACCGGTCTGCGTTCACCCGTGTCGTATAGTTTCTCTTTGTTCCTCAGTGCGTCTGGGTATGGTAGGGGGTATTTAGTCATTGAAGTTAACAAGGTGTACCTCAGCTTTAAGGCTTCGTTCTCCTTCAGGCCCGAATTATGGCTGGTGATTCTTTTTATCACGTGTATGCGATCTGGGGGCCACAAGGACGGAACATGTGTGGTGCATTAACAAGACTGATTTGTCCCGATGACAACAAAAGCAATTGTATCGCAAACTTCAAACAAAGGATGAAGCAGTGGCGACCCCCAGCCACTTTTCGACGACGTCCCTATGACGTCACAGAATCCTGTGTGTGCGATTGTCGGCCGCCGACCAAAGCTGCCGCCAATAAACAGGCTGGGCGATTGTAGTGGGGCCTCTGGTTTCGTTTGATTGCATCACTTGAATGCTAACGTGCAGTTAACGCACTGATACTCTGTCTGTATTGCTGGCCTCTACTGCGTCACTTCTACCCATATTACTTCACTGTAGCACGGAATATGAAAGTTTCTCAATATTTCCGCTTTTCCGATTATAAAGCGTCTTTCGTCGCTGGAATGCAGCTGAGCAAAGTACCAAGGACTATAGTTGTTTCGTGTTGAACAAGTCGTATTTTGTCTTCATGGCCGCTTCAAATCCCCTAAGCGTGGAGGAGGAGCTGTAGATACCCTGTTGTGGATTTTGTTAAGTTGTATTGTGGGCGTTCCCGACTTTCCAGATACGAAGCCCAAAAGTGGTATCTCTGCTCACTGCGGGATGTGAGTTTGCCCCAAGGTCTGATTAAATTTGACTTGGCGGCCAAGCATTTTGTCCTAGCCGCCTCTTCTTGTGTTGTACACACTAAACTTTCTTACACCCTTTTGGGCCGAAAAGGGTGTAAAAATATTGTCCCATGGAGAACACCTTTAAAAGGTGTTTTGGCTGAGAAAGGGTGTAAGGATGAAAAGGGTGTCCGTATACTCGCTGCCCCCATGCATACCGTTGGTTTTCTTGCTCAATTCATTTGATGGTAAATGTGACTTGGGCGTGTTGAACGTGTCTGTATGTCATGCTGCGCTCTCGGCCCATCCACACCATCACGCTGCCCTCACCATTATTTTTGGGGTGTTGAGCGACCTTACACTCTTTTAGGGTGACATACTTAGTAATCAATCTGCTCTTGCTTTTATAGCCAGCAGAGGAAAGTCCTCCAATAGAGTCGGTGGGCTTGTCGGAAAAATAAGATATTTTGGGAATTATGCATTTTAATGTATATACAAATCAGCATGCGGATTTGCAAAAACTTTTTAATCGTGAGGTAGTTATTGTGTTCAATAAGTCTTAGAATTTTATTGAATACCAAACGAATATTCCCCGTCATCCCAACACCCTCCGAGAAGGGTGTTCATTATTTCAACACCCTTTTTTCTAAAAAAGGTGTAAAGCTGCGAATTGGGGTGTTGGAAACTAAGAAAAAGAGTGTAAGAAAAAGGGTGTAAGAAACCTCCAACTTTGGAGGTATTTTATACCCGTTGCGTTTACACGGGTGGACAGAACATTTTCTACAAGCGGAATATGTTTTGTACCTCACGATGCTTCACAAACTATAAATTGGTATAATTTATTACAAGTGAAGCTTTTAAAGCTTGAGCTAGGTTCAGTGGCGTTAGCAAAAAAAATAGAAAAGAACTGGGCACCTGTAAAGGGTGCACCACCGCAGATATGGTATTATACCAGTAAAGCCGGCTTTGGAGCTTGTTCGAGTGTGATCACAGAAGGCTCAATGGTATCCGCACCTCTTACGTCCAATTTCAAAGGTACTAGTCTTTTTGGAATTCTAAAACGCAAAAAAATGGCGCAGCTTGCTATGGTGGTGCACGGCTGGAGAAACAGCATAGCTGGGGGTCGACCTAGCTTGTTTCCCCTTGGATCCGCTGTCAGTGCGGGGGACACACTGGAACAGCCTTGTAAAATCTGGTTAAACTTGGTCTCACCCCTCAGCGCTTATCCTAGCTTAGCAAGAACTGAGCACGAGGTCGCGGGTTCGATTCCCGGCCGCGGCGGCCGCTTTTCTGATGGAGGCGAAAAGCAAAAACGCCCGTGTGTACGAGATTTCGGCGCACGATAAAGATCCCCAGGTGGTCAAAATTAATCCGGAGCCCTCCACTACGGCGCGCCTCATCGCCTGCGTTGCGTCGGCGCGTTAAACCCCACAATCAATCAATCAATAGCTTAGCAAGAACATCGCAAAGCCTATCAAACGTAGCAAAACTTAGCAACATCGGTCTACCCCCAGTTTTTTTTTTTTTTTTTTTTTTTGCAACTGAACACCTATTTCACACCGTTTCAACCCCCTACACAATGCCAAGCGTGTTGCAGTCGGTCAACACCCTTTTCGCCACACAAATGATAGACTTTTTTTAATTTTAAAGGTTCAAATTGATATTTCATGCACCAAAGCTAAACTTGGGGTATGGGGCCGTATATGGAAGCGAGCGATTATTGCAGACGAACTTTTTTTTTCTTTTGAACATCTCTTAGGAGCAGAGGAGGGTATGAAGACAGTGCAATTAAGCATGCATGCATGGCCCTATTCAATGAACAGCTGAACACCTTTTCCACACCCTTTTAACACCCTAAGAAAAAGCAAGGGTGTTGAAGTTGATCAACACCCTTTTTTTCAAACAAAAAGGGTGTAGGGCTAGGAAAAGGGTGTTGAGGTTCAAGAAAAAGGCTGTAATGGGCTCCCAACACCCTCTTTACATTTTTGCTACACCATTCCTGGCCAAAAAGGGTGTAAAAAAGTTTAGTGTGTATAGTGTTGCTGTCCCAATGTGTCCCCAATAACACGAGTGTTGTATATGTGTTAGCGATGATTGCTATATAATCTGCCTGCAGCTTGCACTTGCTGACTGGGATTTCATCCGCGGCAACTCCACACATTACCATATTGAAGAGCTCGAGGCGCTCGTCCGAAAGGCAACCGAATTCGATATGAATACCAATCACTAATGAGACCCTCCTCAGTGCACTGAAGGCACCGACAATACGATTGGTGGGGTAATTTTAGTACATTTAGCAAACATACTTCAAAGACTCCGCTCAGCAGAGCAAGGCAGAAATATCCTCACCAGTATCAATGTTTACCGTATACATGAAGAAGGGCTTGCGTTCGGGCTATAGCTGCTATTCCGTAACGTTCATCATAAAGGCCAACTGCACTCAAAATTTCGACTTCTTGAAAAACCTATTTCCGTATAGTCGGCTGAAAAAGAAAGCAACATGCAAAGTACAACAGCTGAAATACGCACGTGGAAGCCGCAAGCGATCGGTAAAAATCGGCGATTTTGAAACCGAAACCGAGGAGAACGCGGCCATTGAAGTGGCGTTGCAGCCGTCCGGAGAGGGGCCGGACCATGGAGGAAGGAAAATGGGCCGGACGGTCACCAGCTCAGGAGGAAGTCTGCGCGCAAGCTTTACTCGAGCACAGGACAGCAAATGGGTGACGCTCGCGCAGCAGGGCTCGACCGGTCCTCCAGCTGCGTGGCTGGCCAGAGGAAGAAGCCCCCGTCGACTGGAACGTCGCGTCATGGCTGTTTACGCTATCCGCCGGCAGGTGCAGCGTGGTCTGCGGCAGAGCTTTTTTAAATGCTTCTGACTAATTAATGAGGCGTTTCATGGGGCTACCACTCGCGTCCCAGCTAATTTGGGGGTACTTACTACACATTAAAAATAAATTTGGTCGGGGTGAAATTTGAGTGCAGTTGGCCTTTAAGCGCATAAAAAACACACGGACGCAGAAGACAAGGGCTTGTCCGTGTCCTTGTTTGTCCTTGTCTTCTGTGCCCATGTGTTTTTTATGCGCTTAAGATGAATGTTATGGAACGTTACCCTAAACTTTGAAATGAGGCACATGAAATCGATAGCCCATTTCTTAACAGCAAAAACTAAGAGCGGTTAAAGGTTTCCCCTTTACCCAATTACAGGGATCCGGAAAGGAAAGAGGACAGGAGGCGGCAAAGAGTAACGTTCTAGAGAACCTCGTGAAGAGATCCCCAGCAGTCCTAGCAATATACTATGTAGGCATTAACTCATGCAGAAGCAAACATAGCATCCCAGTAAACATCAACACAGCAGCATTGTATATTCCACACCATTCTTAGAGATATTATATATCATGACCTTTCCACGCCGAATAGCCTGCGGGCAGCAGAACTCCCGGTAAACATTTCCACGGATTACCATAAGGCATATATGCACAAAAATCATACTCAACGAGATGAATAGACAGTAGATTTGTTTCATTCTAACTGTCACCATCCAAAAATCCCATTCAACACGATGAATAAAGAGACAGTACAGTTATTTAATTCCATCTCCATGACGTCCTTTGGAGCCATTGATTGCCACGATGCATGTTTGGCAATATGTGGGCAGACACGTATACGCTCGCCCGACTGCACAAAACATCCCCTTGGCGACGAACAGGGAACCCAGCACCACCAAATACAATAGAGGGCAAAATCTGAGTCTGCAGGGAGGGGCATCACGTGGCTTCACCATAACCAATAAAACAACAGGTAATATGTTATAGACATGTACCCCAGCAAGACTTCCTCCAAATGAAAGATAGAAAACCTGCCAGCAATCCTACCAGCAACATGTCCTCTGGAAATGCCCTTACACCACTCCAAACGAACCTGACGAATCTCATCCACTTGGATGACTCTCACCTCCTCTTTCCAGGCTGCTAGGGTAACAAACATACCAGCAATGCACCAGGAAAGAGCGTAGCACTCGATGAGGACCGCCTGTAATCGGTAGTTTGAACCCATGTTGGTTTATACGTAAAAGTTGTCTCTCTCGCTCTCTTTCTCCCTCTCTCAGTGCGTTTGGAGCCGTGTTTACTGCACCGTCTCGAGCCACATCGAAGCGCCGACAGTCGATCACTACCGATCAAAAGGTTGCAAATTTCTAATGCTGTTGGGAAAGAAGTTGCAATACGAGCGCGGGATTTGTGACGCTGTTAGTGTTTCGTGAATAAACGCAGAAATTCGGGCTAGTTGGTGATACAACTTCGAGATATTAAAAAGCGCACTAGTCGGGGGCAGAAGAAGAGGCAGTGACACGGGACGAGCACCAGACATCAACTGAGGCGTTATTGACGAAGAAGGCAACATACATATAAATGCGCAGAAATGCCAAAAAAAAAGAAGGCGCTTTCTACCACGTCGCAGATGTTTCGTGAAGTGAAGGACAAAATACGAGGGCGATTAGCGGACACGACCTGCAAAAGGATCCGTCACGGAAGAACGTTCGGGCTAGCCATCTACACATGGTTCGCGACGCGCGAAGAAGGTTTCTGTCAGCTGGGCTTTTGTTGCTCAAGCTTCGGGGTTTGCTTGTCAGCTTTGCGCTGAAGAGACGTCAGCTGATGGCTGAGGCCGCACGATCTCGATGACAAATGAGCCGAGTCGGGACTGCTGATGCTGTGGCAGCATAGACTAGAAAATTTTGACACCGATGAACTTTTGAATGAGCCTGTAAAAATACTCAATCTGCGAGAAGACAAATCTCTGCGCAGGCTGTAAAAAGTCAGAGAACGCCTGACCGCGCAGCTTTTTGTAACACGGCAGGCACGGAAACGCTGAAGACATCTGTCGTCAGACTATCTAGGCGTGCGTACTCATCCGACAATCAGAAAAGCTTCGTAGACGGCTCACTAGTTTGAAGCCTTGTTTTTGTTGTTGAAGAAAATGATGGATAATCACCGTATTGCCCTCGCTGTCGAAAACTGTGCCGAACATCCTTAGCTATATAAAACACGTAGGAGTGATTTTACTGCTACAGAACTACATCAACGTATTGCTGTGACCTACAAAATGCACACTGGTGCCGCATCAAATTAATTTTCCTGAACCCCAAAGACACAAAGCAACCGGAATAAATATTCTCCAAGCCAGTGAAGGTATCACGAACGTGTGGCAGAACGTGTACGGGTCGCACAAATGTCGTGCGTAATCTTTGGCAAGGTTCTGTACATTTCGCGACATGGCTAAAAATACAATTTGACGAGCATCCCAATGAGCACGACTGTTTTCCACACCTGTGGCGGTGCTCCCGAACAGCTCAACGCGTACGCCACTTGCTGCAGCACAGCATAATGTGGGTGACATGATAATCTGCTCAAAACTGCACAACCGGTGACACCGTCGAGGCCACTAAGAATGAAAAGGGGGCAAAAAGTCGAATACTGAGATGGAGGCGGAACACAAAAACGCGTGTACGAGATTTCGGTGCACCTTGAAGATCTCAAAGTAATTTAAATAAAATTGCTTCCCAATGCGGCGCGCCTCATGGGCCAGATAACGTACAGCTAATAATTTCATCAATTTTGAAAGTTGATGACGTCAGCAGCAAGCAAGGCTAAGGTACAGTGATATTCTTGGTTCCCAGCCATACAGGGTGTTGCGACGATAATTGGAACACTTTAAAAAAAATTCCTGAGTGAACCGCCGCTCTGTTCGCGCTCAAACTTGCCACAAAGGTCGCATTTTGTGGTCTATTTTGTTTGATACCGGGAACAACGACGGTACTTACCTGTTTATCCTGAAAATAAATAAAAATGATTTTCGCCTATGATATGGCGGCTGATTTGGACGTGCGAGCCAGCGCAAGTTGATGTTGGAACGACGGAACCACCTGGGGGTAGGAAGGAGCCAAATGGTGCAGCAGACGATCGGAAAATGCACCTAGGAATGAGCTAGCAGACGATCAGAAACCCGGTTTTCGGGCTCGCGCGTCCAAATCGCCCTGGGTGCTGTTCTGAGTTGTTGCCGAATGGAAAGGGGGATGCACTGTAGGTTAAGACGAGCAGGGGGCGGGGTTCGGCCTATATATGAAGAACCTGACGGCCTGTGTGGGGTGCAGCTGAGACACGCGCTGGGCTTCGATGAGTTCATTCGTGGTGTTGTGGAGGCCAAGTTTCATGAGACGTTCGATCGCGGTGTAAGTAGGCAGGCTGAGGGCTGATTTGTACGTCTTTCTTATGAGGGCGTCTAACTTGTTAGTCTCTTGGGGTTTAAGAGTGACAAAGGGGGTCCCGCAAGTGATACGGCTGGTGAGCAAGGCTTGTACGAGGCGTCTTGTGTCTGACTCTCGCAGTCCATATGAGGAGCCCCGGATACGACGAATGAGATGCGTCAGCTGGGAGACTGTCTTGTGTAGCTGTGGTATCAAATACGATATTATTTATTGGCCGTGCGTGGTGTAGGGACGTAAAATTTTACATATTAATTCGTTTGATTGTAATTGTTCTTCAACCGAGGGGCGCCAATCAGATTCAGGAGGGCACCAAGGGCACTACGTCAGCTCTACCGCTCTACAGTGAGGCGTGCACGCACGAGCGCTGCTAGCGCCACATATACCATACGTCTAGGCACTCTCGACATGGCGGCCGTTGATATGGAAGCAGCGCAAGGCGAAGTGTTGCAGAATATTTGCGGTACGGCGGGATGCAATAGTTCCGCCAAATTGCAGTGCCCAACATGCATCAAACTTGGAATCAAGGGCTCGTATTTTTGCTCACAGGTAAGCAAATATCCTCGCGATGTGATTCTGCACTTAACGTTCTATGGCACGTGTGGTTCGCGCAAGGTTCTTCTGCCCATTCATGGAGATCGCGGCCGCGTCCTGTTTTTAGACTGCAAATACGATGCCGGCGCTTTTAGATACGTTCGTGCTCGTTACGATGTATGTGCGATCAATCGGCTCCTCGGCGCTTAATCAGCTCTAGGACTCGCACTTACAGCGCGGAAAAATGCCTGCGTTTTCCGGCCATTCCGCCAAGACCAAACATCCTTGTGCTTCGAAACAACAAATGTTCGTGTGCGGCGTTAGTTGGCTATACGGGTAAAAAGATCCGTTTTTTTTTCGGAGGTTTTAATTAGTTGATGGCGTCAGGTTGCGATATTTGAGCGTATTAGGCGTGTGTATTGCCTGCTTGTTAAGCCGCCTTATCGGTACTGCTCTTTCCTTTTTTTTTTTTTTTTGAAGGACTGTTTCAAAGGCAACTGGGATTCCCACAAGCAAGTGCATCGTGTCGTGAGTGAGTTGCCGTTATGGGCCGTCCTTCGTGGCCTACATGTCGAGGCTTTGCCGATCTAACCGTTCTGTTTTTTTTTTTCAGAAAATGCTAAGGCTGCTGCCAGTGCTGCGTACAATCCCTGGCCATCCTTTTCGTTCACGGGGAAGCTGCGGCCCTTCCCCCTGGTAAGAACACGCTTCCCATTATCGTGGCGAACGGAAAATTTGCACGCTGTCGAGTTCAGCTGTTATCGATTCACGCGAACAACATGTAGCAGGTGAAGTGAATCGCGGTAAACCAGGCTGAAAGAACTGAAAACGGGGCAAATGGGACGGGGGATACCCCTTTTCCCGTCACTTTTGTCTTTGCTATACCAATCGTTCCTGGTTATGAGCGTTACCACTATTTATTTAGTTATTTATTTATTTAAAATACTGTACAGGGCATTGAGTAAGCGGGTTACATGCATAAATGTACTGTTAACAAGGCTAGCGAACGCCACGCAAAAATGATGCACGACATAGGAGAAAGGAGACAAGAATCGGCAGGAAGTGTGCATTTAATGGAACATGGAATGCAAACACAACAGTTGCAATATCTAGTGCAGGAAAAGGAGGGAAAATGACGATGCCTTGTCAAATAGCTTATTTGTTTGAGATAGCTATACGCATCTTTTCTAAACAATCATTTGAGTCTGGGTGCAGCGGTGTTTATGGAACCAACCTTCGCAGTTTCGTGTGTGTAATATATTTTCCACAGATGTGGAGGCGGGATAGGGCGATAAAGGGGAAATGCAAGATACTAGTACTTTTCATACTAAACGTAATTTCATGCAGCGTGCACTGTGACCCTCCAGTATACAAAAAAATTGAGGCATTTTCATAATGCCTTGATTCGTTTGTATACATCTTGCACCACGTCGTTTTTAGCTCCACTCTGTACTTATTTGGTCCTTTGGATTTTGAAGTGCACCTTCTTTAATAAATTTCCCTCAAGTCGTGCGCACATTGACTTTGAGCATGTACTCTTCCCATAAGCCAGATGAGGCTTCAGTGCACAAAACTGCAGTTATGACTTGAAGCATCAGCATTGTTTTCACTCTATTCCTCTGTGTTCTCGCAGTGTTCCAGCCTATTATACTAGCATTTTGGCTTTTCGATGAGGTGCTCATGCAGCCAAGCAATGCAGGAAGGCAGAGTGGCAGCCAGGCTTGTGCTTCAGTTTTGGTCTGTAGCCAAAATGTGAAGTTGCACATTGATGGATGCCGCCAGGGGCAAGCTAGCGTATGTTAGGGCACAGCATTAGGGGACGTTGCTGGGCTCCCACCATTGGCGCTTTGTCACATTGTTCTTTATCGTGAATTTTGATGCAGGAACTGGACATCTTTAGTAGTATAAGGTATAGGTGACCTTAGCAATGCAAACGGAGTGCGTTTGTGTGTGTGTGTGGGGGGGGGGGGGGGTTGCCCTCCTCCTGTCTCCCCCCCATGTGCCCGTTGTCTCCTTCTCCCGTTACTTTCCCCTTCAACCTGATCGGAGGCATGGGGGAGTATGACAGACCTCATCTTCCTCCTCCATCCCTCCCTCACAGGTAGCTCATAAATGCTATCTTACCTATAACTCTTGTGGAATTGTGAAGGAGCATAGACCGGCATTCCCATTGTTCGTCTTGCTACATTGCTTTTTTTTGTTTGTTTCCTCGCCATTCAGAAAATTTCTCTTGAGTTCAAGAGGCGAGGAGCACGAGTAGTCATTTGCATCTCATTCTACTCGCTGTCTGTACGGCAGCAGTTTTTATGATGAAGGGATGTATTAGAATAATTTGTCAGTCTTTTGCAGTCTTGCGTGCTGTATGGCTGCTGCACATGGCTGGAAGCATTGTACGACAAGGTTCTAATAAAAAGTTGCATCTTCTGGCGTGCTGTCGCATCCTTGTCTACTTGTGTTCGTGAGGAGTACCGTCAGAAATGGGTACCCACTGCTTGTATAGGTATCACAGTGCTGTTAGCGATTTCAAGTGAGATGGCGACACGGGCACACGCAGATGGCAAATCTGTGCCAGTAATGTTTCCAGCATTGAAATGGCTGTATAGCACGAGTCATTGGTGCATGTTGAAAAACCACGAGGGACAGTGATTAGTTTTTGCACCCAGCCTTGGACTTGTTTTGTCATGTTTGACCCATCCATTCCTTTACATCTTGTTTCACTTGGCTTTAAATGCATGTCTTTATTACACAGGCATATGGAGAAGGAGGGGGGGGGGGGTTATGGGGCTCCTAGGATTTTGTCTAGAACCCCAGGAATCCTGTCTGGAAAGCGCACCTACTCTACCTTTGTGGGCTGTTTCCCTAATGGCATGCCTAACTCTTATGCAAGGCCTTCATCCACGGGAGTGTTTGAGCTCGCACTCCGCTACGCGATGACGAGTTGTGGCTCAGAACAAACTAGGGAAGATTAACAGGCGAAACCGCAGGCCTGGCTGCTTCAGTACCCCCATGCAACTAGGGCCACCGTCGTAAACCAGTGCGCTAATGACTTCAGCATTCGTCCACCCCTCCCCCCTACATATGCGAATTTACTTCGAATTTGCTGCTGCAGTGCCGTTCGTGTTGAAAAATAATCTGTTGCCACAGTGACCAAGAAAGTCGTTTCGCCGCACGGGCGGCATCGCAGCAGCAAATTCGCAGGTAAATTTGCACCATGTAGAATGGGCTTTCTGTATGAATGTACACTTTGTTGCCCTAATCAAAACGTAATGTTCTCACTTTTTTCACCCCATCTGTACATTTTGACGCATTTGTTGTGTGAGTAATTTTAGTAAAATTATCCACAGTACAAGCTGCTCCTACGCAACATGTTAACATAAGTACCAGAGTTAAGATTTGTCCTTAACCGTTGCATGAAAGAAAATTATTAGATGACAAAGTGACAGTAAAATACTTTGTCCACCCACAAATTGTTTGTTGCGTGCTTTTCACGTTTATAATGTCTGCTCCATGCTTTGTTTGTTTTGGATAAATTAGTTCTTTCTTCCAGTTTTGTTAAGCATATATATTTACATCTGTTCTACATTTCCATATTTATTGAAGTGCTATTCCTTCTTATGTAGACAAAACAGAAAGTTCTGCCACCATTTCTAAGCTTGCGAATAATTTTTTTGTGAAATATTTTATTTCCTTTTTCTTGACAGTTAATAGTTCTGTATTTTCAGTTAATAGTTATGTATTTATTATTCATATTTTTAATCCCCTAAAAAATCATACAAAGGAGGTCGAGGTGCCATTTCAGCCCCCCCCCTTCCCCATACAAAATTTCTGGCAACGCCCCAGCTTAATTATGAGGGTTTCGGGGTAGTGTGAATGAAACTTGATTGCTTTTAGTTCTGCATCAGTGCAGAACTAAATAAGGCTCTTGATAAAGAAACTTCCATTTTGTGAACGAGTAAAGCAACTTGAATGAATTTTCTTTTGCGTAGTCTTCAAAGCGGGAGGTTCCTGAACACATCATGCGCCCAGACTATGCAGAACATCCGGATGGTATGTTGGAATTTGCTGTGTGAACACCTTGTCAAGAGGTTGATGTTGTTGTGGAGCACTATGTTGCATTCTATCTCACGAGTGTCTTACGTCGTACCCTATGGCAACGTTATGCAAAACACAAAGATCGAAGTACCTTAGCTATAAATGAAAGGGTGCCAAACGGAAAAATAAAACATTAGGAAATGTAACGGAACCCCGTAAAAGGTTCGTTGCCCCCATCTTGTCCATTAAACATGGTGCGACACCCTGCTTGTATTGAGGGAGGAACCACTCTAGAGATAGGTACTTTTGCATGTATCTACATGGTTACATAGTGGTTACGAAGTCTGTGTGCTATTAGTGAGCCGATTTTATTGAACTAGCAATGAATGCGAAAACTGCATAACTTGAAACCCTTGCCATTGAACCACAAGGATTTGTGAGGGAATCTGCTGCTTGCAGCTTTTTTTTAAACTGGGCAGTTTTGAAGTGGCATTTGCTAGGCTGGAAATAGGTTGTTTTATTCAGAAGAATTCGTTTCTGGTGGACTTTTACCATTTAATGTTTTCCCCGCTGCCTTAGAACTGTTGCAACAAGGGCTGAATTTGAGGGCTCAGGCACAGCACGCAGAGGCAAAAGCGTGAAAGTGAGTGCTCAACAAAGTGGCTTGTCTTTACCTGGCAGTATGAAAAACAGTGGCGTGAGGGATTTTAAAAACCACGGAGTTGCTGACTGGAGGTTTGTTTCTTTTCCTTTGTGAAGGTATTCCGCTGAGTGAGCAGGCTGCTAAGCACTCTTCAGTCATCAAGGTCTTGGATGATGAAGAAATTGAAGGTGTCCGTGTGGCTTCCAAGGCAAGCTCAACACATTTTGGCATGTGTGTTGCAGGGTTGGTGCCCCAACAGAAACATGTTGCATGTAGAAAGGAGAAGGGAGCAAGGTGATTTGTGCAACGAAGCAAAAGAGGGGATAAGAATACCACAGTGCCCCATTAAAATTGAAACTTGCAGGTTGTTAAGTGTCTTCGATGTATTTTATGTTTGCAATGAGAAAAACTCCCAAATGCTGCATTGGAGGTCTAATGTGCTTCAAAGTTTAAAAAAAAAAATCTTTAAACCTCATGAAAAGGTGACACCCACAAGCTCTGATTTCTTTATATACAGACAGTGGAACAGAAATGCCCATTTGGTCTTTTTTTTTCTTCTGCAAAAGCTGTCATGTTTAAGAAAGTGTAACAAACGTTATTTATATAATAAAATTTCAGTAAAGGAAAGTTTTAGGTTTAATTACAAAATTTGTGTGAACTTTTCAGTAAAACTTGTAATATCATTAAACAAAAACAAGTTCCAAAATATGCAGAATGCATCTCAATTCATAGCAAAGTTTACTGTGGGAATTGAACTACTAACTGGTGTGCCATTCAGAAGACAATGTCAAATTCCCTTCTTGGGCACGACACCCTTTATGTTGCTCAGGTAGCAACTGTTACAAGGGTGCCGACATTTTTAAGGTAGTTGTGTGGCATTACCCACATCACTAAACAGTTATGGCGTCTAACAAACCAAATTCCATACCGAAATCAATATATATGTCGAAGCCTACATGCTACATGGTGAACCATGCCTGTCAGCGCCATAATGCTCCCAATCTGTCAAGAGCAGGCAATTGATGTTTGTGTACTTGAGATCGTTGCTTCAGTGTTTTTAGAGGCAAACTGTGGGAGGATTGTTGAATGAGCTCTGCTTACTTTCACTTTTTAGAGCTCATAGACAACTGCTCTATTTTCTTATGTGTGATGCCCCTAGACAGCTGCTTGGACCATGGGGTGAAGCTAGTGGCATCCATGAGGCCGGCTTTTCCTCTCTATAGGGGCAATCTCTGTAGCACAGGGTTCGTGCGGGTCCTTGAAATCCTTGAAAACCCTTGAATTCAGAAGTAGCATTTTCAAGGGCCTTGAAAGTCCTTGAATTTTTACAGGTCCTTGAAAACCCTTGATTTTGGAGTGAAATTAAGAAGACGACCACTCTGCGTACGAAGAACTGTATTCCTACTCCATAAATTTCCGCCATGTTTTTACGAGGAAACCATTGCGTTTCAAACAGAATACACTTAGCAGATAATTTTAAATGCCTGGCTGCGCTGAAATCAATTTCGGTTTTGAAGGGCCGGGCTGCGCTGAGAAATTGTACTGTATCAGTTTCGGTTTCAAAGGGTTTAGCCGGATCCATATCCAATCCATTCCTTTGTGTTTGTTTTGAGAGTTGCGTTGTTCTCTCTCGTAGTTCGAACGTTCGGTGTGGTTTGTGTGGTGTGTAAAGTGTGCAGTCGAAATTACTGCACGCAGTGACTGTGAGTTAGGATAATGCCTGGTAAATCCGAGTTTCAGTGCTCGTGGCTGAACATCAACAGTTATAGGCACTGGCTTGCACCGGACCCGGCGAATCCACATCGGGCGAAATTGAAGATTTGATGCAAGTGAAGAAGCGCTGCATTGATGAGGAGGTTGAATGGTTGAAAAAGAAGAAAAAGAAACTGGAGGTAGCTGTTGCTGAATTAACAGCTTCAGCGGACAGTTATGCAGAAAAGGCAGAGATTACGAGAGACTTCACCTGGGTTATCAAATCCAACAGCCTAAGAAAGTCTGCCAAAAGCAACGCACAGGAAATCTTGAACATCGGCCTCGAAGTCCACAAAAAGCAACATGAGCAACCGTGGCAAAAGCAACATGAGCAACAGTGCTCGTGGCTGAACATCAACAGTTATAGGCACTGGCTTGCACCGGACCCGGCGAATCCACATCGGGCGAAATTGAAGATTTGATGCAAGTGAAGAAGCGCTGCATTGATGAGGAGGTTGAATGGTTGAAAAAGAAGAAAAAGAAACTGGAGGTAGCTGTTGCTGAATTAACAGCTTCAGCGGACAGTTATGCAGAAAAGGCAGAGATTACGAGAGACTTCACCTGGGTTATCAAATCCAACAGCCTAAGAAAGTCTGCCAAAAGCAACGCACAGGAAATCTTGAACATCGGCCTCGAAGTCCACAAAAAGCAACATGAGCAACCGTGAGCGTTAAATGAGTGCTTCTTTTCTGTATATTTGTCTTGTTCAATATGTTAGACATTGAAAAGCTGATGCTAACGTACTTTTAGTGTGTAAGGTGAGAAACCTCTTAATATGTTGCCTTGTGCAATAAACAATACATCTTGACGCATCGAAACTTGTGTTTTGGGGAAGTAAAGACTCAACATGGTCCATGAAAATATACTGGCTGGGCCTTGAAAGTCCTTGAAAACCCTTGAATTTTTTTCTTTGATACCAGCATGAACCCTGGTAGCATAACTTTTCACCTTTGCCTATGTGGAGGGGTGCACATATTTGATGCATTTGTGGTATTCAGTTGGGCATTAACACTTTGCAAGAAGTGCTCAGGTGTTCTCGGGGTGCTTTTTTTTTTCTCCCCCCGCACTTTTGTGCTCTTGACGCACAGTTTATAGCTAATGCTTACAACATGCAACATCCCACCCTTTAATTGTGTAGAAGTGCCTTAGAGAATGTGCTGATATTTTGCCCACTACTCAGAAGTAGCAGCGACTAGGGACACCTCAGTAGACTTTGCACCAAGGGCCCACACTTCCTTTCTAACGAGGGCAAAAACAAGCTTATCTAGGCTAGGACGATAAAAACGGGAGAGCAATGCCAGATAATGACTGGAGAGAAAAACCATATGTTTGAGGCCCATTATTCATTGTTGCTGTTTGATTTGCCGGCTTTTTTAAATACAACCTTGGAAACATGCCCACCCTGTATTTATTTTCTGCATTATCCTGTTAAAATGCTGCCATCTTTAAAAATTTCATTCTATACAACTACCGTATAAATCGGAATATAGGCTCCGGACACTGAAGTTTGCCCGCGATTGCAGCGCCGCCTCTCGCCGCCGCTTAGCAACTTGGGGTCGGTGGATGTCGCGCTGCGTTCGGTTCGACGCTCTGTGGCGGAAGTTTTTTAAGAAACATAGTGATAATAGCAAGCTGCAGTGTCCGAAAGGATCAAAATGCTGCATGAAGGACTGCCAAAACCGCGAAGGGCAGCCTGGCATCGTTCTGTACAGGTTTCCCGGGCAGCCGTAGGAGAATGAACGTCGCAAGAAATGGATTTCTGGAGTACGAAAAACTAAAACATTTGCTTTCAGTGGTTCATACATATCGCAGACTGCGATATTTGTGAATCGCATGCCGTAGTATTTGCATAACACAAGGTATTACGGCTTCCGCCATTATTGTTTTATCAGCAGTAACCCTTTTTTTAGCGACATTCACGGCACCGAATGGATGCCCAAAGGCGGCACAGGAATATACTCACAGCGATTCCCGGGTGGTGCAAAATCAATGTCAACAAGCTTCCTGCGTACTGCCTTGCTTGGTTCCCCGAAGTGTACAGAGTTCGGCCACGCATTCCAAGCGAGAGCGTGGCAAGATATCAAACACATTATTTGACTCCTTTAATGCGTTTTGGGTACTCTGAAAGTTCAGATTATTTTTTAAGCAGAGGAGGGAGAGGAGGAGGAAATACTTTTATGGAGAATTCCTAGGAAATGGCCTGGACAAATTGAATCACAATTACCCAAGACGACTCTAACATTACTCACAAGAAAGAAGCCGAAACTAAACGGATTCTTCGTAAGACAACACGCAGCTCTGCTGTATCAGCAGGTTGCACACCGGGTGGAAGTGGGTCTACTTTGTCATCAGCTAATAACGTTTAGAATGCGTTGTTAATCACTGACAACACCAACCGAGCTGAAGAAGGGCCACAGAAAAAGTAACTGTAGTGTGGTCGCGCGAACAAAGAGAACAACAACACAAACACGCCCCTGTCGTGGAGCGCCTTTGTATACGTTGGAGTCACTTTATTAGGCCGTGTTACACGAACACCTGGAAAGAAGCTCTGTAGATACGCTTCCCTTGCTGAGGATGTCACTTCACAACGATGTCTTTCCCGTCAGTTTCTTTCGCGGCGTACACGCACCCGGCAACGTACAATCTCTGTCTCTTCTCGCGCACGCAAGGTCGAAACTAGTAGTCCAGCCCCGTAATTGTGCGGAAACCGCACAGAAGCACTTGTGGCGTGGGGAAACTATTCCCCAGAACAGTTTTCGAGCATGAGACACCTTTCAAAAACAGTCGCAGAATCGCCAAACAACCAAGAGGTGGAGAACATATGAACGCACGCCTGCCGTCTGGCTCCCACCGACCCAAAGTTTGCTCAAGCTTCCGAGGGGCGGCGCTGGGTGTACCTATTCGCCGCGCCCTCTGAGTAGTGACCGGTCCCTATAGGTTGAGATTTTTTACGAAAAAAATTGACGAAGAGTCACCCCTCGTCCTATATATCGGTCATTGGCACAATGTTAGTTGTCATCCGGCACCCAGGCAGCCCATATGGCCCGTCCAAACTGCAGAGGCACCGAAGCCATCTACATCAATCGGACGTGCCGCCATGTTTTTTCTTGCTTCTCTTGCTATCAGTGAACGTGTGCGTGATATTTTCTTCTTACTCAAGATAAGTTCAGGCACTTGGCACCAGTTTAACACAGCCCTTAAATGACGCATCATATTGTATGCCCAAGCCGACAGCAACGTGCCCCACTAGCGCCAGTTCAGTGCCACCGAGAAGAGTGGACGCCACTGGCGCAAGCTGAAAGTGCAGCCCTCGGTATGCAACGCTAGGAAGACCTCGTTTTGTGGGCGCTGCGCTCTGCACTTTGAACTGAAAGACAAGGCGGGGTCTTTTATTCGCGAGAATCGTGCGACATCTCTATAAATATATGGCCTACGACAACCCCAAGACGACTGCTGTTCGCCTGCGAAGACCGTCTCTCGTGAAGGGCTGCACATGGGTGTTCCGTGCTTGGTGCTCGCTTCCTGATTACAAGGTTTTGTGAGTGTTTAAGTGCTCCATAAGCAATTCCCTGGACTGCACCAAAGACGGCCTGCTGTGTGGAAGACAGCCAGGCAGAAGCAGTCGTCTAACAAGATTTCAGACAGTTATAATGAGTAACCTTAGACAAAACGAGTTCTTATAGCCCCACTAAATTTTGTGTATCTAATTTTTTCCCCATTTCTCGGCTGCGAGGTAAGGTGGTCGACCTATAAATTAGAAAGGTGCCTGTAGAAAGGTGCCTGATATTTAACAGTGAATGGTGCAGCAGTTGACTTTTTCAGCGCCAGAACATTCATCAGAGCGCATTGTGCACTAAGAGTTTGGAATGCAAATTTTCAGATGCTGCACAAGTAGTGATGATTGATCTAAATTCTGCCTTACCTTGATGTTTCCATCCACCGTCTGTACTTCCCCAAGGGTTTTTGTGCCAGTACAACCGAGAATTACGAGTAATTCGTGCAACCAGAAGTTGACATGACACAGTTCTTAACCCCAGGCTCCTACGCATCATTGCCATGCGTATTCAGTAATAGCATTTCCAGCCCATTACAATGTAGATTACAGTTACAAAATGGAGGAAGTGCTCATTCACCAGGGTGCCCTAGCCAGGAGGTACCTTTGATGGTGCATGCAGATCTGTGATGATGTCGGTCAGGAGCTGTGTGTGCTCTTTTTTTTTCCCAGCTTGCCCGAGAAGTGTTGGATGTGGCCCTTGGAGCCGCCGAGATCGGAGTCACCACGGATGAACTGGACCGGCTCGTGCATGAGGTAGGTTGGAGCAACATTGTTGTGCGCGCTGACCTTTTTGAGAGGGGCATTCATGCTAACATTACAGCTCCCATTGTACCCAAAGGGTGCGCCTCATGCCCTGGATTACAATAAGAGTTGTAGTTTCAACACCAGCAACTTAATCGATGCATTTACTGACCTCAAGGTGGCATCAGAAGTTTTAAGAAATATTCTGACTGCAAGGAGATATCTAGCTCTAAGTGTGCAGCTTTAACACTTTTAATACCAATTCAAGGCTTGTCCAATTAGTGATTTATGCTAATGCCACCAATGTGCAAATTGGAACTTGCGTTACAGCAGCCCCAACAAAGCCACTCTTTAAAGCAAATTTTGGCAGTCATGTCTGTATATTTGTGTTTGTATGCATGAATGTGTTGTTTGGATGTACATACATGCAAACATACGTACATGCACACAAGCATGCACATAGTTCAATTGAGCTGCATTTTAACTGGCCCTGGGTGCACCCAAAACTTTTTGGTGTGTTCAACATGCGATGTACAAATATGTGCCAAAATAGGCGAGCTACTGAATACAGACATATGTGTCTCCTAATTTTGACGCTTGCAACAACAGTTAAAAGATCTGTCGCAACAAAATACAAATTCGATACATTCTAAAGATTCCTATGTCAGGAAAATAACCAGGCAAATTTTAATGCAAAGTTAAGCCAGTTGATACGGAGAACAGATGAAAGGTCCGTCACGACAATACATAAGTTCGGTTCATTCTAAAGGCAGGTTTCAATGGGAAGTCAAGCCAGGTAATATGGAGAACACATGAAAAAGTGCTGACTCACCGGTCACTTTCTTACACAGTCCCTATGACATCATGGGGACTAGTTTGGGTGATTGGTAGCCACTAGCAAAAGCTACCACCAATAAACAAGATTGCGCAGCTAAGCTAGCGCCCCTGATTTGGTTGGATCATGCTGCTTGATTGCTAGCTTGGGGTTAACGTGTTTGATTGCTCTTGTTTTATGGAAAACACCCAATGATGTCACCGCCGGGGTTTTGTAACGGCAAGTTTGAAAGTTGGTCAATATTGGTGGTGTTTTTGCTTTTTTGAAAACTTCTCTCAGGACTGGAACAGAGTGTAGCCATTTATCATAGGCTAGTTTTTTCAACTATACAGAGGACGTATGTTGTCTTTCTGATTATTTTAACGGTGGAGACGCGGGGATCAGATGGCGAAAGTGACCAAAAAAATCGTTTTTCCGGAAGTCACCTTTTCGGTTAGCACATTTTATATTCTATGCACTTCGAAGGTTTCTCCGTCGAAAACCATCGCGAAGTGCCAAAGAAAAATATTTGTGTCAGCTGAGGTAAGAAAATATAGCCCCAAAATGAGGAAAACGCAGCAATTTTCGGAGTGCTGTGTCTCCGGAACAACGCCACCAGGCGCCACCATTTTGGTACCGTCACGTCGGCTGGGCCTTTAACTTCTGCTTTCCAGTTGCTTCTTTTATCGTCGCTTGTTCACAAATGCACAAACGCAAAAAAAGGAAGACTGTGATACAAAGCAACCGATGGATTCTAACACACGGTTGGCTATCTGGCCGCATTCGCTGAAACTTCTCTCCAGATTGGGCGTCGCCATTACAACAAAAACATGATGTGCACTTCAGACACACAGTGAAATTCGCCGGTGTTTTTCTTGGTTTCACGCTCGGCTCGGCTCAGCTCCCGTTTAGTCGTTTTATCTGTTGCAGTACTGAACAGTGACGTTATCATTATCGCGGTGGTAATACTTGAGATCGTGCTCGCGACTTCTCCATGCTTAGTTCTTGGGTGGGAAATGCGGTGTGTGTGTCCACATTTGGGGGTTCATGAAGTGAACTTTTGGACTCATTGCAATGTTACAAAGTGCTGAGTTATTGCTGTGCTTCACAGCGAGCTCCTGAGCTTCAGGAATGGACTAATCAATTGATTGATTAGGGTTTTACGCGCCGACGCAACGCAGGCGATGAGGCGCGCCGTAGTGCAGGGCTCCGGATTAATTTTGACCACCTGGGGATCTTTAACGTGCGCCGAAATCTCGTACACACGGGCGTTTTTGCTTTTCGCCTCCATCAGAAAAGCGGCCGCCGCGGCCGGGAATCGAGCCCGCGACCTCATGCTCAGCAGCGCAACGCCTTAGCCACTGAGCCACCGCGGCGGGTCAATGGACTAATCGACTCGCCAGAAGTTGTTGCCCGTGCTGCATTGCAGCGGGTGTTTGGGCCACGGCTGGTAGCGGGATTGTTTGATATTGCACGCGAGTAATAATAATTATGTATGTGAAATGAAATTTAATGATGAAGTCAAAGTGGCGAAACAAAGCAATGTTACTTCAGGGCGATTTTACGAGAGAACGAACATGTGTGTACACGACCATTTTTTGTTCATTCTTGTTTTTTTATTATATATGCGCGCAATATGGAAACCCCCGAAAATCAAGTTTGTTTTCTCCTGAGGTGCGTAGTTCGGGAGAAAAAAATGTTTGAATGTGCCCGGAGCGCAGCAGTGGTTTCGGCAACTGCAGATTTTTGAGTACAAGGGGTGTGTATAAAATGTTTTGGGCCATAAACTAGACCAGAATGCTAATCCGTGTAACGCAAAATCAGCGGCCTGCAGCGAACAGAAAATTAAAAAAAAAAAATCGTGAAATCGGCCCAGACGATAGTTTGTTAGTGTTTTTGACGCCCCCTATCTACATTTCTTCTTTTCTGAAAAACGTGTAAGTCGGCCATTTTATTGGCCATACGTATCTGAACGCATCAACAAAAGATGGTGTTTGTAGAAAATTTAGAAGTACTAAAAAAATTGAATAACTTTGGCTCTTTTTCAGAAATTGCGCAAATTCAAAACTCAATATAAAAAAAAACCCATACTCGATTTTCTTCAAAATTGCGAAAATAAGACTCCTTTACTTGGACAGCAAAACTGTGGAAAAACATGTTGCATCATTTTGTTGAGAACAAAGTTATAAGGGGCCAAACTTGGGGCTCGCGCGACGCGTCTTGGCGCGCCGCGGTAAGTTCCGGCCGCGGTTGCCGGACGTTGCACGAGTGTACACGGGCGGTAATTCACATTCCACTGCCACATGCCGGCACGGTAAATCTCTTTCCAATATTGCCAAACGAAAAAAACTATTCTGGAGATTCTTCTGTTTTTTTTTGCCCGCCTCTGTTTCCCTAATTTGTTCTTTAATGAGCTAACTTTCTGGCCGATACCAGCTCGAAAGCGCTCCTTTGCGAACGCCACTCTTCTTATAGGGAAAGGAAAGAAGGATTCGATACAACGGGAAAAGTTTTTCCCGTGGTTATATCGGGTAGAAGTGGTAGGAGTGGTCGAAATTTTCTATTATTATGGCGCTTCGGTCACAGCACGAGTAAATTACTGAAGGGATTTCAGATTTTTCACAAGAATATTTATTCAAGCAAAAAGACACAAGTTTGGAAATTGGCTGTCAGACTATCGTGATTAATTATTTACAGTCAGGAACACAGCAAAAGGCATACGTTTGGGAATACAACTCAAGTAAAATATTTATAATATCTGCACCACTGCTTCCTCGGGCGCTCATACAGTCAAGCACAGCCACTTCGCAGACGTGTATAGTTTGCTCTGGAACGTTCGTACAGCTGATATTTCTTCTTGAAATGGCTGGCTGCACCGTCACTAACGTAAACAACGTAGCTGTACACAGGGGCACTTTCTTCCAGGCATTCGTGCACCTTGTGGAGCGAGCGCATAGCATGCATGTGCGGTATCGTGTTGCATGTGATGGCTAACTACTGCGAAGCTCTGAACTGATTTTCTTGTAGTTGCAACGCACGTAAACAGCGAAACCTGTGTTTTGTGCCAGTGGTACGACTGGACTTCATTTGGCAGAATAACTGTCCAATTTTCAGAGAAGTCGAAGTGCAGTACAATGCTTGATCGCCGTTCGCATCTTTTCGCTTCGTTTATGGCAATGGCCTGGGTCCGCCTAATAGAGTCATGGGAAATCCACTTGGTGACCCATTTTCCTAGCTCCTTCACGAATGCAGCTGGCGGTAGACTCTTTTATCAGAGAACCAATTTCCCATACAGCGTATGTGACGTCTTCTTCGTCCGAAACGCCCAAAACGGACATGGTAAGGTTGTCGGCCATTGGGAATTGCCGGCACGCGCCCAAGAAACACTGCGTCGATGGTGAGGTGCAAAGACAAAGCTCCTTTAAGTTGCTCATTCTTCGGTCAACCCCTGTAACATTTTGCAGGGCCAAAGCAGACAGGTCGGCATTTGCACAATAAACGCAGACGCACACTTCATGCTGGGGTGAGTGCAAGACTTGGACGGGAATGAACTGTGGGTGGGTGAACGGGTCACACTTTTTTTTTTCAGAACAACACCCGCTAGGCTTCCCCTGCCACATCTATCAGGATAAGAGTGTGCGGGTAGTCGAGCAAGCAAACACGCGCACAAATGCACGTGCAAACACTTAGGCACACACGAAAGCATCCACCCATGAAAAAAAAACTTTTAAGGGGAGGAGTCAAAAGCAAACAAAAATATGGCAAGAGTAAAGCAAAGGGAAGCTACCGTTGGGAGCCCATCAACCAGTGAGTTGAAGGACAGAAAAGGACAGGGCAGTAGCCTCCCCTTACTGCAATTTTCGTACGCAAGCGTATCAAAATCGCTAGTAATACTGTAATGTACGCTTCGCCTTTGTGATATGTGACTAAACAATAAATATACGGCAATAATATGACAACAGACCGGAATTTAGTAATACGTCAAGAAGCCAGGTACCCGACCGCACCTGATTCTCATTCCAGTAAAATAGGTTCGCGTGCACGTGGCGTCTCCGAAAAGCCTCCTACGGCCTCGTAAGCCGTGGTGCAGGTGTTTGTTTCCTGGTTAGTTATTTTTAAGGTCGTTCTCTCATGTTTGCCTCAAAAAAGGCGGTGGGATACCCTGTACTGACGCCAGCGCACCATGCATTACCAGCGGAAATGCGCCCGTCGTGGTGGGGAACTGATTAGGGTCTGAAGGTCAATCCATTCCCTCCCTTGTAACTGCCCGTGCGCCATTTGTTTCGGTTGCCTGCGCATCGGAGGAACCTTTGTTTTTTTTGTTTTGCATCCCGCAAAACACTGGCGTCGCAAAGGAGCGCTTTCGAGCTGATATCGGCCAGAAAGTTAGCTCGTAAAGAACACATTAGGGAAACAGGCGGAAAAAAAACAAAAAAAACAGAAGAATCTCCAGAATAGTTTTTTTCGTTTGGGAATACTGGAGAGAGATTGACCGTGCCGGCATGTGGCAGTGGAATATGAATTACCGCCCGTGTACACCCGCGCAACGTCCGGCAACAGCGGCCGGAACTTACCGCGGCGCGCCAAGACGCGTCGCGCGAGCCCCAAGTTTGGCCCCTTATAACTTTGTTCTCAACAAAATGATGCAACATGTTTTTCCACAGTTTTGCTGTGCAAGTAAAGGAGTCTTATTTTCGCAATTTTGAATAAAATCGAGTATGGGTTTTTTTTTTATATTTAGTTTTTTGAATTTGCGCAATTTCTGAAAAAGAGCCGAAGTTATTAAATTTTTTTTAGTACTTCTAAATTTTCTACAAACACCATCTTTTGTTGATGCGTTCAGATACGTATGGCCAATAAAATGGCCGACTTACAAGTTTTTCAGAAAAGAAGAAATGTAGATAGGGGGCGTCAAAAACACTAACAAACTATCGTCTGGGCCGATTTCACGATTTTTTTTTTTAATTTTTTGTTCGCTGCAGGACGCCGATTTTGCGTTACACGGATTAGCATTCTGGTCTAGTTTATGGCCCTAAACATTTTATACACGCCCCTTGTACTCCTTGACGTACACAGAGACGCAAACTTGGAAAAATCTGCAGTTGCCGAAACCACCGCTGCGCTCCGGGCACATTCAAACATTTTTTTCTCCCGAACTACGCACCTCAGGAGAAAACAAACTTGATTTTCGGGGGTTTCCATTTTGCGCGCATATATAATAAAAAAACAAGAATGAACAAAAAATGGTCGTGTACACGCATGTTCGTTCTCTCGTGGAATCGCCCTTCAGTTACGATCGTGGTGAATGTACGCGTCAGGGGTGGTAGGGGGGGGGGGTGCAACTTTTGCCGTGTAACGCAGTCTGGGATTACAAAATATTATTTTCAACAAGACACCTTACGGTTGCAGCGTATTACATCATATTTTTAATGGCCCATTACGTTGTCTATTTTGGCAATAGAAATTATTGTTTTGCCTGAAGGAGAAGGTCATAGTATGCTAATATTAATAATTGTAATCGTGTAAAAAAGTAGATGCAGTAATCCCTCGTAACGAAGTCAGCGGGACGGCCAAGAATTTCGTTATAAGCAGTGTTTCGACATAAGCGACAAGTCGAGAAAAGCTAAAGCATTTGAGCTTTAATTGCACGGTACAGCTGTGGCGAATCAAAGCGCAATGTATTCAGTGAAGCAAAACTTTATTAGGTGCAAAAAAGGCTGGTAGCTTTGGCTGTTTCAAGTTCTTGCTCGGCCCGAGCCACCCCTGCTCCAATTTGGCGAAGCATTGGATGACGCTGCGGTCGCCTCAAATAAAAGTGGCAGTGGCAGTGGCCACTTTTATAGCGGGCAAGCGGGCGTCGCGGAACGTTACGAGAGTTTCGCGCTGGAAAGCACCGCAAACGCAGTGGCTCGAGTTTAGGGGTTGTTTGTTGAGGTAAAAAAGCGACTAACCGCTCATTATGGTGGGTACACAGCGCAATCATTAAATCCAACCGGTTTTGCACTAGGCGCTTTGCGTGATCACTGGGCAATTTTTTCCCAAGCTGTGCCGTTAAATTTGCGACACAAGAGTGTTTTGGTGCCCTGTTGTCGACAACACTGCTGATTCTATAGAACGAGGTTCAGTGTTTGCGCACCATCTCGTCCACGCCCATTGCCCAATGTCTAGGAACAAAATTCAATGGCCCTACCACGAATTTGGGTCGTTTGTCTAAAATCGGATGGGGTGAATCTAGCATGAGAGACTTGAGGAAATCGCTGGGGAAACACCAGCTTGCGTTGACCCGCCATGCTGACAGCCTGGCTCGCCACTGAGTCGCCGTTGCTCGGCGACTCCTCCGCTCGCTACTTCGCTCTAAGCGGGTCAAGCTCTTCGTGCGCTTCGAGTAATGCGGCCTAAAATGCATGCGTTTGGGTTGGGACCAGAATAAATTTCGAATAAAGCGATGTTTCGAGTAAAGCGATTTCGTTATAGCGAGGGATTACTGTATTCTGTTTTCAGATAGCTCATTTTATACTTGTGATGCGCTCACATAACCTTTTGACACTGAACAGCCCCATGTGCTAAGCTGTGCCTTCAGCAAGGTCTTTTGGCACATTAATATCAAAGAAAGACTATACCTTACTCTTTACTTTGGGGGCAGCTATGTGTTAGGCATACATCAAGTAAAGTATATGAATATGAAGTCTGGTTGGGAAAACGCATAACAATTAAAAAGTGGCACTGACCATGAATGATTACAAAAACAAAAAAAGTTTTTGTAATCATTCATGGCCAGTGCCACTTTTTAATTGTCAAGTAAAGTATAGGTACCCTAGTATAGGGACTAGGCATAAAACTGGTGTTTCTGCCATCTAAAGGCCTGCACGTAAAAACCTCCAATGAGCCAGGAAAGCATCCCAGATGCACCAAATCAAAGGGCAAAGGTCTATGAGGTTGTCCCCAAAGCAAGTACAGCAAGGACTATGCTGCTGGTGCAGTTTGAAAATCATGTAGTCTTTGTAAACCTTAAGAGCCGTTTTCTCAAAAGTGCGTTTTAAAAGTTCTTCGTTGCTCGTGGAAAGGATAGCACGGCAACTGCTGGGCGGATTTCGACCTTGTATGTTTTATTTCAGTCCTTGAAGAGTTCTGCAGGGTATGACATTCTCGGATTTTAATTTGAGGGCATGGTTGTTTCTTTGTGATATTTACGGCCGAGCCTTATTTTTCTCCTCCACAGGACAAATGAGTTTGTTCTACATTTATCAAGTCAAGTTTCTTCCTTTTCTGAAGTTTCTTCCTTTTACAGAGCTCAAGAAGCTTTTTAAAACACTTGTGTGGTGAAAATAATACCCGCATGAATTATAAGAGCACATTCTGGACACCAATTGCTTAAAGGAGCCATGAAGACAAAATACAAGCTTGTTTTATTCGAAAGATTTCGTGTATACGCGTCCTCAGCGGTTGCGCGGCAGCAAACGATGCCGTATTCACTGAGAAATTAATTCATTTAGGTTTTTTGATTCTCCCGCCAAATCGTGTGTTTTGGTGACGTCTACAGTGAAGTCATAACGGCGTGTACACAAACTTCCACTGCGCCATTCGGCACTGCAGTCTTGCTGTCGTCAAACCTCCCAGGCTGGCTCTTTTTTGTGTTTGTTACGGTAAAAAGTAATCGCTTCGTGAAACATGGGTACGCTTGACAAGCAGGGTCACGTAAGGCAACGTCCCTTACGCCAATCGGCCAGCGTCGCTTAAACAACTCTAAAGCGTTGGACTGCTGTCCAGCTAAAACAAACATAGTGCGCCCAGTACCAACAGCAGTGCGCATCGGTACTTCTATATTTACGTGTATTTTCATAACTTTTGTTGTTTACCGCACCATTCTTACTGCTTTAAAATGGCTACGCATTGCATTTAGGCACAAATGGCTCGTTTGGCACTGCCTAAATTGCGTTTGCTTTTGTCGGCTTCGGCCAATCGCACAGCTGGGCTCATATGACATCATAGGTTCTGTTGCGGGAAATGAGCTAGTGGGTCGCATGGCCATTTCCTTTTTCCCTAATTATATAGCGTATTTGAACGAAGAGTACGTTAAAAGTGGTGTCAGTATCATTGTAACGAGGCAACCTTTCGAATGAACCACACTTGTGTTTTGTCTTCATGGCTCCTTTAAAGCATGGTTTGGGAATCTTTCTCAAAATCAGCAAAACGTGAAAGGCCCTACCCGATTGGTTTGTGTAGATTTATCATTTTGAATTTCCATCAACCATGCATGGGAGCAGTGCTTAGCCCTAGGCAAGCCCTTTGACAGCTTTTAAATTCATGACATAAATTCATGGCTTCAGTTGCTACAAATGCTAATACAAGCCAGTTCTCATGAGTAATAGGCAAAGGGTTTTAGTGGTTGCTAAGTTTAGCTCCATCTGAGACATCATGGTTCTTGTTTCATGTTTGTTGCTCTGGTTTGCTTGGTTACAGGCGAGCATTGAACGTGACTGCTACCCATCTCCGCTCAACTACTACAAGTTTCCGAAGTCTTGTTGCACGTAAGTGCCATTGCCTCTTTGAGGAGTAGTGGGCTCGCTTCAAGATTGACCGGCTAAGTTGACCCTGCCCTGCTTTTTCAGGTCTGTGAATGAGGTCATCTGTCATGGGATCCCCGACATGCGGCCTTTACAAGATGGGGACTTGCTCAACGGTAAGTCCTGTGCTGTGTCCCTATGCACGCTGTGGTGCTTACGTTTGTCCAGCGTACAGGCTTTCATGGGCAAGCCTGAGTTCTTTTTTTACAATATCGCTGAACTTAATCCTGTGTCAATACAAAAAGTTGGCTTTGCTGCAAAACCTAAAAATTCTTCTGGCTTCATCGCACAACAAACAATAATACATTGACGTTTGAACACAGTCGCAGCAAGAAAGCTAGATGGGCAAAAGACTTCGGTATAATTAGCGTACAAACGACCTTTAGTTCAACTGAACGATCTGGTTATTTGACAATGTATTGCGCCGACTTCCCTCCCATTGTCTGTGTTTGTTAAGAGATAAAATTTCAACACAGCCATGCAGTTGTTAGACTGTCATATGTTTTTGTGTGTTTAATTAAGCATATTTCCTTGCTGTGGCTCACATATGGAGTTCGTAGTGGTCATGAATTAGATGCCCAATTCACAGTTGAAAGCCAGAAAAAATAGTGAAGATCATGGTATATTGTTATGAACAGAGCACACATGCAATTAAAGCAAAAAGCTTTCCATAAAAAGTGTTCACCAGGAGAAAACGGAATGAAAACTTTTTCCAGGTGAATACCAAGGAAAAAAAACCTACAGTGCAGCTGTAAGTTTGGGGCATGAGAGGAGGGGTCTAGGCAAGAAAGGAAATTAGCGCAAATCGCACGACTTGTGGACATTTCTTTGCCTTGGGGGAAATGGTTGGCTTTGTCTTCTTCCAGCTGAGAAATGCTGCTTTGGCGCACTCGTCGCAGACCGAGGTGGTTGTTGTTTTCCCTGGTGCAGTGGACATCACGGTGTACCACCGTGGCTTCCATGGGGACCTGAATGAGACGGTGTTCATTGGAAATGTGGACGAGGGTGGCCGCAAGCTGGTCCAGGTCACCTACGAGTGCCTCAGCAAGGCCATAGAAGCAGGTATGCTTCGCAGCACACACACTATCAGGGTGGGCCAAAGGTGGCCCCCGGGTGTGTGATAAGAACTGGAATGGTCGTGCACTTGGAGGCAGACTTGGGGGTTGGGGATCTCTGACTACACTTCAGATTCAGGGATTTTTTGAACGGGAGGTAGCTTTGCATTGTATTTGCCACGGTGGCTCAGGGGCTAAGGTGTTGGTGCTACTGAGCTCAAAGATGCGGGTTTGACCCTGGCTGCGGTGGTCGTTTTCCGGATAGAGGCGGTAAATGAAAAACGCGCACGTATCGAGGTTTCGGTGCGCGATTAAGATCTCCAGCTGGCCTAAATTAATCCGGAACCCTCGGCTGTGGCGCACCTCAATGCTCAGGTGTAACTTTGGTGTGTAAAACCTTCAGAGTTTGAATTATGAGCTTTGCATATTATGTACTGAGCTGTTCAATGGTGAAGGGAACAAGCAAGCATGTGACCACCACAGTTTGCGAAAGCGCCAAACCGAAAAATGGTGCAAATCAGTAACAGCTGTCACATGCACGCTGACTGCTGGAAGCGGGAGCAGCTACGTATTGTCTGCTACGATGCACCGCTGCCGCCCAGCGTGGAGAGCTTTCAAGTCTTACGCTCAAAGGCCGACTTAAAAGGGGGAAAAACATAATTGGAGAAAGTCACTCAAATTCCAGATTTTCCCAGTATGTTTGGTGTAACTCGCATCACATCTTGAAGTTCATGATCCATGCACTCTTAACTCTTTCCTTACAGCGCCATAGGCCATCGGACACGGAGTTCCGATGATTTCAAATGTCCCGCGAAAGCTAAAAACGGCACCTGGCAGACAACTAACGCCATCTGGCGTATTTATTGACAACTCATTTTTCGATTTTAGTATGTTTTGTTGATATTTCGCGTGCAGAGACCATGCCAAGAGTGAAATTTGAACCCGCGATAGTGGCGACATGTGTGAAAACGGCGTCTGCTGTATTTGGGCTCTATTTTTATAAACAAAACGGGCTTCCTATCTGACGACTGCAGCTTTACACATTGATGTGTAGGGTCTGGACAACGTACGGTGGGGATATTTTGCGAAATGCGCCGCGTCATAGCGCGTTATCACTTTCATAATAGCCTGGCACTCGTGTCAGAGTACCGTTTTTTTTTTTTTTTTTTTTTTTTTTTTTTTTTTTTACTAATGTGAAAAGGATTTGGTGTCAGAACACAAAAACCGACTTACACTCGAGTGGCTTTGAGGAGGGGCACATAGGTTGAAGGGCCCACAAAAATACAAAACTTGGGGTACAGCGTTGACATATATATATTGAATCATAGCCAAGAAATGTAGGAACAATTTGTATATCTTAGAATTCCTAAAATAATTTTTAAGGTCATTACAGTCGCCTATATACGTTGCGTGTATACTTTTTTGTGCATTTTTTTCTGATTATTTCACTAATAAACTAAGTAATTGTACCTTTCACAAAACTGCTGTTACATGTTTATAAGAGCAATCTATAAGCTACAATTCCATGCATACCAATGCTAAATGTGTCCACTAGCTCAAGAAAAAGAAATAGTTTTGTGGAGGCACTCAAAATCGGCCGTTTTTCCGCCGTAACGAAAGGGTTAATTTGAAGATGTTCAAGAACCACTACCAACTAGCGCTAGGTGTCGATTCTTCTACGATATTTGTGGTTTTTCCAAACAGTGACAAAGTGATCATTTCTTTCCAGGTTTATTGCCAGCATTATAGGCATCGTGGAAATAATAAAAAAAAAGTGGTCGAGAAATTCAGTATTTCAGGCAGCCTTTGCCATCATGGTTGAGCCCAGGATAGTGTGACAAAAGTGGCAAGAAAAAAAAGTAAGGTGTTCGCCTTGTTGTGAACAAAATAAAGGCTAAGTTATAATGCCTCAAGAAATAAAGGACACTAATATGTGGACTTCTCCAGCTAAAACAAACTTTTTTTGTCAACTCGGCATTTGAGAGCGAAATTTTCGAGAGCTTCGAAGCTGAACAGCAGTGGCTTGCCGTTGCCGATGATGCGCAGCCGCTCCTGTCTCTACCAGTTACAGTGCATGCTCCGCTAAGTCTTGTTCTCACCTTCTCTCACCGCTGGTGCTTCCGGGAGCACGACAGCCACATACTCGCTCGTTTCCTTTGACAGGGGGACCCCTTTGTACCTCCAGCTTTATAATGCAAACATGCGTCTTGAAACCGGTTATTGAATAGTTAATAAGGTCTCAGTACTAATATTCGGGTAGTTACATTCTTTCTTGCATAGTACCCACCTGGCCACGTAAAGCAGTGGCAAAATGGGCGTTCATACTGCTCTAACAATTTCTTCAAAACTGCAATGTCTAAATTACCTTGACACACTCTGTGCAGTAGTGCACCTGTATGTTGGGCAAAGATGTCAGGTCGATTGAAGACACGCGGCTTCTGGCTGTGCAACTTTCCTCTGTGTGGCTAAAGTGAAGTCATGCGTGGTAACACACAAGGTCATGCAGTAGGAGGATCTGTGCGGGTTCTGACTTGAAAGCTTGTCAGTGATGCGCGTATTTACCATGCAGTGACCCCAGGCATGCGTTACCGGGACATTGGCAACATCATCCAGAAGCACGCACAGTCCCATGGCTTCTCTGTTGTGCGCAGTTACTGTGGCCATGGCATCCACAGGTAAGGTCATGCATGCCCCCTCTAATGCTCTAATACTCCAGTTCATTTTACAGTTCTAATTTTAAAATAGTATGCAGCTTGCTCTTCCTTATTTTTTCTGTTGATTCAGTGATGAGTGATGCATTATCGTGCAGCGGTAGACTATGTCTCGTGAACTGTTTCATTCTCTGTGAAGAATTCTACGAATGCTTTTTCTTCCTTTGTGTGCTTGTGTGGTGCTTTGGTAAATCATGCTGATTTGCTTCATTTTAGGTTGTTCCATACAGCCCCTAGTGTTCCACACTATGCAAGTAAGTAGTGCCTATACTTTGCCTTCAACATTATTGATTTTAAAGGCCCTAAAAGGGATTTAAGATAGTCTAAAAGGGGGCCAATAATGAGTTGAACAGAGTGCATAGTGAGCGCAGGGGAATAAAAAGAAGAATTGCAAAAAGGTTTTGTACGTATGTTACGAAGTTTCATGGACGTATGTTACGAAGTTTCATGGGTGTCTGAGTACAGGGTTTTTAGGTGTCATCACCATATTTATTTTGAAGTGGTATGTGTGCACCATTCACTTCAGCTTTTCTGTGACTTCTCTCTCACTCTCTGTATCTCTCTCTTTTTTTCTTTTTAGAAAACAAAGCCATTGGGGTAATGAAAGCAGGCCACTGCTTCACAATTGAACCCATGATCTCGGAAGGTAAGCACATTTTTGTATTTGGCTACAAGCTGCTGCCTGCAAAAATGGTTAATCATCCTGAAGTGCTTATAGGTAGCAATGTGGACACTCGTTGATCCGCTTGGCAGATATCCCGTGGTATTCGCTCTTATACAACCTCAACTGGGGGAACGTAACACCCTTGCTCGCCAGAAAAATGCAGCTAACAAGCGTGTCGTATGTGGTACACCCACCACACAGATTCGCCTGCACCGCCCACTGACTGTTGCTACCTTCAGCACCCACAGTCACGTGGCCTTTCGGCAAGCTTTGTGAGAAAAGACTGAGCCCCGCGAGTTAAACACAAGCTATAGAATTCATAGTTGAAGAAACTGGTGATTGCCAACCAAAGGTTTATTTAAAAAGGTAAAAGGACGTTTCGGCTTCCATACGGAAACCTTGTTCACTGAGCGGAAAAGCCCAAAGCCCGACACGTCTTTTTACCTTTTCAAATAAACCTTTGGTTGGCGATCACCAGTTTCTTCAACTATGAATCTTTTACCCGACCAGGCGAGATTTCGTCGAACCTTAGATTTCACCAGCTATAGAAAAGGATAAAACAAGGTATTGCTTGTTATCGTCTTTAACACTCACAGCGGAGTCTGGCCTAACAGACCTGGCAAAGGTGATAATACTGAGCCTGCGAGTTAAACTCCAGCTATATGAAAAGATAAGAAAGTAGTGCCTCCTAATGAAGACCTTGCCTGCTGTGCCTGTTATCACCTTTGACATTCAAAGTGGAGTCTGGCCTAAGGGTGAGCTGGCAAAGGTGGTAATACTGAGCGTGCGAGTTAAACTCCAGATATATGAAAAGATAAGAAAGTAATGCCTCCTATAGAAGGCCTCACCTGCCGTGCTTGTTATCACCTTTGGCATTCACAGCGGAGTCTGGCCAGCTGGCAACAGAGGTGCCGTATTCACTTGAATCTAGGCCAACCCGAATCTAAGCCTACCTTTTAAATTTGGAAGGCCACAAATTTTTTTTAATTTTCCTCAAATGTAAGCCAGTAAAAATAGGCGGGGATGACAACAGGCACAAAACTGATATTTTTTAGCGGCAAAACTACTCGAGTTCACTTTCTGTTGTCGTCGCAGGCCTTGTTGTTGCTGTGCTTTTGTAGCTGTCACCCTCATAGAGCCTGCGCTATATTCGGAGCTGTCACGAGCATTCGCAGTGCTGCACCTTTTAATCGAGCCTACAGGGAAGCTTTCTGGGATGTCATCCCAAGCTTGTGTTGAGACCTCTGCCAATGCAAATGTACCTTTTATCAATGC
This sequence comes from Haemaphysalis longicornis, assembly GCF_048455015.1. Taxonomy (NCBI): domain Eukaryota; kingdom Metazoa; phylum Arthropoda; class Arachnida; order Ixodida; family Ixodidae; genus Haemaphysalis; species Haemaphysalis longicornis. The sequence continues at coordinate 248,400,118 of NW_027526203.1, read as the reverse complement.
CGAGTTGCACCTTGCCTGGAGGTTTGACGAGTTCCTGTCCACCAGCACAGCCTTCCATATAAAGGCTGTGCTGTAGTAATACCGCTACCAATGAAGCAGCACCAAGTAGGCAAACTTTTACTGCCAAGCTGATTTGGAACACTGAGTGAACATAATAAAATGACGCCCTGCCATTTCCGTTTTGTGTTGCTATGGCAGCAGGTACTAGTGGCTGCAATGCTCTTTCTCCAGGAAGGCTAACTGCATGTTACTTGTTGGGTTTCGATGAGTACTTGGTGTATTTTAATACCAATCCTCGAATCTAAGCCAACCCTTGACTTTCATATCCTGCTTTTTTTTTTTTTAAGCATCAGCTTAGATTCTAGTAATTGTTAATACCAAGCCCCACGCATGATACTCCATCTATAGAACAAAGCGTAGTGCTTCCAGTTGGTTTTGCCGTGCCTGTCATTGCATTCGACACTCAGTTGAGTCTGGCCTTCCGGTGATCTGACGATGGTGGTAAGACCAAGCCCCGAGAGCTAAACTCCAGCTGTAAAAAAGATAAAATGTAGTGCCTCCGGTACAAAGCCTCATCTACCATGCCTGTAATCACCTTTGAAACTCACTTCGGAATCTAGCCAGCTGTCAAGAGATAAGACTGAGCCCTATGAGTGATACTCCAGCTCTAGAAACATAAAATGTGGTGCCTCCAGTTAAGGCCTCATTGTACCTGTTATTGCCTTTGACATTCTCAGCAGAGTCTGGCCTTCTGGCGAGCTAGTGAAGGGGATGAGAACGACCCCTGCAAGTGATGACTTGTTTATGCAGTGCTTACATCTTGTGAATGAAGTACACTTCCTATTTTGTTTTGGTGTTGTGCTAAGACAGTTTTTCCTGTGGTTACTTCAACAATCTCAAATAACTGCTGAGAGCAATGTCCATTCATTTCAACTCGGCGGGAACAAGCTCGCCAAGTTTTCAGGCCGTGCAGTATATCGAGGTTTCCTTCATTCTTCTCATGTGCTTTGCACATCCTCCCTCGCAGTGTAACAGGCGTGCTAATCGTGCATGCATCTGCTCTGTGGCTGTTTTAATGCCTCCTTTGCTGCCCCTGGGCCTACTTGCAGGCACCTGGCATGACGAGGTGTGGCCTGACAACTGGACTGCTGTGACGGCTGACGGCAAACGGTCGGCCCAGTTTGAGCAGACCCTGCTTGTGACGGACACTGGCTGCGAGATTCTGACCCGTCGGCGCACCCATGATGGTCAGCCGTGGTTTATGGACAAGTGACCCCTTGGGGAGAAGTGTGCCCTAGGTAGGTTGTCAGGCATTTTAATTCTAGGGTTGTTTTAATTTACCCCACGCAGCCGGCTGGATAACAAAGCAGGAAGAATAAGTCGTAGCCTTTGAGGCTGGCATTGGAAAGTAAGCACATTGATTGGTTCAAGTGAGAAGTTTTGAAAAGAAAACAGAACAATGTGGAATTATGGGTTTAATGGGCCGGAAAAGAACCTGGTCAATGAGACAGGCTGCGGCAGGGGCCTTTGAGACAATTTTTATCACCTGTTACTCTTTAGCATGCAAGAAATGCAGTGTACCACGGATGTTTCTGCATGTCATCTCCATAAAAAAAAAAGGACCTCGCCTGAAGATATAAATCAAGGCATCCTCCACAGCAACACGATGCCTTTGCTTTGTAGCCCCCATGATCGGCAGTTGGGGAAATTAATCTTTGGCTTTTAAAGGAAGGTAGAGGTGAGCAACGCTGTAAAAATGTGAGCATCAAAAAATCTACCTGAGGGAGCATGGTTATGCGACCTGCTCGCAAGATAATGAAAATGCACACGCGTGTAAGAGCTTGCACGAATTCGTACCATTATGCAAGTGCAGTGAGCCATGAATGCATAAGAGTGCAGACCGCAACGTTCTGTAGCCAAACGCATGAGGTGCACATCAAGTTTGTACTGTTTCACTGATCCTTGATCTCTGGCCTACTGACTGCACGTTATTCAACTGAAACTGCGTTGTTTTATGTAGAAAGGCTGCTGCAGTTGCTGCTCATCTGGCCGTCATATTGTCCCGGGAAAAATGAAACAGTAAGGAGGGTTTAATGGCATATCTGTGCCAGGAGGGAACAGACTAAGCCGCGATGCAGTAGCACTCGCAAGCAGGCAGAACGCATCTCGCACCTTTTCCTTGTCTTCTTTCAAGTCTCACTCGTATAGGCGCCGTGGCGTATACCCAAAGGGGGATTGCAACAGGGAAACCGCCATGAGACATGCGCTAATGGGCTTGGACGATAACAGCACTGCGGTAGTATTTTGCGCAGCTATGCATTTAACAAGTTAATTGTGGCACCGCACCATCTTGTTGAAATAAACTTTGCTGTGCGGTACAAAAATTTGAGGACACTTGAGCGCTTCTTATTAAGAGTTGTGAATGCGAAAGCATCGATGACCAATTGAGTGCCGCAGTGTACAGAGCACCCTGGATTGCTGGTGACTGTTCTGCCGTTGAGCAAGGGGAACAGAAACGGCCAGAGTCAAACTGAGGTCGAAACCGGCTGAAATTAAACTGCTATTTGGAGGGGTTATCAAGGAGAGCGGCAGGCAAAAAGCAGCTGTGGCATCTCCACTTCTCCGCATGGCTCTGCTCATGCTCTATTTCCTGAAGCACATGCTATAGAATTTGGTTGCTGTTTCAGTTGCTACACAGAATGCGAGCTTTTTCGTTCAATGTGTGATTTCTTCGCGTTAACGGAATGCCTGCGCGTGGGGAATTGTACTTGCAAAGAAGGGCCCAGATCTTCCTAGTGTGTTCTGCTGTACGGGAATTGCAAGCCACTGGGGTAGCAAACAGCAGCAGAATTTGGCGGCTTCTCTCTTGCAATCCACAGGTGTAGTACACTCTACGCCCTTTACAACAGACCCTCCTCTAAATCCGGAAAAAAATTTCCGCTGTATCTGAAGTATATGCAGTATCCAAATAGAGAGGGGGTAGGGGGGGGGGGGGGGGGGGGGGGGGGTTATTAGCATAAAGTGGGAACTTTGACCAGCATTGCATATACATATATACATGCTACAGACAATTTACACATCTGCAGCATCTCTGCACAGCAATCATGTGGGGGGAAATAATCGCCTAACGCTGTTTTTGAAGCTTAGCACAGGCACTTGGAAAAGGCCTGTTTGAGTGCATAGAGACGCACGCTAGGCCGAGCAAATAAAGCAATGTAACTAGGAGCAATTACTAACCAGCAATAAAAATCAGTCATGGCCAGCAGAATTAGCCAGGCTCTTTTCAAACCCTTCGTGGTGAGGCAAGTTTACCCGAAACTGTTCGTGAAGCAATTCGGATCGCTGCCTGACGTTCTCGCAAGGCACATTCCACATTTTTAATGGTCTTAGTCGGGTCAGTAAAACAGCTGATACGATATAGTCTGATGAAGGGCAGGTGTGAAATCGAAAGTTAGACCAGTTGAACTCTGCACGGCCAGCAGCAGATTGCACACAGTGGATGGGAACCATCCTCCTGCTTGAGGCATTTAATGCTTTTTTCATCGAACGGAACGAGAACGGTGCATGCGTGGGAATAATAAATGCCGAACTTCACTGAACCTGAGTTCTTTACAGTTAAACCTGGATGTAACGAATTTCTGCGTAACGAATTCCTGGATTTTATGAAGATTTTGAATTCCCTATTGAAGCCCATCTGTTTGTGACCTCTATGTAACGAAAAGTCGCCGTGGTTAACCTTGATGTAACGCAAGTCGGCGAGCTGATCAGTCATTGTTTTTTGTACTTTGACTCAAATATCGACCGGAGAAATTAACTAATTTAACGAATCTTAGCACTACCCTAAGGAGCCAGCAGCAATAAAAACATCTGGAATCGCCTAAACACAACATTCATCATGATGATGCTGATGATGAACATCAGCATGATTCCGTGGCTAATCTAGCAGTGACTTCTAGTTTTGCTTGTGTAGCGTGACACCACACCAGCTAGCAAGAGTAACTACCCTTCACGTTTCTTTTGCGCATCGCAAAGTACCTTTCGTTTCCACGTAAGAGTGCGGTTTTGGTTCGAGACCTGATTTGAGGTGCTAGGCCGTCCTGCCGGCGTATAGTCGCACGTTTCCATTCTATCTGTGGTATCGGTTCGTTGGTGATGAGTGCTGCTCTTAGAAAACCATGTTGCCGCCTGGTTGCAGCTGGCACCCTCTCAACAATTTTGAGTGCGGTAAAGAGCATCAAGTTCGCAAAAAGGCACCCTTTAAGCATAAGTTTCGTTCTTGTAACGAGTTAAGGCACCGGAAAGTGTCAAAAGGCAAAAGTGATACTTAAGTTATGTTAATACAAGAGTAGGTGACCTTGCTTCTTTGGAGCGCCGTGTAGTGCCTAAGCTCGTGCGAAAGCAGCAGGCGCAACTCGCGCAGTTTCTGGCTGTGAAATAAATCCATGAAGGTTGAGTTCATCCTCACTGATGCCTAGCATATTGACTTCGTTTCTGCTTCATTCCAGCGAACAACTCGAAACCTGCATGTAACGAATACCTGGATGTAACGAAAGATTGCAAACATTTGTTGACTTCGTTGCATCCAGGTTTAACTGTATTACATAAAAAAACTGTGCCGCAGGCAGACTCGACTTCGCGGTGCGCCACTTTGCGTATTCGAAAGTGCTGTTCTTCAGTCTCACCGGGGTCACGTTCTTCAGCAGCATCCTTGTTCTTGATGGTCAAGTGGACCGTCTGCTTAGGCAGGCCCGTACTTCTGGCGACAGCCTGTTTTTGTGCCGGCTTCGACAGCGTTAATTATGCTTAGTTTATCCGACGGTGGAATCAGTTACCCAGCACTGGCTTGCCATGGCTGCACCAACGACCCGATTCTACATTGACAATGTTGCCAGACATGGTAGTTTGCTTGCCAAAATATTTTTAAAAAAGCATATCGAGTGCCGGCACCGCGAAAGTCCGGCATTAACATTCAGTCAAAACAGTTTTTGCCCAAAATTGTCTGTTGTATCCGATAGTCTGCTATAGCGGGGTCCGCTATGAGTAGACTGGATTTCACTTGAGATGCATGGGGACCAAACAAACCAACAGAAATGGTCTGTTGCGAGTGGAAGTCCGTTGTTGCTGGATCCACTGTAACCAGCGAAGGACTTTGGCGAGAGCGTTAATTGCTTGCATTTTCATGGGGAGGGAAAAGTGAGCACGGGCATGTTGCTGGGTGTGGTTACAAGGGGTTAATCTAGTCCAGCAAAAAATGCATTACGGGGGGGGGTAAGGCAAGGTGATGAGCTTGTGTGTAGCGCTGTGACCATTTCGTGTAAAAGCTGGTACTTGACCAAGCATGGTGAAGTTCTGGCTGGCAATGGAAAGTGCAACTTGGGCGCCGTCTTTGCAAGGGGGAATTCCCCTTGGGTCTGACATGCGTGAGCATCTTCTGTGTTGTCTGACTCGTACCGTTGCATGTCAAAAAAATTCCCCCGCACCTCCCCGAAGGGAATCGTGCAGAAATGCGAATGCATTGGGTGCACCGATGAGTGTGTTGCGAGTAATGGCGTAATTAATGACGAGAGTGTGAACGTAATCATTTATTCATCAGCACCTGTTTGTGTTATCGTTGTACCTGACGGCCACAATCACTGCCTTGTGATCGCTAAAGTGCACGGTCAAAGGGTCTTTGAGAAGCATACGCGCGTCACAGTTTCGCGTAAAGACCAGATCAATGCAACTCCCGTGAATAGTAGTGGGGCACGTGTCGAAGCCGGCAGAGAGACAATGCATAGAGTGCCTGGTCTGCATGTACTCGACCAGCCACTCGCCACTCTTCTTGCGCACGTCAACGTTGAAGTCGCCAACCAAGACTATGGGGTCAGAGGGTTTGGAGCGCACGCGCACTCTTTCCATAGCCGCGTCCAGCTGCACGGCAACGGCGTCTCGAGCGAGGTTGGGCGCGAGGTACACGGTCACCACAAAGACTCCGTCTCCGGTGTAGGCAAGGGTGTACAAGTCCTTGTACGGAGACGTGTCTCGAACGGGAGACGTGGCAACGGCGTGCGATATCAAGTTCCCATACACGTTAGACACGAGACTAACACCGCAGAACTCGCCGTCCTTGCCGCTTCGAGCAAACTAGTACAGCTCGCTTCAAGCACATGCGTTCGGCATTCAGCGCGGAGAGGTAACACCTGCGGGCGCACGCCGAAGGAGCACGACAACCCCCGACTAAGAAATGCATTCGCATTTACGACGACGACGAAGGCAGAACTACGAGGCGCGCACTCACGTGCGCTCGCGCTGGAGGAATGCAGGCGCACGCCGCTCGATGGACGCAAGACAACCCCCGACTAATAAATGCATTCGCATTTAAAATATTTTGATGCGTGCACACGTACTTATTGAAATCCCTGTCCTTCGCCTAGTTACCCAACAGTGGCAGATTGGGTAAGGCTGGAAAGCAATTAGGGCATTGTCGTGTTACACACGAGGGCTCACGGCCATGTTTGTATGCCATATGTCAGGGTGCAATTATATTCATATTCAGTCACTTAAGGGGGAACGCGGCTTTCAACTTCAGAAAAATGACCAAAACATCGTTTTTTTGAAAGTCACATATTCGGCTTCTATGTTTCCTATTCTGTGCGTCTGCAAAGTTTTTCCGCTGAAAAGCGTCGCAAAGTGGCATATAAAAATAGTTTTGCCAGGCGCGGTGACAAACTATCAGCGCAAAAGGGCGAAAAAACGGCTGTATTTTCGGAGCGCTGTATCTCCGCAACGGTGCCACCGGGCGCGGCCATTTTGATATCGTTAGATCGGCCGAGCGTTCGTCTTTTCGGTTCCGCTCGTCTCTTTTATCTTCGTTCATTCACAAAAGCACGAACGGCAGAAAAGAAACGACGCACAAACGAAGCTAGAAATAGATGCTGAAGCGCTATTCGTCCTCCGGTCGGGGCGCGGAAAGACGACCCTCCTGATTGGGTGTCGCGGCGCAATGCAAGATGGCGGCCGCCTGAGCTGCGTAGTGTGGGCGGTTTGACTTCATTTTCGCTGCTTCGCTCGGCCGAGTTTCTGTTCAGTCTGTGGTATTCAACACGGACGTTATCGCGATGGGAAGGCCTGAGATCACGAGCCAGATTGCGGGAAGTTGTGTGGCTCGAAAGGCGGAGATCATCGAATGCTTCGTGGTGCGCGTGACTCTACCGTCGCCAGACCCCGGAGGGTGACGCGGTGTGCGCGCTTGCGATAGCGGTTCGTGAAGTGAACTTTTGGTCGGATTTGCAATGTTTACACTCTTAGTTATTGCTGTGTTTTGATTGTGGGCTCGCTAGCCTTGGGAAAGAAGCGGTCGACGCGTCAAACGCTGCGGCGTGCACGGCATAGCCGACGCGCATTGGAGCATCACATGTCTGCGCAACCGGTTATTATTGAACGCCAGTTGTTGTAATTAATGCCTGCGACGTTAGATATAATCTTAAAAGCGACCTGACAAGCCATATCAGGGATAATCAAAGTACGATATGTCGCGGTAAGCGTGCGCTGCGATGCGCGCGAGCCATATCGCCTTTCTTGCGCAACGTTTCCTGTGCACTTCTAATAATCATGCAAACAGGTTTGAGTTAGGAATATAGGAATAAAAATAGGTTCTCTGCGTTAAAAATTTACCTTACTGTCGCAGCATTTAACAGTGATTTTTTTTAGGCAAATAATTGATACCAATGCATATAATCTATGGCTTAGGGCATACTCGACTGTGCTGCGAGAAATATTGGATGCCTTGAACGTCAAAAGTAGTGAAAAAAAGACCCCTTTCATCTAAGTTGGAGTTATGCACAATATAATCAAGCTTCAAAGTAGCTCATTTGCATCCTTGTCGTATGCAAACTTTGGCAATGAACATCTGCACGTATGAGTACTAAGTTGCTGCGCCAGGCAAAGTAAAAAAACATAAAAGAAGCCAGAAATTTTCAAATTTAAGTAAAAAAATGCTTCACTTGTTGCCATCGGGACAACACTGCAAAGGGAAGTTGTCCAGTGCGATACAGCCAACCACCTAACCTACTTTGCATTGAAATCCCATTGAAAGCTATCTCCCCCTCTGTTCCATGAAAATGCTCCATGGAGCATTTTCTCCCCGCAAAAACGCCCCCCGCAAGCCACAGGCGCGCTGACGCAGCCGCGGAGACCACCCGCACGATGCAGATAGCTCCAGCGACCGCTTCTAACCGCTCGCCGAAACGCAATTTGAGGGGCAAACGAGAGGGGCATGCAAGAAAAAAAGCGGATAACACAGGCGAAATTTTCACTGTAAAACGTCATACGCAGCGCTTACGAAAGCGCACATCAAATATCTTCCGCAGTGGTAAGCCTAATCGTCTCTGGTGGGGCCAGCCGGCATCCCCGAGTGCCTCAAAGCTCTCGCCATAGGGTGCACACCTCCCTATTGGCGAAACTGGTCAGGCTCCTCCCACTGCTGCGCGCAGCACGAGTCGCTTTCTAGCGAAGGCAGAAGCCGCCGCCGGCGCGCAATCGTGGACGCGGGCGTGAAAAAAATGTGTGCGCAAGGATCAAAGATTCACAAATGCTTGCTGGAACGATGGAACCCATAAGCATGAGCGAACTCTAATGAAGGGCAAAGCGGTGGCATGCGGTAACGGCGGCTCCACTACCAGTATACTCGGTGACAACTTAAGAACGTCACCGAATGTTGCCGCTGTGCCTTATCACCGTAGCCGGATGTTTCTCCGCGCGGCGTTACTGGGAATATTTTGAACATGGCGTGAGCCGTTCCCGTGATTATTTGGACTTAATATGCTTATAAACGACTACAGTGACGACAAACAAACTGCGTGAGACAAGGCAGACGATATCACGCATTCATAGCAAACCCCTTTCAAAACGCGCGCGCACTGACGTCACGGGTCCGGTGCTTTGGCGGAGTGATACACTACATGAGGTGATGCCGTTCTTTAGTTGTAGCCGAGTATAGAGACGATTAGGCTTACCACTGCGGATGATATTTGATGAACGCTTTCGTAAGCGGCTCGTATGACGTTTAAAATTTTCGCCTGCTTTATCCGCTTTTTTTTTTCTTGCATAACCCTCTCGTTTGCCCCTCGAGTTGCGTTTCAGCGAACGGTTAGAAGCGGTCGTGGAGCTACCCGCACCATGCGGGTGGTCTCCGCGGCTGCGTCAGCGCGCTTGTGGCTTGCGGGGCGCGTTTTTGCAGGGAGAAAACGCTCCATGCGGTTCACGCTGACTCCCGAGTAGACGATCAAGCTCCGACAGAAACAGAAACTGTGCGCTGGCCGTGTATGCGCCCCACGCAGTTTGTGGGCAAGGAGCTTGCTCATGGACTCCTGCATCCGCGGCATTGGGCGGCCCGTGTCGCCGTTCGCGTTTTATTAAGACCCCGTTTCGGCGCTTGCGTCTCCCAAAATCTGCTTCTACAACTAAAATTTTGTGCCTGAATCTCCATGAAGCTTCGTTACATTGAAATTTGGGCAAACGGGACTTTGTTACACAGAGGGTGAAAATACATGGTGTGCATACACATGAAGTTACAAAAAATTCCGTGGTTTGTTACATCGAGAGTTTCGTTACATTGAAGTTCGTTACATCGAGGTTTATCTGTATAAGTACAGTGATTTCTGCTGTTTTTCTGTTTTTATTTTATTCTGTGGGCAATATGGGGGTGATGCCAGCAAAAATTTTCGCTGTTGATAAGTCCTCCGAGTGACAGAGCACAATGAAAAAGCACGTGGCTGCACTGGCGCTTCCTGCGCTTCCTTTGCTCCGCTGCTGCGGTCGCCATGAAGACATCAAGGGGGAGCACAGCTTGCCAACTGCTTCGGCCGATGCACCCGTCGCATGCTGTCTCGACGGGTCCCATGACTCCAGTTGCTGCTTGTAAGCGTTTGAAAGGAGCATGCCACTGCAGGGTGGCAGAAGAGGAAACAATGGAAATGGCACCAGTGACTGAAATGCCGATAGCCATAGTGCTGCTGCTAAAGTGAGCAAACCATGCAAGGAACACCGTGTTGCAGAATTCTAAAGCCGGAGCAAGGCGTGCACATTAGGCCAGCCAAGCCTCAAGTTTGTGAGCGAGAGGGTTGGTTTGCTCATGCATTCTTAAAGATCCAACAAGGATCCATCCACCAATGGATCCTCCATTAATTTTTTTTTTTTTTTTAGTGTGACTGTGTCAGAATTTAGCCAATGTTTTCTTTTGCTTCCTTGTTTCTCATACCCCTCTCTTTTCTGTTTTGCAGATAAGGAATGCCAACAGTCTGTAAAAAGAAAAAATGGATTTCGCCTGTGATTTAAATTCAAAGCTTGTGATCAAGGACAGTGCTGAAGACTGACTATTTTTCTTGCTTAAAGCTAAACAACTGCCCTCGTGGAACGTTGTCGATGAAACAGCTGCAGCTCTGAAACAAAGGAAGCAAAGCCTGACGGACCAGGCACATGAAAACTTTGCACCCACAAAATTTAGCACCGGGGCTGTTGACATGAAATGAACTACTACATTGCTATTTAAGTCTGCCTGTGTGAAATAAAACAGTTGATTCCTATGTGTGCCCACTGTTTAAAGCAGCCAATAATGACCGGTGCTCATGCCAGAAAACTCTGCTGGGAGAGACAAGTCCGAGCCCTGGGATAAGACCGAGCCCTGGGATAAGACATCCTACTGTGTACTAGGTGCTTCTTATTCAGAGGGGCCTTTGCTTTAGTATGTAGTGCATGTCTCATTCATCGGGGACAGTCGGGTGAGGGTTTTCCTACCTGACACTCCTTGCCAGGGAGCCAGCTCTATTCTAAAAAGCTACTGTGAGGATACTTGGTGATTTTAGTATCTGGCATATTACGCATCTGCGCAAAGTTTGGTGTGGGAAACGCTGCTCTAGCAAGTGTGCCGTGGTGGTTTAAAAGTATTTTTTTTTTTTTTTTTTGCAATGAAACAAAATGCAGCCACTCTGCTGATGTTAAAATTTTCTGCCTAGAACGGTGACCGTCTGTGGCTTGTATTGAAAATAGGGCTAAGTGACTGCCAGCGTATTTCCAAACACTTTGCTGCATAGAGCACCCACGTGACATGTCTGTTCGCGCGATGGAGAACGGTAATTCAACATGGTCATTGTCTGCGCCCCAAACCTAAAGCGATTTAAAACATACCAAGTCGCCATTATTAACAAAAATGACGTGTAGATTTGAATTTAGAAAAAAAAAGGGAAATGAAAAAAAAAAAAAACTAAGATAGGCCTGCTGGGGCTCGAACCCAAGCCGTCGGCACCAGAACGGTGGGTTCGTTTTAGCAGGCGCTCGGGAGAATATAGTGCTCGCAGTGACATCACGCATGTCGTGTAGGTGCTCTGTGCTGCGAAGCGTTTGGAAACACTTTGCCAGGACACGTCTGTACTGACCTGTACAAGGTGAGTTTCAGCACTACCAGACAACTCGGCACTTCCTTTATGTGCATATGTGATGCAGCTTGCATCAAGGTGTCAGATATTGTTGGGGTTCGACATTTGATGTTGATGGGAGAAGGCAAGTACCGTAATAACCCGATTCTAACGCGCACCTTTTTTCCGAAAAAATAGGCCGAAAAATCGCATGAGCGTTAGAATCGGATACGAAACCGAAACTGCCGAAGGAGCGGAAATTTCGTCCCACCCATCGCCATCACCATCTCAAGATGGCGCCAAAGCCTTTAGCAACAAATTTTCGAACGCAGGAAGTATAGGCGCTTTTCTATCGGCGTTCACACAAATCGTCAAATCGTTCCACTTGCGCACTTGATAACAGCAATGGCAGCAGCGGCTCTCACGCGTTCAAAGCGAGCGGTCGGCTGAAGCGTGCACCTCTGGAGAAGCTCGCAGGATGGGCGTGCGAGGCGTGGGCCACGATCGTTCGGGAGTTCGTTCGTTCAGAAGTGTGGCATCGCGAACGCTCTTGACGGCACCGAGGACGAGATGTTGTGGTCAGCGGAAAGCGACGAGGAGTGAGATGAGTGAGATTACTTGGGGAAATAAATCGCCCATTTCTCTCGCATTCGTTTCTCTGGGTCACAAAGTTCCGTGCGCGTTACAATCGGAGGTGCAAGTTTTTTCGTTTTTTTTTTTGCCAGGCAAATCGGGTGCGCGTTAGAATCGGGTAAGTACGGTAAACAAAACCGGCATTTACTGCAGTACCAACCATTCTGGCATGCTTGTAGCACCAAAACTAGTAGCTGGATACTTCCATTAACATTCAAAATGGTGCAGCATTGCACATTCTGCTGTGATGCTCTCCTGTAAGTAGTCACTTTTTGCGAAGGTTCATGCAGTACACTTCCATTAAAGGGATGACCCGTAGCATCACCATAACTATCACTTGGATGTAGCCTTGTGAGCACAAAAAAATAGCTGCAATGAGCTGTTCTGTAGCCTTTTGCAGTGGTGTGGCAAGCTCGTCTGTGTTGACACGTTGGGCGAAGGTACGTAGTAAAAATTTAAAGCAGTTCCACTCGACGCGAAAGCTGTGAAGTGCTGGGCAGTGATTCACCAAAAGAGCTGGGGCACCCTCTCTTGACTAGTTTCAGTATCAGCCTGGCATTTGTGCTGAAAGTAGTCAAGAGAGGGTGCCACCGCCCCGTTATCACTAATTTCGGGTAAGGAGAGCCGCTCCGCATGCCTCTTTGGATGATGCCATTTTGGCTAAAGGCCGTTGGATCACAAGGAGAGACATTTTGTGCCTGATCCTTCAGCTTTTAAGGAGCACAAGCCTCGGTGACTCCTGGTTATTTCCCGGGAGTGCGTAGCAGCAAAACGGTGTGATCGGGGGAGCAGTTGCCGGCATGCCACGCAAGGCTAGGGTCACCTGTTAATAAACGTGTTAATTCATTGTTTTCCTTATTTTATATTATTGTGCACTTATTTGCAGTCTAGCAACGGTAGCCTCCGTGGCAACGGCGCAGTGCAAACATCACCCCCAACGCTTCGCATATGAGTAACGTGCCTGTGTGGCGCAATGGGATTGACATCGACTTCGTAAAGTGAGGGGCCCACGTTCGATCCCGACCAGAGGAAGTGGTTATCTTTTTGAAACCTCTGTTAGGGTGCGTGATGCCACGTGACTGCGGTGGCTAGATACCGGGACTCCAGACGAGCTACGACGACAAACCAGGCCTCAAGTGCTCCGCACTTAAAATTCTAGGGCACCTAAGCTTATGTATTGAATGCAAAAGCATAAGTGTTGAACTGTGGAATAAATATGCCAGTATTATGTGCGGTGCTGTGTTTCACAGCTGCTGTTGATGTAGATTATCCAGTGTCCATTGCCACGTACTGCACACTGTACTGATGAAAGTAAGGCAGTGCGTTCATTGTGCGCGTGGCTATAGTGTGGTGCCTGCAGTGACACGTGTCGGGTGGTGTTCATCTGCCCCCCGTTATCATTGTCATCTGCTTTCCTTTGCAGCATTTTCTTCCTCTTTCGGTTACTGGAGGCTTGGCCAACTGCCGTGTTTGGCTCTGCATATACGCTATTAGTGGGAGCCTGTTTCCCTACCCACCTTAATTGCTACCTTTGCAATTGTCATGCTCAAATTTCTCCTGTAGGGCTCAGTACATGTCTCCAGCACACGCTTCCAAGTCGAAGGCCACAACCCATTCATTAGGTTCACCCTTAGCCAGCTGGAATCTGGTCCGTGGTGGTCCAGGGGTTCCGTGCTTGTCTCATTTTAGAGGACCCTGGTTCAAATCCCACCAAGTGCAAAATTTATCCTCTTTTCTGCTAGATCAGTTCCTTTTTTAGTAAGCTTCCCTAAAAAATTTGTTGTCATTTTAAAAAAGCATTTACTGACCTTTTTTTTGTTTTCCTTCAAGCAGTCAGCCATTTTGTGTGCTGCCCTCCGGCCACATGGATGCCAGATTTTTGACCAGCATAGTTAACTAATTCTTTTGCATTGAAGGCGAACGAAGGTGTCTTTGCAGAGCACAAAGAAGCTCATAAGCAAATAGAAGGCCCCTCAACAGAACTCCAAAAACAGACCTGGGCTTACGCACCCATAATGGGTCTGCACCATCCTTTAATTTTTTTTTCACGTACGATTGGCACAAGTTCTGGGATACCCTGACATTTGTGCAAACAAAGTGGGCTGATGAACCTTTTAGACTTGTACAACAACATGGCCACGGACTAGCATCTAGGGCAAGCTTGAGTGAACAAACACCGCTGTAGGCTTTCAGTGATCACCACAAGACATCCATCAGCAAAAAGCACCTTACATGAATTCCTGTAGCTCCCCTAAAGAAGAAGGCTACTGCCACTTCTCGCCAACTTGACCTCCGTATTTGTCATTTGAATGATATACTGTCCAGCCCGCTTACAACGAACACATCAGGAAACGGAAATCAGTTTGTTATATTCGTTTTTCGCTGTATCTGGACGTAAAATCTGTGTAGTATGCAAGTGGTAACGGGAAACGAAGATTTGTTCGTTATAGGTAGGATTTCGTTAAAACTGGGTTCGCTATAAGTGGGCTATACTGTACTGAGTACTGTTCCAGTCGTTATATATATTCGTCCTTTGAAGTTGTGTTTGGGTAGATTCTGGTTGAAGCATTTTCAATAGATGACTTTCAGCAGTTTCCTCCTCACAACCACCCTCACAAAGTGTGTTGAAAATACTAGGTTTTAGCATGTATTCAAAGCAACCATTGTTTGAGCGCATCAATATCCAGGACTTGTAATGCTCGGAGTGGCTACCATGGCTGCTTGCAGAGAGCTATCTGCCCATGCCATCCCCGGAAAGTATAAAAACCACCAATGTCGCGACTCCTGCCACACATGTACACACTTTGCTAATCAAAATTGATTTATTACAGCACAGTTTACCGCTTCTGTGTGTACTAAAATGCGCTCATAAACGCCAAGCAGTTTAAAGATGCCTTTTATATTTCTTAGCTAGCTAGTTAGCTGCCATCAAATCATTATTTATTTATTTATTTATTCATAATACCCCTAAAGGCCCTCGTGAGAGGTTATTACATGGGGGGGTTACATGAGCAAAAGTACAGTGGCCTCAATTCAAAGATGGGGACAGAGCTGTTCCTATAGCTTTTCAGAAGACTAACACATTTTGAGATGGCCCAGAGTTGTGCCATTTGCCTGTGCACACATGTGTCTCTGCTGCTACGTGCAATGGGGAACCAATGTACACACGGTGCAACTCTTCGCACGCACCTTGGCACGAGAACTTCTGGTAAACCAAGAGCTCCCTTCGCCGACTGGCACTGCTGCTGTTCTGATGCACATGACCCCAATTTCACAGCCAACATGGCACTCACAAATAATCAAGCAGCATCTTGCACATTTGTCTGGTCTCTTCGTTCCGCCTTGCACCGAAAGAAACAAGCACATGCAGCACGTGACATATAGGGCAGGTTCTTAACACAATTCAGCCCTTAACAGCTTGTCGGTATTAGTCACATCTCTCTGAATATTAAACAAAACACACTGCACCTGACAGTGAACTACAGCTGCATCCAGCAGAGGCAGCCACAGCAACATGGCCGTAGCAAGGGGTTCAGCTGTTAACATCCACTGTGATTGAACCCTGTTGTATAATGGGTGCACGCCTACCCCTTCAAAGTTCCCTCCAAAGTTCCCTTCACACTGCTGTGGGGCATTCTGCTCGCAGTGACAGCAGCTGTCTTTGCAGGAGGACACTGGAAATACCCTTGCATGTGGGCAAATATTATTCATGAAAGCTGCATGTTGCCACCACAAAATAAGGTAATGTGAAGTGCGAATTTTTGTCACGACATATTTGGCCACAGAAAGTCCCTATTCCTTGTGTATTGTGAGTTTGCAGTTCACTTTTGTGATGCTTCAGTTACAGCAACATGCTTGTACAAAATTCCAGGGTTATTCATGTGGTCAGAATATGTTCAAGCACACCAACCAAGTTAATCATAGGGATTATGCAGCCATGAGGTATTGCTCTGCACACTCCTTTTCATTATGCTATAATGTGCCTATATTGCATCTATGGGCATGATACTAGAAATTATTTTACTATGATATACACCTCTTCTCGCACAGGCATTGCGTTCCATGGCACGGCTGATAAGTACTTAGTGAACTGTTCACAGCGATCTGTCATATATTGCACACAGCACCAAACAGTGCCCATTGAAACAGTCAGTGCATTGGTGCTCTTCTTAATTTCTGTCCATGATACCGCACTCTCGTGGGCATGCACTGCCAGATCTTGAAGACACAGCTTTTTCAATTCTATCTCTCTATCTGTACAATAGCAGGATCACGGTTTCATGCTCCTTCCCTAGAATGCTTCTGCTGTTGTAAAGGCACAGATGTATTATCTGGTTAATACATCATAGTGGTTACTAGCTTATCTATTATTGCTCGATCCCCCTCAGAATTTTTCACTGCGCATTGTTAACAAACGCAATATGGCAAGTGCACGCCGCATGGTGTACTGCTAAGGAATGCCATGCTTGCTTAGTCGATAGTAAGAAATAAGTGACCGCTCACATATACCACAGCGATGCACAGCTAGCTGGGTGCCAATGCTCGGTCTGTTGCTGCCGCGTTTTTGGTGCCGGCAGGGTAATTTCGCCTGGGTTTAGCATGAACAGTTGACGCTGCAAAAGATGGATGAACTGTTGCACACTGTGCTGTGCTTTGCCAGTGGTGGCACAAACTGTGTGCACACTGCACTTTGTTGGTGTCTTGTCTAAAAAAAAATTAAAAAACTCTGAGGACACATGAGCACTTATGTGTTGTAAATGCAAAAGCATTGATGCCGAATTGAAGGCCATTGAGTGCTCCTTTGAGTTTTGCATGGCGAGTAATGTTTTCCAGTTTTGCTGCTGGGTACCTGCAATGCAATGGCATAAAAGGCTATTTCTTGCTACTGCCAAGGTTGCAGCCACCGAGACCAACATATAGATGCTTCGACTCCATAGCAGTGCAGTACATACGCTGCCTAGAGCAACTTGGCTCGTTGGTGACTGTTGCACCGTTGGGTGAGGCTAGTGTGGCATGTGCTTCTTGATGTGCCACTGCAGCAAGGCACTGAATATTGGTGGCACTGTGCCTGCTGAGGCAAAATGGCCTATATAAATTGGTGGTAAGTGTTAACCAGTACACTTCCCAGGTATGTGCTCCTCTGAGTATAGGGACCAGGTGGCCAATGTATGGCACCACCATCGTTTTAGTGAACAGCACCGCCCGTGGCAAATTGCTCGTCAGTGGAATGGTGGTGGTGGCGAGCGCGGTGTTCGTATGCATGTCTTTCCGTCGTTCTGCTGGTGCGGCTAGCCAAGCTTAAATACCTAGAAGAACTTTTTTGAGATCGGTGAACGTTGAAAGTGGGAGCAACGTTTACGAGGCATGCCATGTGTATGATTTATGCACATTTTCAGTAAATGCAAACCGAATACGACGCTCAACGAGCCAAGCTACAATGTCAAGCTGGAAGTGGATGTTCATTCATTCGTGTAACCATTAATTGTAATGCACAAAACACATTTTTCATGCTGTATTGTTGCCTGCACGCTGTTTGACGTATTCAGGAATGTCTTGCAGCTAAATGATCCTTGCAAAGCAGGCGTAGGCAGCTGATCCAAGCATGCTGCAGCGCTGAAACTCACAGTTGATGAAGAATTGGCGTTGTGCACGAGCGAAAAACTAAGTTGGGGGCATCTTTTCAGATTTGCCCCGAAAAAAAAAAGGTTGTGCTCAAGGAACTACGCTACGTGCTGTCATTATTTACGGTAGAAACGATGTTAATTTCACAGCAGTACGTTTACAACAGCCACTGTGATGTGTTCGCAAAATAAATACCGCATGACAGTAGAAAGTCATTGCATCATGTGGAAAAGCAATGCTTTATGCGTCTATAATACTGGGTTGCTGGCTACATGGTTTGTGCTTATTGAAAAAACAATTACCGCGTGGCAAAATGAAAACAGAGACAAGACGGTGCCAAAGAGCTGCCTTTAGTTTCATATCCTAATGCTGCGGTAATGTTTAACCAGATGTTTCTACCAACTACGCTTAAATGAACAGAAACTGTATCGCTTATGCTGCACTGAAACCGTTACCTGTAGTTGTAGGCCTAAGGGAAGCCCCCACCATACAAAAAGGTCCAGAAATTTTGAGAATTGTCTATTAATATGTAAAAATTCTGACGCTGTGTGTCTGTTCGTTTCATCTACAGTGTGTTTTCTCGGAGGCATGAAATGCCTCAACCCAGGCAGCTTCTTTTTTTTAGTTATTCATGTCAGGGCATGTGGAAATAGTTGAATTTGTCTGTTCGTTCACCGTTCTTTTTTTTTTTTTTGTTTATAGAGACGCATGAAAGGGCACGATTAGGTAGAACTGTGGTTGGGTTGCTTCATTTTCAGTATATGCTTTTTTTTATTTTATGTGATTTCTAGCTTTCTGCAACGACTGGCGGTTTCCAGATTTGGCATCAGTGCCCGAATGGGGTGACTTTTGTTTCACCTGGTTATGTGTTTGTTTTTTTCCAAATACCCTCTTGCACTCCTCCTCTTGCAGTGATTTACTCTTACACTTTTATAATGATTAAATGTCTTGGCAAGGCAGTAAACGGTTCGCGTTGAGGTATTCGGCAGAGAATGCTTACGCATTAATTAAACGCCAAATGTTGACGATAATTTACACCTTGTCGTATTTTCTAATGCCTTAGAAACCCGCCGCGGTGGCTCAGTGGCTATGGCGTTGTGCTGCTGAGCACGAGGTCGCGGGTTCGATTCCCGGCCACGGCAGCCGCTTTTCCGATAGAAGCAAAAAGCAAAAACGCCCGTGTGTACGAGATTTCGGCGCACGTTAAAGATCCCCAGGTGGTCAAACTTAATCCGGAGCCCTCCACTATGGCGCGCCTCATCGCCTGCATTGCATCGGCGCGTTAAACCCCACAATCAACCGATAATGCCTTGGCAGTCTTTTGGGGCTAGCCTTTATTTCACAGGTGGGGAAATGAGAGGTGGGGGAAAAGGTCTTGTAGCTGGAGCTGTTGGATGGTTGGATCACATCGACTCTTGATGAAATGACCACTACAACACTCCCAAACTCCAGACCTGTCTCTCTTCGGAAATAGAAGGCACAAAGCTAGCGGTTACAGAAACAAATTGTAAACTGCCACAACAATTCCACGACCACACGGTAGTCAAAGTCATACGTGTACGTGCCTGTGACCAAAACCTCTGCGGCCGAAACTGGTTGAAATACTTTAAACCGGTTAGAAATGAATACTAATACCTTCATTCATAATCAAAACGGCCAGTGGCGCCAGGCGTAGAAAGCCACAAAAAGCAGAACTCCACATACCAATGAGGTTTGCATACCCCATGTGCACCTTAGAAGCATCCGATGAGTTTATGTAGCTGTTAGCTGCATTGAAACGCAACACATCTGCCTAGACTTAGCTTTACTGGGCATTTCCACTCGGAAGAACACCTAAATGTTAAAAGCACTGAAGCAAACAAGGCAAAATTAACTGACGGAAGGCTGTAACCAACTGAAAGTGCAGTGGCCCATTCCAGTAACGAGCGGAGTGCAAGTGGTGGCGTTAGCCGTCCAGCTGCCCGGTCCCTACTGTGACTCTCATTAAACTAAAGATTGTGGGGTCAAGAGTTGGCCAATACACTAGGTGTGTGCAACATGTCGCAGCCAATGGGAGATTTGGAAGCCTTTTTCAGCTGCAAACGCCAGACGCTGGCTTTTTCGCTTCATTCGGTCCACAAATGCTTTCGCATTAAAAATTGTTGCAGGTAAACCCTTGAAGTAATTCATTCAAGCTAGCAACAGCTGTTGCGCTGCCACTTATGGCGCTTATGGCCTTATGGCACCTTATGGTCTGCCCTAGTGACGCTAGTCTGCCCCATAAATGTGGCTTCTTTCGCAGTCTTGCTTGGAAAGAACATGTGACAGACGCTAAACACTGCACTCACGAGATTCTTTACTCCATGGTTGCGCTGGTGTTTTTTCACCACTATTTTGTTCTTTCAATTAATCAATATAAGCGCAGAGCATGCGGCGTAGGTGTGCGAACACCGACGCAAGAGGTGGCCGCGGCCCTGGTTGCGCAACACCGCGCAACCACTATTCATGTCTTTTTTTTTTTTTTTTTCCCTCTTTATTTTGCAGAGCTGTGCATGCGCCGTGATAGCGCCGATCCCGATGCAGGAGGCACAGCGGTACGCATGGAGTGAAGTCTCTTAAAAACGCTTTCCTCCGCGGGCCACCAGCGAACAGAACTGTCTCTCTCTAGTCTCTCGCCGTAAAATGTAACGTGCAGAAGGAGAGGTTTGGGAGCAAAATTTGCTTGCACCCTGAACGGCAGCACATGATAACTTCAGACATCGCCTCCTGTAAAAATAGGCAGCGTCTCCTGCCACGCGCGTGGCAGCAGCCACGCCCCCCTGGCAACGGCTGCTGCCACGCGTGACGTCATAATGACGTCATAACATTAATAATTGTCATTATTTTGTGTAGTGTAGTCCGAAATACACATTTTTTTTATTTGCAGTACAAAATAACGCACCATTGAACTGCTAAAACTTTTCTAAACAAACAATTTTTGTTCTTGCGGGAGCAGCCGGCGATGCTGCTGCTGCTGCTGCCAGCTGCCGTATCGCGCACATGATGGAGTCGCGTATCCGAAAGCGTGACGAAGCTCCGATTTTCTCGGGCCGACAACGTAGATAAACCGGAGTTCATATTGTTAGAAGCACTATCTGAAAACGTGAGAAAGTTGCTTGTGATTATGTATTGCGTGGGGACCCAGCCAGCCTTTCCAGACCGCAGCAAAATAGCCGCTCTCGAGTAATGTTGACCTGTGACCGCTTGGTTATGCTTGGTGTACGCCGATGGTACCTGCGTACAGTTTCAGCGTACGTGAGACGACATCGCACAGCCGACTGGCCTCGTTCGAACAAGCTACGTTCCACACAAGAAAAGACACCGTCCGAGCGTAATTCTGTGAACCTTCCGACGCATGTCGGCGCGGCGGCATCTGCTATCAACAGTTTGCACCACGGCAAGTCCAGAATGCTTAAATGGGCGACCTGAAATCGCGGTGTGTGTTCTCGAAATGAAGACAACTTAGCAGCGCCAAAAGATAATTAGAATTTACAGTGCCGAGGACGAAGGGTAGTGGCGGCAACCGTTTTTTACTAGGCACATGTGCGCATTACAATTACAGACAATTGCGCCGAGAATAGGAAAGGTAATCTTTGGTGTCCCCACACATGTACCACGTACGTACCACTACAGTAGATCTCCTCTTCTGAAATATTAGCAAGGAAAACTCGAAAATCGGGAAGTTCTTATTTTCTAGTGGGCGAAATTGTAGCTTAAAATTTGTTTTACACCCACGATACGTTTTATGAGCAGAAAAGTCTTGTGAGCATGCGCCACAAGGATCATAATTGCGTGATATTCAGCGCTTAAAAAGATTTCCTAGTAGAAACCAAATATTTCGTAGTAGGATACATGATTCTACAACAGTTTAGGACCTGCGACCTTCAAAAGGTAGACTAGCTAGACGCTTCATCTCATAGCCACTGCACTGGTATAACTTTCACGTCTCACTGTACCGTGGTGTACGCTATGTTGGCCAGACTTGACTGAGTCCCTCATGCAAAGGAAGTTAATTCAGGACACACACCCAGACGATAGGGTCAGAGAAGAGGCTGTAGAGACGGCAATAGGAAGGGTATACGCTTGGCCGGCCATCATGTTTAATACACCTACATGCACTCCAGCATATGAAAACCTATGGGTTTTGCACAGGCTCAATAAGCAACGTCAAAGAGAATCTTAAGATGTGCCTGGAATGTGAAAGCATCTACGGATTGTTTGTGTAAACAGGTATAAGCAGCGAGCATGCTGCAAATGTAATTGATAGGCAAACGTCAAGGCTATCATGGGACGAATTTAACAAAAAGAAATGGTGCAAAAGATCCCAATTTCAAACTACATTGATGTTATATGTGCATGCACTATAAACACAGTCATCAGTATGTTAACTGTACGTAAACACTCAAGTGATATGATCAAACGGAACTAGAGGCCCCACTGCAATCGCCAAGTTATGTTTCTTTGCAGTGGAATAGGTCGGTATCTGTTAGTCGCACAAACAAGATTCTCTGATGGCATGGAGAAATAGCTGGAAAGTGGCTATGGAGCTCCAGCTGCTTTACACATTTTCTGTAATACCAGTTATTTGTTTGAAGTTTGCAATAAAATTGATCTCATTTGTTAGTCTTTTTAATTAATGAACGAAACTTTTCATGGCCACAAAACAGTGGTCGATAAACATGCTCACTTTCTTTGGTGGCTTGTAACGATTCACTAGAATTTCACATGGCCAACCCAAGGAATCCATGGCTTGTACACTGCAGGGTAGTGCTAGTCTCCAAAAACATTTGCCAGGACGACTGGAAACTAGTGCGGCCCACAGGCTCCATAGGTGGAAACCAGTAGCCCACCCACAGCGCCATAAAACAGCTAATGAATGGAGTGAGTCTCTGCTAAATATTAAGCAGGTTCAAAGGGTAGGTTCACATTGATAGATTTTGTGCCATCGTTCACTGTGCGTAGATTAACTATTTAACGGGCACAATAGTCATTTTTCTTATTTCGGACAGTTTAAGGGTTGTCTAAATGTTCTTTAACAAAACAAAAAGTGAAAGCTCTCAGGGATTTTAAAAACATTGTTTAGCCTCTCCAGCAATTGTCCCAGCCTGAAGGAACTCAGCTGATAGTTGGTGCCGACTGTCGTCCTCGCTTGCTAGCTCCCTGACCAAGCACATGAATGCAGTGACTAAGAAAGATGGTGACCAAAGTGAGAAGAGAAGGTGGATCCCGTACAACAGCCCTTGATCATCTAAACCAGAAAAAAGCGCCGATGACTCACAGGCCACGACTAGGGCGTTAAAATACCTTTTGACATACATTTACAGGGCATTTACAACCTTTTATCAAAAAAATCTTGATTACACACAGTCCCTCCATGGAAGGGGTTTGTTTCTGACATGGTCGTTGAAATTTGTTATTAGTGACAACATAAACTCATCATTGGTCCCTTTCATTCAGCACACTTCCGGGCTTCGTTTTAAAAACCCTGCTGTTTCTATTTCACGTATAAATGAACTGCTTATGCAATATTCTCTTATTTACCTATGTTCGAAGTAAACTGTGTTATACCGTAAAATGTGATGTGCCGAGTGCATGCAGGTGTAACATTCTTCAATGGGACATGCAGAACATGAAGCTCAGTGCTGATAAACTTAAATCAGGGAAAATAAAGCTTCCCATGTTGCTTCTTTATTTTTGTAACTATTCTCTCTACCAAATACCTTGGTGGTAAACTCAACTAAGCTCACCTTTTCCCTAGGCCTTTATAATTGTTTTGCTCTGCAATTATACATTCTCAGCTGGAGCATGCCTGCTGAATTCAGGCCCCAACCACGCTTTACTATTTCTCAATTGCAGCTGTATGAAATGTTGCTCTCTAGGTTTTGCCAATGATTTCCAACAGGCCATTTAATTGGTGTCAGAACCATTTTATACATTTAATTGCTATTTATAGCAAACAGTATTATATCATTTTTCATAACACATTTTGTTGTAACCTCATTCAATGATTTTGTTACCCCGCCAGCCTGGTTCATAAATCTTTGCGTGAACATGCCCGTCTTGCAGCTAATCTGCATTAACAGACACCACACATTTTGGCTTTCCAGCGTAGCTTTGGTGTCCGCAAAAAGGAATCTTTTTCATGCTCTAGGTGTGTTTTCTATTAAGAGTGGCCTGGCAAGGGTAGTGTGAGATGGGGTTTACAATCCCCCTCCCAAAGAAATCACTGATCATCTATCTCCGACAAGTAATCTCTAACGCTTGAGTGATCACCTCCCCCTCCTCCCTTCTTCCCCTTCCCCAACTACGGCCATGTGGCCTCCCCCATCTTAATAAATGTCATTCATTCATTCATTTCTTGGCTCCTCTGCAGCGCTTTGTAGAAAAAGATCACTTGCTGGTTTGGCTTTCCCGCAGGGCTCTAGTGTAGTGCAAGAAAGTATCGCGTGCTTATTCCTTTTTTGTTGGGGTTTTAATGCTGTGCATCTTCCAGAAGAACCCTGGCATTTTGTTTAGAAATGGAACTTCACAGCACAAACAGTGCAGAGAAAGTAGAGCTACTCACTTTTTGCATAGACACGGAAGTTTGGCAGATCACTTGTCATTGACAAGCAAGTGTTTGATTTCTGGCTTAAGGTGCAATGCTGGGATAGTTTACTAGCTGGGGGGAAAAAACACAGCACTGATAAACGGTACTGAAGTACTAGGAAAGGTGCCGTGATCAACATGGTTTCCATGTGTTGGCAGCTTTTTGGTCGTGTTTTTCATGAATATTTGCCAGGGGGCCTTAACATGGCCTGCTTTTGTGTAACAAAAATGTCAACAGTGAAGCACTTATCAATGCTCACATGCTGCTCATTGATACCAGAGCAAAAGTACGTTCAGCAGTCATTTTATTGTTAAAGCCACCCATGATCCATACACCTTCCAGCTGTACTGCAACTTTCACAAACACCGACAGACATTCTCATCTACGCACGTGGCCTTGGCTCCAGTTCTTGCACAAGGAATTAAGAAGTACTCTTGGGAGTGGGCAATGTCACGCTCGACACCAACCATTACCCCGAAGTTGTACTTGATGAACTATTTTTTACGCCTGTTGGCTTAAAGGATTGTTTAAGTGCCCGTTTTGTGGAAGAAAAAGAAACAGCTAATGGGCACACAACACACAACCCGTGAATGTGTTTTCTAGCAGCTGGCTTCTGACGAGACTTGCATCATTGTTGGGACATTTTATAAAGCCCCTTACCACTAAGTAAATTCACTTGAGCAATTTTCCAAAACAGTTTACACAGTGCGGAGTTAAAAAGCAATAGAATGTGAAACGTCCCCTCACAATTGGAAACTCTTCCTGTTCACTACCCCAAAGGCTTTGACAGTAGACGCTTAAGCACGCTTCACCAGCTGCGAATACAAGCATTAGTGTCAAGTTGAACTCCGCAGAGTGCTTGGGATGGGCATATAGATGTCACAGCCACTTGGAATTTGTGCAAAGACTGCAAGCCTCCGAGATAAGCTCTCATCATCATTAGCCCATCCTGCTGAAAGTGAATGAAAATATTGTACCTGGTTATGTTCAATTCCAACCAAGCCAAACACAAGAGTAAAGAAGGAACGAGCCTATCAAAATACATACTCAAAGCAGACGCAGGAGGAAGTTCTGTTGCCTAACCAGGTTAGAGGAGGCGAACGGTACTGGAGCGAAGGAAAGGGAAATAAGAGCCAAGCAGTAATTTTAAGCCTTGCCTATCATTTCATTAAGACTTCCTAAGTTGAAAGCACAATGGTACTAAGCAACAAATCTGAGCATAGATGAACAATAACTGAATTGTCACTTGTTAACCTTATGCACACCAGACTTTTAAAGGACTATTAGCAGAAGTTCCAAACTTGGCTCACACGGCGATCTTATCGGCTGCACTTCTCCCATGCTTGCACAGTTGGAGCTTGAGCCTCCTTGCACAAGAAGCCAGCCAGTCAGCGAATGGTTTCAGTGGTATCTTGAATAGATATATCTTTGGACGGGCAGTTGGGCTCCACCCACGGAAGTGCAACTGCGCTCCCTGCACGGATTCTGCAGCGCTACGTGCACAGATCGTTTCTGTGGAATAGTCAGGATACATTTCTCGGCGACAGTACTACTGCCCCGGGGGAAAAATTGCAGAAGCTACATGCGAGATCGGATTGCGTTCGATGATGCCGTGCGCTACCTGACGACACTCGATTCGTGCACACGCTGACACTACGTCGCTCGCTACGGCGCGACGCGATGGAAAATACTGATCCCTACTTTTATAATTGAGCCACCACTCCAGAATCAGAACACAAGGCTTGGCATGGAAGAAGCGAGGCACAAGTAGACAACAAATGCAGGCGCGTAAAGCAAATAGCACGCGAACTGCAAAACAACGTGAAGCTTACAAAATATTAAACGACAACAGTACAGTTCTAGGAGCATGTAAAAAGCGGGGCGAAGCAGCGTGCAGAAAAAATGCGTTAGGCTTACCAAGACGTGCAACAGCAAGTTCACAAAAAATACCCAATCTAAATAATTACAAGCACACCTCCCAACAAGAAAAAAGCGCCGCGAGGCAGCTGCTGTACAGGGAGATAAGGACGTAACGATGCGTCAGGCCTGCCATTCGAACCACGGGCGGAGAACATCGGGACAAGACGCGAACACCCGGCTGCCGTCGTCAACACAAAAAAGTGGCATGATCAAATGACGTAAATATGACGTTTGTTTTGTGACGTCACAGGAAGTCACGTGATTACTTTAGCTTGACGTCACTTCTGCGTGGCAGCAGCTGTTGCCAGGGGGGCGCAGCTCGTGCCACGCGCGTGGCAGGAGACTTAACCGTAAAAATACAGGAGGCGATGCTTCAGAAGGCCGTGAGCGGCGGAGAAAAGGCTGCTTGCTGACGGCCGACCCGATGTGAAACCGGTGAAACCGGTGAAACCACAGGTGAAACCAGAGTGGGTGATACCAGTGAAACCAGAGTGGGTGAAACCAGTGAAACCAGGTGAAACCAGTGAAACTGCTGCTGTACAAAAACGGAAAAGAAACAAGTATCAACGGAGGTGGAGCAATTTTTGTCCTTTATCATTGAATACCATTCTTTGTCTTTTATAAACGGACCAAATGACTGCAATTTACTAAAGTGAGACATTTATGACAGTCAATCGCTAACCCTGTACAAAAAAAAAAAAAGAAAGAACGGTTGAAATTTTTGAGAAGCCAGGGCCAGGCCAAGTCAAGCCAAGTCAGAGGGCGTTTGCCATGGCGTTTGCTGAATCTCGTCCGTGCCGTGATAGCTGTCGCCGAGTCGATTGAGCGTGAGTGTTTACTGCCTTGACAGACACTGGAAAAGCGTGGTAACGGGTACCTGAGCCATCGCAATCATGCGGCGTCGCGTGGGTGGTGTTGGCGCCATTCAGAAGCAGCAGCTCGAACAGGCCCGCTTCAAAGATCGCGGCTCGGAGCTCGCCGAGGAGCAGCTGCAGCAGATGAGCCGGCAGATGGAAGCGTTTCGGACCAAGCTCCAAGGATTCGCCGCCAACCACAAGAACGACATCCGCAGAAACCCACAGTTCCGTCGGCAGTTCCAGGAGATGTGCGCCACTGCTGGCGTGGATCCGCTCGCATCCAGCAAGGGCTTCTGGGCTGACATGCTCGGAGTGGGCGACTTCTACTACGAGCTCGGCGTCCAGATCATCGAGGTGTGCCTGGCGACGTCGCACCGCAACGGCGGCCTTATGAGCCTCGAAGAGCTCCGGGAGAGGGTGACCAAATCTCGCAAGAGCGCCCACAAGCAAGAGGAGATAACGCAGGATGACCTCCTGCGAGCCATCGAGAAGCTCAAGGCGCTGGGAAAAGGTTTTCGACTCATCTCTGTCGGCGCTCGGTACTTGGTCCAGTCTGTGCCGACCGAACTGAGCCTGGATCACACCACCATCATCAAGCAGGCTGGTTCTACGGGTTACGCTTCGGTGTCTTCCTTAACTGGGGACTTGGGCTGGGACAGCGACCGGGCACAGAAGGCTCTTGAAGACCTGCTCAAGGAAGGCCTCGTCTGGCTAGATACCCAGGCACCGAACGAGTACCTCTACTGGTTTCCCGGACTCGTTAGGTAGTTCTGGAGAGCGTGTGCGCTTCGTTGCCTAAGCCATTTTGCCTTGTACGTTAGCGTGGGCGTTTTCCTTTCTTTCTGGACCAGTATCAAACGTGGGAATTTGTGGTGCAACACGTTTTTCTGCTAAGTCAGCTGTGTCGTATATTGCCACTAGCGCTGTTAAATCGCAGAAAACAAGCTATATGTTGCCATATTGCCTGCTATATATGCTTTGGTGCGTTACTCCTACTGTCGGAGCTGTCGCCTTGCAACCCTGTTGTTTAGCCATGCACATGCAATGTTCAAATGGTGCAGATATGCAAAAATAGCATAGCCCTGGTTGGCATCACCAAAACACCCTCCTACGGTGGGTACAGTTCAGGAAGGCCCTGTAGCTTGCCATCACTGCTCGGCTTCAGTTACTCAAAAGCGTCTCAGGATGTGAAGTACTGCTGCACCCTTCAGCTTGTTTTTTGCTCCCAGCATTAAAGGCCCTCACAAGCATCTCAAAATTTTGATCACCTTCATAAATGAGAAGACATGCTTTCCCACTCACGGGCTGTGCCTGGTCACCCATGACCATTGGCAGTGTTCTATCGCTACACGACCTCTTCCACTACCCCGCCATTGTCCTCCTGCTAGTGTTATCACCTGCGGCCATAGGGGTCAAGGCGATTACTGGTGCGCTAGTGATGCCATCTCTCCTACTATACTTGGGATGGGGTGGGCTATATGCCAAAGCTACACCTGAGGTATGAGGCACGCTGTAGGGGAAGGCTACAAATTAATTTGGCTACCTAGGGATCTTTAATGTGCACCAAAATCTCAATACAGAAGCATTTCATCTGAATACTGCCCACACATGTGAGGTAAAAAAAAAATTTTTTAGAGACCTCTTTGCTGCTGCTGCATAGGATGACCTAGGATCAAAACATGCATGCCAGCAAAGTTCCCAGCATTCTTTAAGTAACAAGTAACCAGTTGCGAAACTCCGCTTTACAATTCAGGGCCTGGAGCATACCCCCTTCTTAGTAAACAAAGAGCCAGCCTATTGACGTAGCGTCTTGGGGGTAAAAAACTGAACTTTACTGAACGTTTACACTTAGCAATAGAACTTTTTCAATAACTGCTT
Organism: Haemaphysalis longicornis; assembly: GCF_048455015.1. Classification (NCBI taxonomy): domain Eukaryota; kingdom Metazoa; phylum Arthropoda; class Arachnida; order Ixodida; family Ixodidae; genus Haemaphysalis; species Haemaphysalis longicornis. The sequence goes on along the minus strand of NW_027526203.1, from coordinate 248,371,211 downwards.
TTCACATCTGGAAACAACCCTTTCGGCCCTGGTGGTGTCAATTGACGCCATCACCTAAAAGTTCCTCTAGTGCATAGAGAATGAAACCAAAACTGCTAGTTTTCTGGGGAATTGTTCTTCGATGATGCCTGTTGCAATAGATATCACTGTTGTTTCATTTTAGTGGAGCTGGATGCTACAAAGAATCAGCTCTGGTTAAGAAGAAATTACGATATTGAGGCTGAAAAAAAATGGCGATCCGAGTTTTATTCCCAAGCTTGTAAATCTGTAAATACGTGCATTACGGAGCTCATTTTTTGTTTGTAGGATCATGTAGTAATAAGGTTTTGTAAAATATGCAAAAGTGATGTCTCTGCTCAACATTTTTAATTGCCAGATGCCCTAATTGCCTCATTAATAAATCTTAATATTTGTTCTTTAAGCTCTGTTTTTTGTTTGTGGGCTTATGGGACCCAAAAATTAGGAAAACACAGAAAACGTCATTTTGCTTGAAATGTTTCCTTGTGGTTTCATAGTTATGTTATGGTCTCACAGCAGCAGCTGCAAACAGCCGATTATTACATATTTCAACTTCTGTCGACAGATAGGCTGATTCAGTCGCTCGTGTTTGCCTCCCAAAGGAGGGGGCAAAATAGCGACTGCTTTTTGATTTTCCCCACTACACAGATTGAATAGCTGCACTAAGTAATGTGGACACAACGCAAAGTGCGTGCTCGTTGCATTACATTGGCAAAGCACCGACATGGCTGCATCAGCGCACGGGCAGAATACTCCTAGGAGGGCTGTAGCATCTATGGCACTGCATGGTTAGCCAAGGTTGCGCCTTGCTATGTCCTGTCCACACAGCAGGAGCTCTGAAAAGCGTCGTTGAGAGCGTTGCTCGGAAACGTCTGGCATTTTGGGGGGGTGTTTTGGGGACTCCAATGAGGACTTTGCCTGCAAGCACTATGCAGCTCAGTCCATGCACAGTTAATGTTAAGCCCAACCGTAATGCTAATCTGTGGCTTTGAATGATGCTTGCAAGACTGAATTGAATTATTTTTGATTTAGGCATGCAAGTTGTGCATTGCAGATACATTGCCAGTGGCTTTAATTAAAGCCTAGCTCAACAGTGTAAAACAAATACAGCTCACTGCTTGCACATCACAGTGTGGCTCTTGGGCCATTTGTTGCACTAATGAAGTTACTTTTATGGATGCAAGTAGCTGCATTGTCAGCATGCACATAGTAGCAAAGCTTCCTGTTTGCACTTTACCATCTCGCTCTCAAGCCATGTTTATCGTATGTGGCAATAAAATTCCTAGTTGGCGGAGTACTGTTGGTGCCAGAAGTTCAAAGAATGTGCACATTTTGTGTCAAGACGAAATGCTACCGCATGCATGTCCAGCAAACCTTTGCTTCCAAGCACTACAAAGCTACATTGTCGACATGCATTGAGCAGCACAACTTGGAAAAGTGGACACATACTCACCAAACTCCTAAAGTTTTATTTTAAAACATTAATGTTTTCTCATAAAGAACAGGACAAAGTATTGGTGTTTGAGATTTATTTTTTGTAAGTACGTAGGTTCGTTTACAACAGGATGGCTTCGGCTGGTCTGGTGGTTTTATCACAGCAGCCTAGCAAAGAAAAAGAGACATCTTGCTCTCTCCTTCGACACTGTATATACAATATCAACATAAAAACCCTTCCTCTTGGCAAGAACCCACGCTCAGGCGCTCATTCTTCTTGAAGGAAATTGCTTCTCCCATGACAACGCTTTGGGCAACAACGATAAAGAGAGCTATTCTCATAAAGGCAAATGCATCTTCCCCAAACACGTACTACCAACAGTTCCTCTGTATTTAACAAAATAAAACTCTGCAATGAACCAACAGCAGGTCTAAAATGCCTCGAGAACGACTGCTCCAACTGCAACAACTGCCGCTGCACTGGGCCCATTGGTACGTCCGCACCTGTGTGCAGCCGCTAGCCGAATACGGACTCGTGTCACAATTAAGAATGATAATACAGTGGTAGTGACAAAGTTGTGTACATTAAAGCAGACACCGCAACTCGCTCTCATCTGCAGTGTAACTCTGGTTAAACGTACGGTATTGCTCCAGACAGTAACACGATAAAAACTGAATACCAAAGACGCGGTGTGGCAACTCTTGCCAATAAACATTACTGAGGGTGGCCACTACTCTTACCAATAAACATTACCGAGGGCGGCCACGATGGAATGAATTGCCAAGCATTGTTTGAAACACGCAGCACTGGAAATGGATGCGGGCTAAAGAAACACCACCGTACGAAAAAAAAAAAAAAAAAGCTGGCAATTTCACAGTTGCTGGCTGATATTATAACGCTATGTCGGATAGAGGTCCCCATAACAAGACGTCAGGTGTGCTCCCAGACAACACGAAAACAGCATCATCCCCTTCGCTTGATGGCCAACACAAGCACTTGCAGCACATCCTTAATCTCAAACAGATAGACGGCCACCTTCAAAATGTCATGAAAGCATCACTGGTAAAGGAATGTGGGGGCCACCCTAAGTAAATACAAGACGTACTTCACAGAGCAGAGAGCGCCTGATCTCTGCCTTTTCTGTTTAACACTGATAGCAGGTCGTTCCAACGCAAAGCATAAATGCACAGGCCCCGCCAAAAATTGATTTCAGCATGCTTACGTAGTATCACAAGGTATGCCACCAAATGGGCACCAGACATGCTCTGCAGATAAACGGCACACAGGGTAGCAAAAACTGTCCCTGCACGAGATTTATGCGTGTTGCCTGGGTAAAATCATCTACTGACAAAACAATGACGGGAACACAACTGACAATAGGGTATGATTATCTTGAAGCTTTCTTGCCATTCGTTGCATGTTTATTTGTACTGCTTTGTTCTTTTCTTTTTTTGATTGAATTTTTTCCATTTAAGCTCTTGTAAACTCCAATGGCAGAAAAAACGCACTCGCATTCTGAAAGGCCCAGACCACAACAGCAGCAACAGGATTTAGTGGTACAGTCTTCAGGCTCTGCATGTACGTTGTGTGTGTATGAAGCTGAGAATTTCATTGGTCCTCGAAGGTCCTTGGGAGGAGGTGGAGGACGCTTGCACAAACGCCTCTAAACTCTGGCCTCTCCCCGCTGTATCTTGTCGAAGACTGCCTTGGTGAGTGGCACGTACTCATTCGCGTTCAGGTCAAGGAAGTACATGGGGTCATTGATTGTGTCGATGTCGTACTGCTGCTTCTGCAGATCCACCTTTTTGATCTTGTAGGTGCCTGGGGTTTTTTTTGGAATGAAAAGAGACAAAACAGGTCAAGATAGGAAACCAGAATTTTTTTTTTAATTGCAAATGTTTGCTGTCTATTTCAAAGGAATGAAACAACTTCTTAGTTTCTAGGTAGAAAGAATAAGTCCATGTGTATGCAATACTGCCAATTCAAATGTGGAAGCGCTCAAAAAAAGTAACAGCTACCCTTACAACCCACATATATTATTCAAACGCAAATAGTAAGAGGTGAGAACTGCAGAAAGTGAAAAGACAAGGAGTTTCATCTGCATAAAATACAAGTGCCAAATAGAAGTGCCAAACATTTTAGCAGCAGCTATTACTGAATACTGTCCCAATTACATGCCATACTGCACCTAGAAACGAGCTACTGGTACGAATCCCAGAGCAGACGTCTGCCGACACTGCCACGCCATAGTTCTCTCTTGTAAGTTTCCTCATTGCGCCAGCAGCACTGGCTTCTCATACTTGGCGCGCACTTTCCACATTGCAATAGAGGCGAGTGCTTTCCATCCGTGCTTTTTTAAGGATGGGACGGAAATGTGATGTGCCGAACTGCAGCAGTGGCTACACATCCTGCAAGGACAACGTTATACCATTAAAGTTCCGAGTGCCCTGTACGGTTGGAGGTGCGGGCTGGCGCAATTCCAAGGAAAGATCGACAGCTCATGTCTCTATTTTTGCAAAAAGCACACCACAGACAGCGACATAGAGAGGCAGTGGTATTATGGCGAGCTTGGTGGCGAAGTGCTTCCAGACAACCCGAAGGCATTTGGAGCTGGCGAAGAGGCGCGCGCAAGAAGCCATGCAGGAAACACCCATTCGTGCGTAAAGCGCTAGTAGTGAATTATCACCAAATGGCCGTAGCAGCTGAGACGACATCCCAAGAGGGATAATGGCCAAGTAGCACCAGAACAAGGATGAATGGGGGCGACAGCGATTCCCCAAGCTGCCTGCACCACCCAGACTTTATTGAGTGATGCACTAGGTCCCTCCTCCATTCAGCCCACCTTTCGCCTGGCTCCCCATGACAACATTTGTCAGTAGCTCCTCGTGTTCCAGTATTGCTGCGCTTGAAGGCAGCACAGGGCGAAAGACGGCAACCATCCACCATGCAAGACGACATCACGGAAAACTGCATCTTCTCGTTCTCCCTGGCCCAAACACAAATTTGCCTGGAGCCCTTTTCGGGCACAGAAAGAGACGAGGTCACATTTTGTACACTGCCGTCTGGTCGGCATTGCCAATTACCCCGAATAATATTTGAGCTACATGGCCGTTTTAAAGGCCTTCCGAAGGCCGTTGAACCAGTTGTCTGTCGAGTGCCCCATTAAAAATACATAGGCCACACTTGTGGGCCAGCGTTCAATTGTAAATTGAAAGTTTCTGTGTGCCATAGGCGTAAAAGATCTTCGTCTTGTGCAACGGAATAACGTGGAGAGGAAAAGCCGTGAGCAGAGCTTCAAATGATTTGGGCAGCTTTTGTAAAATTCCATGTTTGCCGGCATAATGAAAATGCAGCACGGCACATGTAGCAAGCAACTTAGTGCTTGCCGGCTTTGAAGTTGGAGAACGGGATGCCTTTCTCTCTTGCATGTTCCGCAACTTTGGTCTGCAAGAGCTCTGGGCTCACGGCATGGTGTGCAGCTCACTGTAGCTGTACGAACTGCGTCAAGGGGAATTCGATTTCCGGGACTGCACCATTCTTTGGCCTTTGAAATCTTCTGTGCATACCACTGCACGCAAAAAGAGCCTCGTTTTACTGTCACCAACCGCGATCACTGCGCTGCATCATGCTGAACTGCCTCCTGGCGGTGTAGTTGCCAATGTTCTCTGTGGCTAAAACCAGCCTCCCTCTTGATGGTAGATGAGTACTCTTTCCTTTTGCAATCCCAAATATTTGCTGTTTCACTGTGATGGAGAAAAAAAAAAAATTCCCGAAAGCATGCACTTGGTGTATATACATGCTGCTCACGTGCTTAGCTTACGTGCTGCTAAGAAGCACAAACCCACACTGTCACTACATGGTGCCTCCTGTAAGCTACAATGTGTATGCTGCAGTAACAAAACCAGAACGCGAAGTCAGATTTTCGGCTGAAATTTTTGTTTAGATGTGAATATCTAGTACTAGGCAGAAATTTGGGATGCTAATAACTGTAAAAAATCCTCACATTATACGCAGGCTTTTACGGTATTTGAGACAGCACCACCTTCAATTTAATAATCAGACTGAGCTCTTAGTGCATCACTTGTCAAACTAACAAGCATCTATTTCCAAGTTGCCGATGACTAACTTTCTCGTGATCTCCACCGTTTTATGCCAATGCTATGTTTTAATAACCTTTTAAATAGCCTATTGCCAGAGCCAATAATGAGCCAAAATTATCTGCTTTCACAGGCATAAAGTGTGGTATCGCTGCACTACAGCTCAATTCAGGGCACGGAAGAGCTCCTTTCAGTTTAGTAGTTCAGTGCAGTATGGTAAGTAAGGCAATTCAGGCTAGGCTGCTTCCACTCCGAGTAAAGGAAAGTCACAGGTGCAGGTGCACAAAATGAAGGAAAATGTAGGCAGCAGCATGTTGAAGGAGGACGATTACATTGAGTAGTTATTCTTCTCAGCTGTCAGTTGCAGCAGTGGCAGTTTCAAAAAGCCCATACTCTTCCACCAAATATGGCCAGCTGTCTACAACAAAATATCTCACCTGTTGCCTCTAGATCCTTTACAACACGAATGAAGAGGGGTATCGCATAAGCGGGGAGGGCATTCCGCACATCACGCAGGAAAGTTGCCAAGTTGAGTTTGTTCTCAGGATCACAGATGGCAGCCATGCCGGCCTTGCCTTCAGATCCTGATAAAAGAAGAGAGCAAGTCACGAACTCTCCTGTGTGTAGACAAAGCATTCACGCAAAATTCATAATAATGTCACTTTCAAACTTCCTCACATTAACTCCTGCAGGGAATCAATTGAGTTGAAATACCAATGCAATACCCACAATCGAGTCAGTAAAATCCTGACGCAATATCAATGAATTATCCCACAGCTGATGCTGTCTATTCACTATACATCACCATGATCGCCCACCAACTATTGTATTTCGCACCTATCCGAAATGCAGCTTTCAAGAGCTTCGTGGGCGAGTTTTGCCGCATTACGTGTGTGTGCACAGTGAAGCATGCCCTGGGCGTTCTCTGCCATGTTGGCATGAAACCTGGTCAACCCATGGAGTACAGCTGACAACTCAAAAAGCTGGCTTCTGTGCAAGACATGCAAATCAATCTGGCTTCTTTGCACAACACGCACCACTAAGGTTGCTTTACCGTACACCGTTAACGTGTTTAAAAAAGTCTCACATGAATAAACGGTGTCCAGAACAAGCATTTGGGCTGATTTACTGCAAGCCAAATAATTTTTTTTCTCCAGAAGAACAGCAGTGAAACCGATTGATTTATTGATTGATTGTGGGGTTTAACGCGCCGACGCAATGCAGGCGATGAGGCGCGCCGTAGTGGAGGGCTCCGGATTAATTTTGACCACCTGGGGATCTTCATCATGCGCCGAAATATCGTACACACGGGCGTTTTTGCTTTTCGCCTCCATCAGAAAAGCGGCCGCCGCGGCCGGGAATCGAACCCGCGACCTCGTGCTCAGCAGCGCAACGCCTTAGCCACTGAGCCACCGCGGCGGGGCAGTGAAACCGAGCTTAATATTTGAGACAGCTTTTTTGCTAGTGCAAGCCAGGGGCACAAACCAGTGGTGAGCACATGTGGTACACACTCGAAATCGGTCATGCTTATTTTCAGTACTGGACCAAGGTTTTCCACAACACTTTCCCTGAAAGGTTCTTATAATGCCCCAAAAAGTGAAGATGGCACACTTTGCACCGCACGCATCCCTGCAGCCGCAAAAATTTTATGGGGGTTCCCCTAAAAACATTTCATGCCTAAAAAAAAATGCTGTCTTAACCTTGTTTCAAATAACTGCAAAGAAAATTCACGTAAAGACGCAGCACAAGGACGCACCGGGAATCTCCACTCCATAGACTGCACAGTCCGTAAGGCCTGCTATCCTCGCGATGACTCCCTCCACCTCGGACGTAGACACGTTCTCTCCCTTCCAGCGGAAGGTGTCGCCAGTCCTGTCCTTGAAGAACAGGTACCCGAACTCGTCCATGAGCAGCAGGTCTCCTGCAACGACCAGAAGTCGGACGACCACCGCAGCTCAACAAGCTGCTTGGCAGGCTTACAGCTCAGGCACTTGCACGCCCCAGCTGGATTTTGGTGCTAACATTTTCTCTACCAGACCGATTTCATCCTTGCAAAATAAAATTAGGGCAACAAATACAAAAATCAAATACTCTCCGTCTAACAACGACGATGGTTGAAATGAGAAGTTTTCTTGCGTGCAAAAATCAAAAAGTGCTGCAATCAAAGCCAAAGGGTCAGCGAACAAAGTGCAAACTGCCTCCGAGTCAAAGTCTGAACCCAGACGACAGCAAATGAATGTTTCACAAGAAAGTTGAAAGAGGAACATGTGAAGGAGGAACATGCACGGGATCCAAGACAACCCCTGGTGTTGCACTTCCTTGTTGTTTCCTTGTAAGAACTCCTTAGCACTAGTATAACAATGTAGAAGAAACTCTTTTGTAAATTCATCACATGCACGCTTTTTTTTAAAAACAGCACCCGCCAGACATGTCCAGGTTTGCTTGCACCTGGTCAAAAGCAGCAAAGGCGACACGTGGCAGCCCACCTGAGGCAAAGGCCATGTCTCCCTTCTTGAAGACGTCCTTGTAGACCTTCTTGCTGGTGGCTGCCTTGTTGGCGTAGCCGTCAAAGGAGTGGATGTGGTCGTCGCGCACAATGCGTCCCACCAGTTCACCCACCTCATCTGCACATGTGGGGAAAGCAATGACAAAAGTGGCGCAGGAGAACCGCTCCAAGTGAACGAAGGATAAAAGTGGTTGGATGCAAATAGTGACATTGCAGATCAAATCAAAAGTTGAAGCGTGAGCAATATACAAAGAGCAATCAATTCTCCTGCATACGTGTCGTGCCCGAAACGTTGGATCTTCCAGAAATCATGCACTTCATTCCATAGGCACTGTCACTTAGAAATGAAATACAGCATTTGGTTTGGATATACACTAAGTCCCCATTGAGATAAACTAGAACAGACTGTGAAAACTTGTTTGCCTTATCAGAAGTTTGGCTTATCTTAAGTGCCCCACAAAAAAACAACCGGCAACATGCCCAGGTGCATTCAAATATCTTACTTTTTCTCTTTCCTGAAAATGGTGAATAAAAAATTAAGTAGATGCAAATCAGTAAAAATGACAAAGCGAAAGCATTTGGCTCAATTCCTCAATAATTTTTCGGGCTCCACCTCTTTGCTATTTGGCTTAAAATATGTCTTCAAGCCCTCTTGCTTGATTTCAACCAGATCATGATGGATGCTTGCCACTGCTGTTCAAATCCATCTGCTGTCATGAATGACACCATCTCACATAACCAGCTTAAAATCATCTGACACATTCGTGCTGAAGAAAGTTCAATGAAGACTTCCGTTAATATGAAGTCCACAGGGACCGCAAAAAAACTTGGAATTAACCGAACTTCCAATCAAACAGAAAGCACAATAACAGCATTGCCACTAGCCCGCAACACGTCTCCCTCCTTGATTTTGTTCAGAATCTCGACTTTCGTGGGCAGTTCAAGCGTACGACACGGTTTGGCCTGATAGTTCAGACTTATCGCTAAATTCGAATCCTGAAGTGCCCACCACACAAACTGCTCACACGGAGCTGTGCGCAACAAGGACATGAAAAGAGAGAGGCGTATGCTGGCACGAGGCTCAGCTGACCTGCCGCTTTATCTATTGTGTGCTGCCTTAGTTGCGATAGTGCCGACATAGTGCAGAGCACGGTGGTGTTATGGCGCTTAAAAATTTTGAATTTTATCAAGACGACGGTCACCTTGATCTTTTTTATTCGAAATAACTTTCAGTAAGCCGATATATTGGGTTTTAACTTCAAATTATCGAGTGATTTCTTCTGTTGAATTGCATGTACAATTGCTGGGACAGGAACATTACTTCCAGTTAACTGAAAATTCCAGTTAAGCAACAAGCAACTTTGAATTATCGAGGGTGGACTGTATTTAGGTCAGCATTTACTTCGTCACATGTCATCAGTGCAGGCTCCATGCTAGCATCTTTGTCCTCGTCAGAAGTATCCTCCGAAGGCACTTTGAGAACCTTTTCAAGACAACTGTATATGCCAAGAATACACCCCACCAAAATAAGCCATCTTTGCTGCAAAGTGATTCTTTCATTACTTTTTTTTTTAATGTTCTGTCTGGTCGTGTGGATGCCCAACCAAGAGCCATATTCACTCCAACAAATCATCAGCGGAGGCGCTCACTCAGAAAGTTTGTCTGGACAAAAGAGTACGTGTAAAACTGTTCATGTTAAAGAGATTATCCTTTGGCCTGGACATAAAGCTGTTCATGTTAAAAAGATTATCCTTTGGCCAGGACATGGAGGCATGACACCTAGCAGACTGCTTCTAAAAGCATCTTAAAGACAATTCACACACACGCACAAAAAGCAATACATAACACTTCATCCATACAGCATATCCCATCCAATGTTGCACAAACATGGCACCCTTTACAATATGTCATCAAAGTTCCCTGTTTGAGGGCTACCTTAACATTGCCACAAAGCTCATAGTAAATGATTGTTTGCAAACGTACAGCTGCTCACTCTTTACAATCAGTCTTTCCTATGCAGCGCAATCCAAAGTGTGGTTGGCAAATATAATTTTCAAGTGCTTTTGTGGCTCTCCCTTATGCCATTTTTCTGGTTTAACACAATAAAATGTTACACGAGAGAGCCAAAAATAATGTTAAAATGACCAGTTGACAGGCATTGCCAAGGCTGTCTGTTTGCACTGTGGTAAACAATATTAAACCTTAACAAGCGCTGCAGCCAATTTTTCTCCTACCACCAAATTCTTAACTGTACAGACGGTGTTCAGTGTACTAGGGTGATTGACCAGGCAATGATGTCCATTCTCACCAGGCTCGCAGGGCACACAGAGCCCATTCTTGTCCCGAATCGGCTCGCCAGTAGCTTCGTCCACTCGGATCAGCTTGACAGGATGCACATTGCCAGCAATGCGCGACACGAAGCCCACAGATCCGACCTTGTTGTCAATGTTGACTGCACGAGAACATTCCCAGATTAATAAGAAAGCTATCTTCTAAACGTATACACAGTGGTAGAAATAAAAGCTCCTTTACGGCTTACTGCTGCTGCGACCTAGCCTTGCACAATCACCTCCCTGTTAATAACACACTACGTGACATGCTTTCCCTCCCCTTCTTCCTTTTCTTTTTTTCCCCTTTTTTAAAATGTCAAAGTGTGTCAAAACAGCCACAGAAACTTGGCCTGCATCTTTGTGCCAAAAAAAGTGGTGTGCAGTGTGCAATGCTCGTTACGGTTTTGGAACTAGTCAGTGCTAATAATTACTCCCATTAATTAAGCGAGCAGTGCGCCGCAGAAAAATAAAGAGTCATAGCCACAAGCACATGGTTCACAAGTTTACAAAGTGGTTCCCATTTATTTCACCACAGTGACAGGGTGTAGCAATTCCTGATCTTATTGTTTTACTGCCAGTGTCCCGAGGTTGATTGCAACTACTCAACTAATCCGTTGGAAGGAAATTTTCGGGAAGCTAGTTTGTGAAGAATTAGTGAATTTCTTTCCATTTTTTTTTTTTTTTTTTTTGCTGGCGAAACCAAACGAGAAAAAATGGTTTGCTATACCAGATGCCCACCTTGGCAAAGGCGCAACAATGCTACATAGATACCTTGCCACAATAAAGCAATTCATCACTACATAAAGAATCCAGCAAAAGAAATAATTACATATGCTATACATATACAGTCAAACTCCGCTACAACGAACTCCGCTACAACGAAATTCCCGCTTCAACGAAGGTTTTTCGATTCCCCGCCCGCATCCCATAGGCCCCAATGTATTAAAACTCCCTCCACAACGAACCACTTTTTTTATTGTTCTCCCGATTCAACGAAATTTTCCCGGGACACAAGTCACTCGATTCGACCCGAAGAGATGTGCCGTTCAAGTGACGATGCACAAGCTGCCGACGACATTGGACCGGGGCAAGACGCGACAATGGCCGAAGCATGGGCAGCTCTCGAGGAAGCCGGCATTGTTCCTGAGAACGTAGCATTGAGCGACTACGTAAATGCCGACGCAGACGTGATCGTCTACGAGGAGCTGAGTGATGCCGAGATCCTCAAGAGTGCTCGCGCCGCCTCCGCCGCCGCCGCCGATTAATCCGACGACGAAGAAGTCGGGCATGGTGTTCCGACGGTCCCGACGTCAGTGACCGCGTCGCAGGTCATGGACTCCTTGGACGTTTTACGTAGTTTCCTTGGCGCCCATGACGATGATGTCGCCATGCAGCTCCTCGCAGACTGTGAGCAGCGCATTCTCCCGTTGCTCGTGGGAAAGCGCAAGCAGTCAAAAATCAGCGATTTTTTCAAGTTTTGGAAATAAAATGCTCCCAGAGTGTCGTGCATATCCTGTGCATATCCGTGACCGCAAATTAAAATATAAACTCCGCGCTGTGATTTCACGACGCCTGCTTTTGCGCGGATCTCCACGAGTACGACGCGCATATTACAACGCTGGTCTAAGCACCGCGAGACGCGTTGTGACCGCAAATTACGATATAAACTCCGTGCTATAAAAAGGGTGCTATTTTTGGCGGAGCGAGCTCCAAGCAAGTTGGCAACATTGGGGCGAAAAGGTAGGTGGGAGATTTCACGACGCCAGTTAGACGCCTGCCCTGTTTTCTTTATTTACTGATTTTTCCGCGACAACGAAATTCTCGCTACAACGAAATTTTTCGCGATCCCCGTGAATTTCGTTGTAGCGGAGTTTGACTGTATACCTATTTAACAGCTTTGTTTCTTCACATATTTAGATTTTTGCTTTCTTTCACTTCACTATGACAATGATTCTTCCCTATCCATCATCACAAACCCCTACTATTTCCTCCGGGAACCAAATAAGTGGACCACTGGTTAGTTTCTCCTTCAATGTATGGCAGCACATTTTACATATTATTTTTATTTATCATTTCATTTTATTGTTTTATATTGCTCTGACATATGAAAAAAATTGTATTTTTCAGAGTGTTTTATACATATACCCTCTCAGCGCACACGCCGTTCATTGCTGGACGGGGGCAAGGGCCCTGTCAAGCAGCTGCTTCTTGCAGCTTTTTTCCTTGCCCCTTCGATGTACCTTTTTTTCACTTCAATGTAACTGTAACTGTGAGTGAAATAAACTTTGATTTGATTTGATTTAATTTGATTTTATTTGAATAAAAGAGGTAGAAACGTGGCACTAAGTGGTTTACAATACGCAGAGACCCCGCCTGAATGATCCTCCCAGAGATTCACAGCCGATAGTCGCACATGCGGGAGCGAGCCACTCACGGACGTGTGCATTGCCCTCGGTGGAGCCGTAGAGCTCGCGGATGTCCTTGATGTTGAAGCGCTCCTGGAACTGGCTCCAGATCTGCGGCCGCAGGCCGTTTCCGAACATCATGCGGATCTTGTGCTGCCGCTCCTGCGGCCGCACGGGCTGCGCCAGCAGGTACCGGCAGATCTCCCCGATGTACTGGGTCACCTGGGAGCAGAGAAGGCCATCGCCAGGGAGGCAGTCCTTAAAACCCTGGTCCTCAGATTAAAAAAAGATCACCAAATTTGGTGTCCTAATTTTATTGACATCCTTACAAGCAGTGAAGAAAACACTCCCAAGGCCTTTCTTGCCGACATTTCTGAACTCGTCTCTGTACTTGTTTTCCGAAAATAAATTGTCTTTTTGCCATGAAGCCAACTGTTGCCCGCAGTGTCTCAGATCTGCATCATTGCTACCTTCGGCAGACGACACTGCAATAACACTACAAAAATGAAACATTTGCAGGAACAATTATTACCGAAATATTCGTACTTTACACCGTGAAATTTCATACTGCCATGATTATTAGACCCATAAAGCTAAAATTACATTATAACTACATTCTTCTGTCCCCACAGAACACAAACTTTTACATACTATAAGGTAACCTGCTATTTAGCACATAGGTAATCAAAATTTTGTACGGAATGGTGTGGCATGACATTACCAGCCTACAACTTACGTACGCTGCATAGACAAGAATTAGTTGCATATTTGTTCTCAGTATGCCCAAAGACACTCTCTGTCAAATGCACAAGTGGGTAGGTTCCAAAGTAACGACAATGGCTCAAAGACCGGGATTTCCCCTTGAGGTGGCTTGGCTGAAGCCGGATCTTTTTGTTAATTCATTTATTCTAGACATCTGCTAAAGCAGTGCATGAAAAGCATTATGAATGCTTTATCTATTTATGGCGTGCTTGCAGCTGGTAAAATTGAAATCTTGCATGCTTTGTTGCTTCCTTTGCGTGGGCATGTAATGCTCCAACCCTTCCCTTTGCAGTTAAAGCTGGATAGCAGAACAATTGAACATTAATTTTGCAAAGGCTCCTATAAAGTTCGCCATGGTGTAGGCCTGTGGGAGCACTTGAACAGGAACATCGGTGACCGGGAATTGCATCTCTGACGTCGTGCTTACCAACAGCAGAATGCCTTTACCCCTGCGCTAACCGTGGCAGGCCAAAGTGAATACAATCATTTGAGCTCAGAGCCAATCGACCACTCACTAAAGAGGAATTCCTGGCTCAAAAGCATTCCCAGCTCTCCACTTAAGTGAATAATTCATTCTAATCAAGCCCACTTTCCACTGAAGCTGGCAGTGCCACTGGCCTAATCAGCTACCAAAGCTGAAGAAAAGAAAAAGAGAGGGAGAGGATTCTGTGCTGTACTGTACTGCTGTTACTCACGCACCAGGGAAGGGTGCTGCCATTTGTGGGTAAGCACCGACTCCCCAACAGTACTCTGGCGAAGCCAAACGGTGAAGCCCTTACGGTGCAGTCGTATTTGATGCAGTCGTCCCAGAAGCGGGAGGCGGAGAACTTGGAGCGGATGGCGACCGTGTTGCCGAAGAGCAGGGCCTGTCCCACGGCCAGGATGCCGCCGGCCGTGTGGTACAGGGGCAGGGCCGTGTACAGGATGTCGTTGGAGTTGATGGGCATCATGTACTTGGAGGCGGACACCATGGACAGGTACCTGCGGCGGCCATGTAGCAGTGGGGGTCATGAGGAATCGGAAGGCCACACTGGGCCTTTCTACCACCGCTGCTACCGTTTGCAGAAATAGGCATGGCAAAAAAAGGGGCGCAATTCAAACTATAACTGTGATGCTATCCTGGGTGTGACAGGTGTTCAGGTTCCACTCGCTCAGTTGTGCTTACACAGTAGTGCGACTGAAGCTATAAACCCCCGCTAGTTCGTCAGCTATTAGGAAACAGTACCAGCCAGGTAACCCCACCAAATCATCATGCACAAGCCTTACACAAAGTCACATAAATTAACTGAATCCTTTCACCTCAGTTGTGGGCTTGTCAAGCACAGGAGCACCAATGCGAAATGCACTTTCAGTGTCTTCAGAGTAACCGCCAATCACGCATACACACACATAAAAAAAAAAAAAGAATCCGAACAAGTGGCTTAAATGCACGGGAATCCGCAAACAAACTTGGTATGGATCTTTTGGCTCTTCCCAGGCATATTATATAAAGAGAACTTGCAGCGTTACATGGCCCATAGCCTTATTAAGAACACAAGTTGAAAAAATACTAGAAATGGGACCAGCATTTGCGACCTTATGTCAGTGACTCGACTAATTTTTTTTCCATTTCTTATTGTGTAAATTTAAATTTCTATCTGACACGAAGATAAGTATGTTCACTTCCAGGTTACTCAAAAGCCTTGACACATTGTTAAAAGGGTGGCGTGAAAACACTAAATCAAGTCTTTAATTTTAATACACGGGTCTTATAAATCTGCACCAACTTTAAAGGGGTTGCTATATACTGATACAATTTCCTGCAACTTTTCACATGTGTGAACACGAAATCATCCTATGTATAAAGCACGCAATATCTACTGCAGAAGGTATAACCCTTCCACTGAAGTTTTTTTCATGTCTGGTCCTCACTCCCTGCCGGGGATTTTTTTTTTTTTTTTTCATGTTTGTTCTGTGCAAATTCATATTCATTTTGTTCGAACATGCGCTCCACCTGTTGTCTAAAATTTATCTACCACAATCTCTGCATTTAATAAGAGACTTCTCACTAGATGGCACAACGTGCTCACAATAATTTTGTTCGCACGAATCGACTCGAGAGTGGCCGGGAGTTAAGTAGGTAAAAAGGCAACATGAGTACAGTAGCCGACCAATTTTTCAGACCTGTAGGGGAACGAGAAAGAGTGCGAATAAAAGTCCGAAAAAATGGTCGGCTACTGTATACTCGGGCGTGGCAGGGGGTGAGCGTGTGTGGTTGCCAGAGTTATCTCAAGAGTTACAGCAGTGAAAGGGTTAAGACACTCGTTTATAGGTTGGTTCTGTGTTGTTGGAGTGAACTTTTGAAGAAAAAACAGCTTGGTGGCAAAAAAGACTATAGAAAGCACATTTTAAGTTTTCCAATGCTCTTCTGTAAAAATTGAGACTTGTTTGAGATTTTAACATTACTTGGCATATCACATGGCATCACGTGTTCCTTAACAGAAATGGGCTACCATTCCTTATCATCATACAGACACTAAATATAAAAAATTCTGGCTTTGCAAGTGAGCAAGCAGCATCCTATCCCACACCAATGCACTATGAAAAAAAGCTGCAGCAATACAGCAATAGAAAAAAAAAACATGATGCACATAAGATTCATGCAAATATAAGCTGCCCTGCTTCAATAGGCATCACTTGATAAAGCAAAAATACAAAACGCTGGCTTATAATAAACCTCACCTGGCTGAGGCATTACTATAACTGTACACAAAATTTGCCTGCCCTGAAGAATGCACAGTCATTTTTTTAAGGGTGAAGGGTGTGCCGGTTGGTGCACACTAAACTTCAACTAAACTTCAAACTTTAGCACTAGTAGCACTAAAACAAGGGACAACATGCACAGACTGCAAACACTGATAAAATTAAGGCATAACCGCATGTGGCATCCGTGCATGTGTACACAAGGGGGGAGTGTATTTTCTTAATTCAAGCGAAGAAGTAGTTAAAGCCTATCGTTCACAGTGCCCTAGTCTTACTTTACCATTGTTTGAGCGCTGGTATGTAATTAATTATAATGCCAAAGCAAAGTAACAAACGGAATTTACTGACAGGTGGAAAAGTGAGGCCGTGAAAGCAGCACTAGGGACCTGTTGACTGGACACCCCCTGATCTGCTCATATATCGCAGCCTAATCTCAACACTGTATATAATGACTGGTGCATAGGAGGGGTAAATCTGTTCCTTGTCACAAATTTTAAGTGAAGCACCCCAAGAAGCATAGACACGAACGCCGAGTGCCGTATTAACCTCAAAGCTTATAAAACAGTGCTCAGTGTTTTTGTCTATGTTTCTGCTGAAAAACTGCTCAAGCTAGGTATATATAACACCATTGAAGAACTACTACAGGGCCAACAAGTCAGCCAAAGAGAATGGCTTCTGATTACAGCTACTGGACAATCTCTCCTCCAAAGGATTGGATATCCCATTCTTTCTCTTCATCAGGCTCCAAGTCGCATACAAACCACAATCAAAGCGAAACATCTGTGTCACTTCTATTCCTCGACCAATGAACCCAGAATTCAACAAGCACTGCCCCACGCGGAAGTGCTACAACACCGGTTCCGAAACGAGACTGACACCCTCTACATAGATGCACGAAGCATCCTTCCGGCACACAGTAGTAGTCGTCAACTCAGGAGGGCACACGATCAATGCCATGACCCTCAAGAATATCTCCACAGAAGCTGCAGAAGAAACCACAATCTCCTTAGCCTGCTCCCGCGTTCAGAGCTACACTACCATAGTATACAACTCACAGTCAGTATGCCGCCACTACCAACTAGGTGAAGTATCTTCTGTGGCGACTCGCCTCTTACGGCTATGTTCACAGGATTGTAAGACCCAACTTGTATGGACATCAGGTCACGAGTCCCTCCTGGGGAACCAAGCAGCTCACGCCACCGCCCGTGCCCCTCACTTCGGGCCTCCTCAGTGCACCCCGATCCCCCTCCAGACGACGGCACGGCTCCCAGCACCCAATGCAACGCAGACATACTGCTACACTACCACCACCCAACACCCACAAGACTGCCATTTCTGTCCAACCCCCTGCACCTTATATCATATGGTCTAGGAATGCAGCAGCACACCAGCCATCCCCCCCCCCCCTCCCACTCACTCCCTACCCCCAGAACAGCGGGAAAGCCTGCTAACCAGCCCAAGCCTTGAAGACCAGACGAGCCTGGTCACCGGTGTCTGGCAGCTAGAGTGCAAGGATTCTTGGACTAAGGAGCTCTCCCACCAGCAAGCAGGCATAACACCTTTCGCTCTGCACAATAGTAGTTTTAATCACCATCATCCAAGTGTCCCTAGCCGTCACATAAACAATGAGGAAGCTACAGAAAGAGCAATCTTTTGGGCACATTGGGCGAATTTCAGACCTATGTCTCCACAGTCAGCTCCCTTGATGCATACCATGTAGATTCAGAGCCTGGCAAGTGTTATTAGGCTCTAAAAAGTTGCCCAAACAGCATCCCAAGCAGGAGTGCGCCAACCAACCATAATCCTCACTATGAAAGTCATAAGGGGACCAAACTTTCATGACAAAGCCACAAGGAAAGCAAGTCTGAAAACATTAGTCCGATTCCCGGTAGAAGCATTTTTGACGAGATGATCCCTTACCGTATTTTTGGGATTCTAAGCAACCCTCGATTCTAAGCACCTTCCCCTACTTTTGGGAAAAACAATTGAATAAAGAGTTTGCAGGAGAGTCTACGCACCCCGTCTCTAAGAAACCATCCCAACGTGGATTTTAGATGCTTAAAGAGGGCCCACGTTGACATTGCGGCCAAGACATTTATAATGTTTTCAAGTGGAAACTACTTCAATGGAACAGAAGACAGCCTGCTGGGAGATACTGAGAGCGGGGGCCCAAGCGGCACAACGGACTTCAATGGTAGTCAGGGTGACCAAGTATCATGCGTAAGTGGTGGGTTCACTGTCAGTAACTATTTTTCTCTTGAATGTTTGCCAAATAAAAAAAAATTGGCCGCGTATCTGCTCCTTTCGTTGCAAATGCCGTCAGAAGACGATAGTCTTTATCGGCTTTTGCGAAGTAAATGCCTCCCTTTGCTTTCCCGCTCACCTCTCATGTTGTTCCTCTTGCGTCGCGCTCCTCCCAAGGTAAAGATGCCAAAGGTTTGCTTAAATCATTTTAAATATCCCGCGTTCCACTGCTCCAAACCGGGTGTCTCGATGCGAACGCTGCCGTACGGCGAAGACGCGCGTTAATCGAGACGCCCTACTTCAACGTTTATAGAACCGCATTTCCCTACTCCACGTGCGTTGCAAGCAGAACGTGGAACCTATCTAGTGGAACCTTGCATAACTGTTGCCGGTTGATTTCTTAAAATGGCGCCAAAAGCTACAGTGGCGCGGGTGACAGCAGGTGACGGCGGAGTGAATTCTTTTTCTGCAGTTGATGAAGTATTTAATTTCGCAAAAGTCAAGCATGTTTGATTTTTTTATAAAGGAACACTGCAAATATCACTTCTGTATTGATTTGTTGTCTCATATTTGCGTAATGTCTTGTTCTTATTCAACAATGTTGACAACTATGAACATTACACTGGACATAGACGGGTAGATTTAGCTGTGACTATATAAGACTATTGCGCAGGCATTGATTTGCTTTGGCCGGGTGGCTGAATCGAGTCACAGACAGACAGACAGACAGACAGACGGACAGACAGACAGACAGACAGACCAAAATTTCTGGGTTTAAGTAGCCCAAGAAAGACTATCGTCTTTAAAAATGATTCCTTGTGCCCGTCTCATAGAGATACGGCCATAAAAAAAAAAGTGGCGGGGGTGTAATTTAGGTTTTTCGAATCTCATTTCGGGCATCACAATTGTGAAAAAAAGGGGTGCTTTTTTTTTCAGGTAAACACAGTATTCTACCACTGTTGTTACCCGGACACACTGCATTTGGGTTCATAGCAAACAGAGTAAAAGATGCTAGGAACCCACCTGCTGTGCTTGATGATAGCTGCTTTGGGGAGACCAGTTGTTCCAGATGTGTAAATGTACACCAGTTTGTCTGCAAAGGTAGAGATGCCAACACAGTCAACACAATGACACGGGGTTAGTGGTTTGGTCTGGTTTGGTCTGGCTACATCTTTTTTTACGAATCTCTAAATACTCCTTATTAACAGCAGCGCTGCTTAAGCTCTTGGTTGTGCCGTCCATAAACAGAAAAAATACTAAAAAAATGCTGAGTGCACGTGAGCACGCGTTTCATTAGGAGTGCCCGGCATCGTTCAGGCTTGCACGTGGGCCTGCGCCACATTAGGGGCTTGCAAAAAGAACAGAAGAAATACCGAGCGCACGTCCCAGTCAGCATTTGAGCAAACAGTGTCGCCGACAAAACAACTGTCGTTTGCTTCTGACATCACTCGTTCCGCGTTGCTAGGGGCAACCACCTGCACTCATAAAACTCGAAATCACCGCGGCAGTGGCAGAACTTTCTCAGACTCTGTGCCACACACATGAGGGATGGGGCAACTAAAGAAGATCCAGATGCCCAAAGAAGAGGTGGCTTACAAGGAAGCGCGCCGCACTGCCAGACGAGAATGCAATTGTCCAGAAGAACAACAACAAGAAATAGTGCAGGTCTTCAACAGCGAGGGAGAGCTCGACGAAGACTTTGCAGCAGCGGACAAGGGTAAATGGTTGTGAGCTACTTATATGGCGCTCGTCGAGTTTAGCTTAGTGAGACAAGCACAGCTCTGCTGTGACATCAGGCTTGCACCGTTGTTCAAACCGGATGTGATCTTTTTTCGTTCTTTTGAAATAAGTACACGCGACAGCTTAAATAAAGGGTTGCTAGATGAGCCGTAAAAATTGTTTAATTACCTTACCGGATTAAAGTGCAAAGTGCGTAAGCCATGCTCTACGTTTTTTTGGCCAATTTATGCACCTTTTTTCAACAAGAAAAGTAAGTGGCTTTGAAAGCACCTTTAAACCATTTTCCCTGAAATTTTGCTGATGTAAGCTATGAGCAACACAGCGCGAAAAAAGACCAGGGACAAGACGAAGACTACAAAGTTTGTTTGTAGTCTTTGTCTTGTCCCTGGTCTTTTTTCGCGCTGTGTTGCTCATGGATTACCAACTAGCGGAAACCCTCACGCTTTTAGATGTAAGCTGCCACAACCCATTGGCAAGTCAGCAAATTTCTGAAATGTTCATCCTGCACAACCGGCGTGTGAACAACAAACCAGAAGCCACTATTAATCATAAGTTCGTAAAAATTAGCATTTTGAAAAGATAAAATAATACGAAACCACTTTGCAGATCAGTGGGACGCCATTGCAACACTTGGCGCAGAAACTAAATTGCACATAGCTTTCTCTTCTGCAGCCAATTAAGATAAACTAAACTCCTAGACTTCCAGTGAATAGTCAAGTAATGAATTGCATAGGTTAAATAAAATGAGCGAAACGCACACTGCAACTAACAATAAGACTGATGAATTCATCTCAGTGTCTCTTTAATAGCATCCATGCTAACTCTTGAAGCAACACTAAGGGCTCAGTAACTTTTTATTTCAACGGAAAGATCACAACTACAAATGATGCCTCGTTCATTTAGCAATAAAAAAAATACAATTCACATTTCTCTCTCTCCCTCGTTTCCCTCTAATTTTAGGCGATACAATTGAGCACACCCCCCAGTGCTGAACAAACGCACACTGAGCCTAGGTGAACAACCCTACTGAACCTCTTAGCTGCTGCCATTTAACATTTAACAGAAGGTGTTGGAAATAAGACGCGCAGTTGACCAGAGTAGTTGGAGTAATTCTGTCAGCTGCATGGTTTCAACTAGCAATCTATTGCGTGCAAAAAAATAAAAAAGAAACCCCCCCCCCCCCTCCCCTCCATAACGGTATGCAATCTGGTGGCTCTTCCCGCTACCTATTTTATATGCCGTATAAACTATTGCAAGGGCCACACCCCCCCCCCCTTTTTTTTAATATCACGGGGTGGATTTTCGCGATGTGGCCCCTGCGCTAGTTCACTCTACCTGCGCGGATCAACTAAGTTTTTTATTTATTTTTCAAGATGGCGAAAAACGTGCGATTTACTACCGTAATTGGCGCACGCATAATTTTCCAGTCTGTTTTACAATATGCCGCTTTTTCGCACAAAAAAAAAGTGCGCTATATCAGGTTATGTCATACTGAAAAACAAACCTTGCTCGTTTTGCGCTGCGCGCGCCTCCTCTCTCTACGCCACCGCGCGCATATGACAGGCTTGAACACATCGGCGCGCGGGCAGCTGGCAGTGAGGATATGAAGGAGAACAAAGTTTTTATTGAGAAGACCCTGCTCTGAGCTGCGCGAGGCACCTGTACTAACGCTATACCCATGCCTGACACATTTTTCGCGCGCTAACATTGAAGTTCAGGCACGCGAAGCGCGCAAACAATGTTCCAGAGCAAAGTTGCGAACGACCTTTAACTTGAATGATACCGCGTAAATGCCTAAGTACTTTCCCGCCGCTACCATGTGACGTTGCGATGAACGCACACACCGTATTTTGAAGCGCTAACCCACACCAATAATTTCAGCATAGAAGTTGGAAAGCGTGCGGGTAACACGCAAACTGCGCACCCCAGAGCGCAGCTTCACCGCAATGCGCACCGCGCCGTAGTGCACCGTTACAGCGCTCGTTGCAAACTCTACACCGTTTTATTCCAGCCGGCGTACAGTTAAAAGCGAAGTTTCGCTGCCAAGAACGGGACACGGCGATATCCTATCTCTACCGCGAGCGCGCTCCGATCGTTTTCCAAGGTCAGTAGCCGCCGTGGTGCGGAAGTGAGAGCGTGCAGGCGGATCAGATAACAGGGGGCTCCCATACAGGGAACTATATATCTACAAGCAATCAACTCAGTATATTGGAAATGGAAGAGAGGGGTTATGCGGGTTATTGGAAGATTGGAGGGGTTATTGGATTATTGTGTTATTGGAAGACTGGAAGAGAGGGGTTATGTGCCGTGCACGCACGGGTAAACAAAGTTTGATGGCCACTAACACGTTCGTATTCATTATGTTAGTCATGTTTATTGTGTTGTTTATCATGTTAGTTTATTTTTAGCCTGAGACTTGTTTTGCGCCGGTTTTATCCATTATAAACTGATCTTGCAAAAAAGTTCTGACGGTGCTTTGTTGCAAGACACTGCGGCCATGCGGTGAAGCCATCTTCGGCCAATCTTTTTTGCACAATAAAAGAACTAAAGGAACGTTATTTCATCGAAATAATGGTGCCGTGTGAAGCCATCTTAGAGTAATCTTTTTTTTACACAATTAGAGGAATAAAGGCACGTTATTTCATCGAAATAATAGGGCCGTTTCATTCAGAAAGAAAAAGCTCTACAAATTGAACGAAAAATATTTTTCAGTAAATTTGGTACATTTGTTTTGTTTTTCACGGTACGGAAAGGGTCAAGAAATATTTCAAAACACGTCTTGACAGCGGCCGGCGCGTGTTGAAAGTCGGTGCGCGGTCTTTAAAAATAGTTTCGAAATGTTTTTTTTTTAGTACGTTGTTGTTTCGTTTCTGAAACATCACGTTCCAAACTTCGGGGGTACGGCCCTTGCACGAGTTTATACGGCATGCAGACTGGCATCAGGAATGGGCAATAGCTTTGACATCCACCCACATAAAACTGTTCCTTGTACTTCTGCACCAATGCAAATGATTTGACCAAAATCAAAACTCAAACAAACCTAATTACCGACTGTGGCAGTGATGCAGCCTATTCAGTTATGTTTAAAAACTGAAGTTAGTGTCTTTATTACATGCTCACCAAGAGTTTAAAAATACATTTATTTTATATTTTTATGTCCTTAATTTGTTGTTGTTTTAAAAAAAACGGTTAAATTTAAGCTCCTCCCATCACATTTCCTGTTCCCAACTTGTGACGTCAGAAATTGTTGTTAGGAAAAATGTGAGGTAGTGATATCTGCGTTCATAGTTTTGGCACTTTCTGAGTTAATAACCAATTGCTTAAAAATTAGAGCGCGACATAGACAACGACACACGGAAGAACGACGGAACAAGCGCTCTGGTGCACCAACTTGCCGAACAGCCAGTTTTAATAAGTAACTGCTGCTGCTAAAAATGACGTATTTGTGTTCCCAGCGTAGCAATAGCTACCGATAAATAAAAATAGTGCAGGAAACAGACTTGCGATGACTTTTTGCCCTGAAAGACTCCCCTTTTATCAATATTCCATTGCCAAGCAAAACGCATGTTGCTCACCGTGGATGCTGCCCTTGAAGTCAATGTCCGCTGGAACTGCCGAGCTGTTCTTGATTAGCTCCTCCAGGTCAACAGCTGGCAAGGGCTGGGTGTCGCAGGCTCCATAGACGTAGTAGTGGTAGTCGCCCTTTTCCATGAGAGAAGGGGCCACATCCTTCATGGCTGCACACATTGGAACACCATCAGTGGGGCATCCTCAAGGAGAGGCGGTTCATCCTAGACACTGCTGGGGAACACACTCCAAGCTTTTCCAGATGGCAGCCAAATCGAGCTGCGTGCATGTCTCATCAAAGTTCAAATTTTGGTTCTACGCACCGAAGCTACACCTAGGTTAGCCGTGGCGGAGGACTGAAGTTAAAGAATAGGCCACCTGGTGGTCTTTAACGTGTCCCAAAAAGAAAAACCAGCTGTTTTGGCTAGGAATGAACATGCAATGGCATGCTCAGTAGTTAGTATATTGGGCCACTGTGGCAGGTACGTCTTAGCAAAGACATCTCGTGTGTGGTTTCAAGAGAACTGGATTAGCTAACGCCACACGCAGTCAGTGATATACAAGCAGCCCCCCCCCCCCCCCACCCCCACCCCAAGAAAAATTGAACAACTGCTGTGACAGTTCACTCGAACAATTTAGTTAAAAACTTTATTTACACACCAGATGAGTAAGTAAAGAAGAGTATAACTTGCCTTGCCCAGTACACAACTGATAATTTTTGCCCGGTGGAAATTATTTGGGTCAACGTGACAAGAGCCTTTAGGAGAACATAAAGAGCCCTGTTAGGGACAACATGCCAGCTTTGGACACTAGCGAATATAGTGCCACAAGTTTGAAGCCAATATACTTGCTACCTCGAGGCCAATCCTATGTATCTTGGGTTTAACAAGGCAGGAAAAGCTCTAACTTTTAATGGAAGATGGAGTAACTAAGCCGTATGTCAAATAGTAGATAAAGAGATAAGGGAAATTCTTTCATAAAACCTCAACAGTTCAACGCGATGGTAATGATGTAAATTTGAGAATGACAAGCCGTTTGTGTACCTAGCTGTAGGACCCCAAACAACGCAGCAGGCCTTTGGGTCAGTGTCATAGGCACTGTGAACGTCCCTGTCTGCCTATGCCACTGCTTCATGCAATATCGGCAGCCACAGTGTACAGGACTCTGCCAGTATGCCACAACAAGAGCTGAACCAAATGTAATAGAGACAACTTCTCTGGCAAGACGGAGCTACGAAAACTGGAAGTTTGGAAATGAGGTTGCCATGATGACATAAAGCCTGGCACTGCCCCTAATTGAAACAGCAATAGCAACCGATTGATTGTAGGGTTTGAAGCACCGACGCTACACAGCTAATGAGGTGCGCTGTAGTCGAGGGCTCCGGATTAATTTTGGCCACCTGGGGATCTTTAACGCGCGCCAAAATCTCAAACACACAGGCCTTTTCACTTTACACCTCTATCAGAGAAGCGGCCGCCGCGGCTGGGAATCAAACCCGTGTCCTTGTGCTCAGCAGCACAGAAACAGCAATAGCAAAAACTGTTTGCTACATGCTGCATCCTGATACTATTCTAGACCAAGTATCTGGCACTGAATTCTGGCCCCTAATGCCTTGTGTCGGCATTACACCCTTAAAGCTTAGCGTAATGTTCGCAATGCACTCTGGGAGCAAGTAGCCATGCAAGAGTAAACAAGCACTTCCCTAGCACTCACGCCAGAATGCCTAAATAGTCATGAGTGATTGTTGAGGCTGCAAAATCCTACAAATCAGCTTGTGGCCATTTTTCCAGAAGTATGTAACAGCTACGCCATGGTCACTGTGGATACGTTACATTTGCCCATCGTGAAATGCAATGCCCATTTTGAAATACCGTGCCCGTGTATGTGCATGTATAAATTTGTTTTTCTAGGGGAAAAGTACTACACAAGGCACTAGAGTTGAACCTCGATTTAGCAATGTCATTGGGATGCTCAAGTTAAATAAGGAACTTTGCAAAATCTAGGAATAATTGAGCCTACTATGAGCAACTGTGGGGGAATTGGAATCTGTTCATCAATTTGGAAAATCCACAAAAACGGGTTTTGAAAAATCAGGATACAACTACTGTACAACCAATGCAAGTCAGAAACAGAATGAAGCAAAATACTGGCAAAAAAAAAAAACTCTTTCCACTCTATTTGCTTGCCACAGATGCGGCTGCATAAGAAATGTGACACCCCCATTCTTGATTGATTGATTGTGGGGTTTAACGCGCCGACGCAACGCAGGCGATAAGGCGCGCCATAGTGGAGGGCTCCGTATTAATTTTGACCACCTGGGGATCTTTATCGTGCGCCGAAATCTCGTACACACGGGCGTTTTTGCTTTTCGCCTCCATCAGAAAAGCGGCCGCCGCGGCCGGGAATCGAACCCGCGACCGACACCCCCGTTCTTCCTAAAGATGTATACTGCCACGTGGAAATAAGGTCGCCATGCCTTTTGGCTTATTGTGCCTTTTAGCTTATTAATTTCAAGATCTGTGGCATTGCCACAGCCATTGCTAGCTTTTGCAACACTGCTCGCGCACACGGTACCCTCAAAATGTCACACTGACCTTAGTGTGCCCATTACCGAGTCCCTGAAAAATACAACCCCGAAAGGTTTCAACCACATCACAGCTTGACAGAGTCATAGAGACGGCATTGTAGCAAACAGATGCCAGGAACAGGTCATACGAGGTGCCTTTCCGAGGCATCCAAAGGCCTCACCATTGGCCTGCTCCTTGCCAAAGACGATGGCCTTGGCGTTGATGCAGGTGAGCGAGTGGAGCAGCGGGTCGGACTTGAGGTTGGTGTTGACCAGGGCGGCCACAATGCCCACTTTGGACAGGCCCAGCCAGAGCATCACAAACTCAGGCCGCGAGTCCATAAACACAGCCACCTCATCACCGGGCCGCAGTCCCTGCTGCAGGAAGCAGTTGGCCACCCGGTTCGTGAAGTCGTCCACCTGCACAAAGGGGGAGGAGGACAGGCTCAGCTGTTGCCGCACCACACTTGTAGGGGAAATCGTACCTGTGCCTCCCTGTGGTGGCACCGTTTCTTTCTCTTTCAATGCCCAAATCCCACTTGGGCCAAAGATAACAAAACAAATGCCTAAATGAGTAGCTAAAACTGCATGCAGGACAATAAATTACGACAATGCAAAGATAAAGCAGGGTACTGGAGTCGTTCAAGCAGGCAATACGTGAAAGCACAGCACGCACGCAATGCTGAGTATGTAAAGATGTTATCTCATTCATTAACAGTCGAAAAGACATCTTTGAAAGTTACCTAGCATTGTGAAATATACTTCCACAAAGTTTTTGTGGAAGTATATTTACAACCACCCAAGTGAAGTAATATGGAAGCAAAGGAAAGCTAAACAGCTTTCTTAAAACTTGGCAGTAAAAAAAAAAGATAAATTCCTTATCCACAACCTGCAATCCCTTCCAGTCCAGGGCAGTTACCGATGCAGCTCACCAAAAGACTAGCCATCAGTAACATGAGAGAAAATTTATTGGTACATTGACCAGACACAGAGGCTGGACGAGCACTTTAGCGGACATCTCTGAATACAGTAAAGCTACTATAAAGTTTTTAAGGAAGTCAGAGCTTTCTTTTTGTAGCCATTAGGCCAGTGCCGGCCTTAGGGGAGGGCGACCAGGGCGGCGCACAGGGCACCGGAGAAAAGTGGGCTCCGACCTGCACTGAATGCACCCCCCCCCCCCCCCCTATCTCCCTCCCTCTACTGTCCACCTGGCTCTGTATTTTATCCATCAAAAGAAGAGACTACGGTGGTGCACTTTGAAGTGAGGGAGAAAACGCCCGTGTCCAAATAATCCCAAATTATCAATCTTATGCAGAGAAACATAGACCCACAATTTCACACCAAAATGAAGGCACGAAGGTGGAATTAGCCTTCCGAGAAACCGCCTGAGGAGGCTTCGGGAGATCGTATTCACAAAACTAACTTGAGGGTTACTTTTGCTTTCCGACACTTACGCTGGAACAAAATGCTGAACCAAGAACAGAACATATGCTGAAAGGGCACCTTGTTGCAAAGTTATCAGCCTGAAAAGTAAGCTATATTTAAGGCAGAAAATTGAATTGATGTTATTTTTGAGTAAAGAATGATTTTTTTGCTACTATTGTTACTTTGTACATGAGTCTAACATTATTTTAAAGCCCTGGTTGGTTTTATTTTAAGAGAGGCAAAGAGAAGTAAATCTTCATATATCAAGCAGAGGCTGATGTTATGGGCTTCGCCCTGTGGAAGGCATCCCTGGGATTCTTTGGCTTCCATTGAAATCTCCTCCCTACCATATTGCAAACAAACAGAAGAAAAATTTTATTACGGCCACCCGTGAGTATACAGTTGCCTCTTCTTATGCACATTTCTAAGCAGGGCTGTTTGTTAAAGAAAAGAAAGACAGATGCGCTTAAATTGCTGACATGTGTTCAACGTTTTAAAGAGCAACAGAAGAAATTGAAGAATTCTCCTTAAAGTACAAGAGAATGCCTCATTTTCATGTTAGGCTAACTAACCTTATCTATCCTGACAAACCTCACATGGTCTGCAACATTACTTGAGGAGGTTTTCTTCATATTGACACCAATCCTTTGTCCCCGACTCTTGCCCGTGTGTGTGAGGAAAAGTGGTGCACCAACCTCAGACCACAGCCGAGACACATTTATACAGCACTGAATAAATTCATGATTACAAAAATAATATATGTGCATTTTCTACGTAAAAGCCAAGAGATGCCTCCACTCCACTGTCTTAAAGTTTAATGCTGAAACTTTGTCCTTCTGTCAATATGTTACCTGACGTGTCTACCTGGAGCCGGCGCACCAGCTGCTGTAGTTCTTTAGTACTAGGACCCCCCCTTCTGCATTTCACTGCTGTTTCCTTGTCTGTTTGATTCTCTGCGCAGCACGGTTAACCAATGAGGCGGCGCGCGTACATGGTACTGTAGAAAAATCCATAATTTTATTGGCATATTCTATGAAAGAAAAATGAACGGATGCTTATCGGTCCCTTCAGTACGGAGATCTTATTGCTCCCGAAATTTGACAGTAGCTACAGCACCACTTGTTTCGAGAGAGAGAGAGAGAGACAGGGAGAATCTCTTAACTGAAAAAGGAAACGCACAGAGGTTTACCAAGATGCGTACGTCGACATGCTACTCTGCAGGAAGGGTAATGGGGGAAAGATAAATAAGTAAAAAGAAGAGTAGTAAGGGAAAGGAGAAAATAAAAAAGATAGCGTCGTATAGAAGGGCAGTGGATATATTGGGGACTGTCCGCACTAATGCGGGCCATAATATGTCTCACCGACGCCAATATCTCCACTACTTGTTTCGTTTTAATGCCCATCATATTTGTGCCTCCAACTCTGGTTGGGTGCTTGCAAAGGCTTAAAATCAGACAGTAAACAGAAAGTTTAAAATCAGACAGCCAAAATCAGTCAATCAGACAATATTGGGCTTCACTAGTGCATGCTAGCTTCTTGATGAATGGCTGCACTTGCCTGGCACTTTGGTTAATACAAGGAACCTCTTTTTTTTTTTTTTTTTTACTGGCAAGCCTCTTTTTGTCTGTGCATTTTAAGCAGCATTATCTGCTTGAAATGTATATTGTCTGTGACCTTATCAGACCCTAGTTGCAGTCATGCATGAGAACCTAATTCTGGCTGGCGCGTTGATTCGCTGTCCTCATTGCAGGCTTCAGCAAACGAAATACATAGCTCGCGTGAATGAACTGTCAAACACAATTTTGTCTTACGATTGGTTATCCTCCCAAAAAACGAGAAGAATCAATTGCAAAATGGTAATTATAAAAAAATCTACCATCCCTTCATACAGAAAGTTGAGCGAAGCGCGAAAACTACGATTTTTCGCACGCTAATTACACGCATCTACGAATGATCTAAATGTACACTGATACGTGATTTACGAGATACATACTATTGTACTCCTTCTTCATAATCGATGAATGTATTGGCTTATCCAGAACCTTCCCTTTTTCGCAATTCTCAACTGAACTTTTTAAGACAACAGAAGCCCAGTTTCACGCATGCAGAGTCGTCGTAGCGCGTATTTGTCATGTGATTTGTTTCGGGATACTTTTGATAGCGCAAGAGTTAGAGCCATCTTCTGTAATGATACTCCCTCAATAGATGGCCATGCTGCACTGCAGAACAAGCAATGTGGGGAAGCTAGCTTACAAAGACCAAGCGTACATCGATACCCTGAAAGTTGGCTTCACCTCTGAACCCACATGAATTGCTTGGAAGACATTTTTCAGGAGCAATCTCCGTTTTGTATCAGAATATGAAGGCCCTAGGATCTTTTTTTATATTTTTATGAGAGCTTTTCGGTCGGCCAACAAGTCTATAGGGAAATGCATTAGTTTTTTGACAGGACGCCATCGTTCCCACCCAGAAAGTTTTCGGTTTAAAATAAATTCAGTGTCCTTTCTCCCTGGGAAGAAGGATGGCCTGCGAAGCTGTGATGCCGAGCCTCAACATGAGCGACAATATGGTTTTACCGGGGCACAGTCCAAGGAGTGCACATAACAAAACACGTTTGTTTGCAATTTGCGGTTTAGCATACTTCCTAGTTGATTACCAGAATGAAACTTATACGGACTAGAGTTTTATTCCGGCGGAAAAACATGGGCTGTCCGTTTCCCTCCTATAGAAGCCATTGTATGGGCAGCAGATGGGATAGTTTTATCCCTTTTTTATATAGTTACAGACAGTTTCAGCTTGACAGGCGGGGGGGGAAGGGGGGGGGGAGAGAGAGAGAGGGCGCCTTGGAAGCAGTTCATTCGCACAGGGTGCCGAATGAAGTAAGGCTGGCCCTGCATTAGGCTGCATTATTTAGGTGGTTGCTTTTCTTCTGTCACCTAAAAGAATTCCCTGGAATACATTTAGTGCTGTAGGGCAAGCATGCTGCACGCGATTCATTGTGCTCAGAATATTATTCTTCTTGGCTTCAGAGGCTTGTACCTTTTGCAAGTTTCTCCACTTCGAAGTGCAGTTTGTCCTGTCACTTGACCAGTCTGTTTGCTGCTCTTATGCACTCTAGTGCCATGTAGGCATCCAGGAAGGAGAAAGCGCTGTTTTCCGCACATGGGGACAATTTTGAAATACGTTTCTGAACTCTGTTACTGTTCACCAAGGAATGAATGAAACAACAAGCAGCCGCGAGTGTTTTGTTGGCAGCTTACACGTGTGCGGATCAAGCTGCAAGTGAAAAAGCAGGCTGTTCTTTTAATAAAGCCCGTCCAGAATAAATTACGAGCAACCCCAAAAGGGGGCAAGGCAAAAGGACGGCACGCAATGCCGCGGCCACTCACCTGCTTGAACGTCCACCGATTGTGTTCCATGATGAAGCACACCTTGTCCAAGTTGCGGCTGGCCACGCTCTGGAAAACCATGGGCACCGTGCGATTTGCTTTGAGGCATGATTTGAAGTATAGGCTCGTCTTGGTGATCCGGATCAGGCCCCTGCAGGACAAAGGGTGGCAAACTTAGCAGCGCCACGCAATGGCTCATCATTCAAGGAGGTAATTAAAACGTGGATCATCCCCACTGAGCATGCGCCACACAAGATGCGCTGCAAGACAATCCATGAGAACCATTTCTGCTTCCAGCCCTTTATCATGTGGCATCTTTGCACGAATCCCGCTTCCATCGGATACAGACGTGCTGCCATTTCATGTGCAAGCCAAGTGTACTCTGAAAGCATTAGCGAATTTTATTTTAGCAACAAAACCACACTTGGTGTGTGACCTGTGGCTATGTGGAGAGCTACTCGTGTGAGCAAAATATAAAATTCCTTGCATTCCACACAGTCTGGACGTGCCAGACATTCCCTTCAGGCACAGTCTCCCTCGTCAGAAAACTACGTACTGCTTCAGTACCTCCCTACATCCCATCCCCCCCCCCCCCCCCCCCCCTTCCACAGACCCTGTCGCCAGTGCACTACAGGGATGCAAGACAAACTAGCCAGAAGTAATCTGGGCAGCAGCAGAAGTATGTAGAACAATATCTGTATATAGTTCAGGCGCTGGTGTTAGACTAGTCCTGGGCTGCTTGTGGCACAAAAAGAAGCAGAACGACGCAAGAGCTGTACGTGGACTTATCAGAGACGCTCAACGTTACGAGCAGGAATAAACGTTTATTGGAGCAAAGTTGTTTGCTTGATCACCAGGTGGTCACAATAAGAAATAATAAAAATTCACAGTTAATTTCTCCTTCGAAGGCACTGGCCAGCGGCCGTGGAACTGGTTAGAACGCCGGAGCCAAGCATACATTCGTGACGCCATAAAATTCACACGAAGGCTCTTCGTAACTCTGAACGTACTGACTGCAGCGTATCGCACACCACGTGACTACAGCGTTGCCCACTCTTCACACAGGGTAGCGGAACACGCAGCAGAGGAAAGGCACGCGCGATTTGGCTTTGACGCTTCCTCGACCAGGCGCGACGGCGAGACGCGCAACTAGCGCAACCGCGCGAACTCCCATCAAAGCCGGTGAAAAAACAGCGCGTCAGACAGTCAGACGTGTGGGGAACCACCAGAGGGTGAGGTGCGTCGGCTTTCTTCCTCCTGGCTAAAGAAAAACCAGTTTACCGCGCGAGAAAAGCGCTTGCACTCTTTGTTTTACAGCTCCCGCTCTCCCACCGAGCTGCTGAGGCGAAGGAGAACGCTGTGCGTAGACCGGCTGCCGGATCACGCGAAGGCGGGAGAGAGAGAGAGAGAGAGAGAGAGAGAGAGAGAGAGAGAGAGAGAGAGAGAGAGAGAGAGAGAGGCGCGCAGGAATCTCGACCCAAGTCAACGGCGATCCAGGGAGAAAAACTACGCGGGGTGTAGAAACACTTCGCTGAACACAGCAAAGTAAGCTATGTCTGCAAGGTGCCTGAGCGGCTTCCGAGTTAATAAACTAAAGCATTTCACCATACACCACGAAGTCAGCTACTTCTGTAAGGTGCGCGATCGGATTCGCGCGGGAATAAACCAGCGTGTCACCATGGCCCCTTCGGCTGTTCGAATAGTGATGCTGCCGCCGTATATGGGCGCTTCAGCTCATAGTAACACGCATTTTCTTGTCAGGTGCGCATGTGAGCTAAATGCGCGCTCCTGTATTGACGGCGAACTAGGGCTACACGAATCTTGCCACAGGCTGCATAGATCTTTCTTTTTCTTTTTTTTTTTTTTTTTTTTGTAACGTGCGTCAACGTTACAAGTCGCCGCCTCAAACTTCGCAATTCAAGCACTTTCGCCCAATTCAACTTGTAATTAAAATTTTGCGGTAGGCGTCGGGGAACCGACTTTCGAGGTCATTTATACTCGCCGTGACATTGGTTGGTGAAGGGATAGCGAGCACAGACAGAGAAGGGTTTGCGCTTGGCAGGCATTTACTTCAATGACGTCGCAGCGACCATGAAATATTAAAATCTCACTCAGGTGTACCCCCAAGGTGTCCAACCCACGCAGGTTTGAGGCACGGGAGCTCTCTTTGTGGGGAAAAGGAACACGCAGGTGGTCGCGCACAGAGCTCGACCACAGGGCTGCAACTACTCGTCTGGTAGAAACACGCTAAAAAAAAAAAATTGGCCGCGTGTCTGCTCACTTCGTTGCAAGTTTCGTAGAAAGACGATACTCGTGTGCCGCCCCTGCCAAGTAAATATCTCCCTTCTCTTTTCGGCTCAACTTTCATGCTCTTCCTCTACGGAATCGCTCCTCCCGCGATAAGCACGCCAGAGGTTTACTCGAGTCAACAGTTCAAATTTAGCGCGTTTCACTGCTCCACGCTATCTGCTGGAACATTTAAGATAGGCCACAGATGCCCTGCACCCCTTCCTTCCATGACTGCCCCGTTCACCGATGCCTCAGACGCCGTCTGAGCATTCCGGAAGGCGGCTTCGGAAGGTTGACCCGAGCCAACGCGGAGACGAGCGCCGAATGACCTCGGCTCCCCGAGCAAGCAAGGCGACTGGATGAGACCCGCGTCACTGGGCATTGATTGATTTTAGGGTTTAACGCGCCAACGCAACGGAGGCGATGAGGCGCTCCGTAGTGGAGGGCTCCGGATTAATTTTGACCACCTGGGGATCTTTATCGTGCGCCGAAATCTCGAACACACGGGCGTTTTTGCTTTTCGCCTCCATCAGAAAAGCGGCCGCCGCGGCCGGGAAACGAACCCGCGACCTCGTGCTCAGCAGCGCAACGCCTTAGCCACTGAGCCACCGCTCGCGCGTCACTGGCAGCTCCCCACACAACCACGACGACGCACGCCACGGGATCCGCAATGAAGTCGACGGTATATATTAAAGGGCCATAAAGAAAAAATGCAAGTTTGGTTCATTTGAAATATTGCCGCTTAGAACAACACTGACACCGCTTTTAACGCAAACTTCACTCACATAAGCTACATAATTAGGAAGAAAAAAAAAAGAGAATGGCCATGCGACCCACTAGCTCATTTCCCGCACTAGAACGGGCAGCTGTGCGATTGGTGAGGCCGGCAAAAGCATACGCAAGTTAGGCAGGGCTTATAAGCTTGCAGAACGAGCTATTCTCGCTTAAAGGGGTCCTGAAATACCTTCCGCCGATGCATGGATGTACATGCAACCAAATAAAGCAATGTATTAGCAATCTCCTCCCGCAAGAATTTTGTTAAAGCGATGAGTATTAGCTGAGAAAACGTAAATCAAATACCGCGTATTATCGTCGCGCCGCGTTTCCTCCTCCTTTCAACTTGCTCTCCGCTGTTGACGGCGGCGAGCCTTCCCTCCCATGGTGCTGCGCTCCGCAGCGGTGACGTACTTCCGCTATTGCGCTGCTCAGACTGTCGTCTGCTACGGGCACGCTTTGTTGACACCATGAATCTCGCACTCCGCTCAAGGCTGGAAAAGCGAACGAAAAAATTCCCGCGCCTTCCCGCGAGGGGAACACGAGTAAATGCAGAGCATTGGGGGTCGTTAACGCCGTGTAAAGTTGCGTTAGGGTGGGTAGTTGGGTCGTAGTTGCGTTGGTGTTGGTTTGGGGTAGAGAGAGGAGAGTAAAGTCGCGTTAGGGTGGAGCGAGCGTCAACCAAGGAAGGAAGGAGCAACGCAGTGACTGAAGCACGAGCTACCGCTAGCCGCTTTATATTTGCAGCGCGCGCAGTAGAGGGTGAGCAGTACGGGGGGGAGAGCGCGCATGCGCAAGCAGCGCGCGCCCTTCCACGCCCCACCGCGCTGCTATCACGCACCTGTTACGCCGAGACCGCGACGGAGCGAACGGCCGGGCTGACTACGACGCATGCGCGCGCCAGCTGCGGTTGAGAGAGAGGAGGGAAGGAGGAGAGGCGCACCTGCTGCGGACGCGGAGCTGTTGACGCCGTCCGACGCAGGAACAGGCGAGGCTAAGAAATGCTCTGCATTTAAAAATCTGGCCGCATGTATGCGGCGGCCTGGCCTTGCCCTTTCGCGGTGTATGTACGTTGCTGGCGGCACATGACTTTTTATCGGCGGCGAACTTGCAGCCGCACGGGGAGGGTCGTGCGCTCGTTCCCTTGATGCACCGCGCACTGTTTATCCAAAAAGCGCCGTATCAGATGTGGCCCCGCTGGTGCCGGGTCTTATTTTGCGGCGGTGGTAATTCCTGCCGGCGGCATGTGAAAAAAGTCATATTAAACCGATACAGAACCCGTGCACAAAACGCTTCAATCATGTGACCAGTTCAGCTTGGGGCGACGCGTGGTGGAGAGCGGCAACGTTGGCAAAACAAGCTCCGCCGCGACTCTGAGCTTTCTAGCGCTGGAGCGAGCGCCATTTCTTTGACAATCTCAAACATCGGTTGCCTTGGCAACAACGCACAAACCGCTCCAGAAGTCAGTTACGGTTGCGTGATCACGGTTCAGCTTGGGGTTCCACTTCGCAACATGTGGGCACTGCAGGCGTACTACTCACTCCCATTGAATAGTGCGAGATGCGTTTGGCATTACAGGAGGCGATGGTGTGTGTGTTGTGGACGCCTTTGTTTCGCGATGAAATGCGACGTTGTGCTTCTGCGGGTGGATAGTGCTTCCCATAGTCTGGATTATCTTTCTCGAGCGACGTACGACTCAACCTCGCATGGGGTATGTGCAGTGTGCGTGGCTAAAAGCCATCGGCTTGTGCGCCAGAGTTAAGTGACTTGCTGTTCGTCCCCGCAAAGCGCGCGCGAGGTGAGTACCGAATTTACGACAGGCAGGAGGCAACCCATCCTCTGTCAATCGTGGTTCAGCCGTTCAACGCATGTTGTGACGTTGTGTTCGTTAGAAACGCATCTCTGGATTGTTTTGAAGTTGAATAAAATGTATGCGTGAAACCCGGGCATTCGGCTCAGGGCGTTCTCTGCGATTGCACGAAAGAAAAGTCACGGGGCTTCAACGCTTTCTTTGATTATGATTATGATGGTTGAACGTAAAGCTTTCTTCCTGCGAAATCGAATGGGAAATGGTCAAAGTCAAAGACGCTGCGATCAAAAGACCAAACTGCGTGCTGGTCAAATTCGACGCTCAACTAGTCAAAGTTTAAATCCACAAGGCAACCAAGGAAACACATACGATAGAGCTTTGCGATAAACCCTCATCGTCGTTAGACGAAGGTGCGCATGATTTTTCAAGCGTAGGTGGCAGCTTGTAAACTGACCGCAGCATTCAGTTGTGAAGCTGAGTACAGGGGCGGTATTCTCGAGTTTTGTCCCTTTTGCGTCCCTTTCAAAAGTGTCCCTTTTGGCGAGCCCTGATTGCCTAAAAGCAAACTACCGGAAGTGACGTAACGCAAGCGCGGCAAACCTACTGTCAACGCCCATTGCTTAACCGGAAGTACGTCACGATGAAAGGGACTCAAAAGGGACAGTTACGAGAATACCGCCCCAGGTTTCGGGCACCCTCCTGTATTGCGTCCTTCAGCCACGCAGGAATTGGTTTTTGAAAAACCATTTACCAACTAGCCAGCAACCATTGCAATTATTGTAAAGCAATGCTTCTCCACGACAAGCAATAACGTTCTACTATCATGCGGTATTTATTCTATCAACGATTCCCTATGACTGTAGTAAGAGCATTTCTGTGAAATTAAACACGTTTCAGCCGTAGGTAATGAAGTTACGGAAGCGTCGTCCATCACAATTTCTGTTTTGAGGTAAATCTTAGAAGACACCACCCAACTTTGTCTTTCGCTTGTGCACGACGTCGACGCCGTCTCGTCATCTGCCCAAGGCCAGCGCCGCAGCATTCCTAGATTGGTTGCACACACCGGCATTGTGGGAGCATTTAGCTGCAGTGTACTCCTCGATACGCGAAACTACATGCAGGCATCAAAAAACTGCATTAAGCAGCGAACTTTCACTTCCAGCTTGACTTCCAGCTTGGCGCATTGAGCGTCGTCTGCTATTTGTAAATACTGAGTATGGGCGTAAATCACACACATGGAATGCCTCATAAACGTCATATCCACGCTCAAGATTTACCGATCTGAAAAATGCACGTGGGGTTATGTACGCTTTGCAAGCCACACCGCAGAAAAACGACAGAAAGCCATGCACAGTTACGCTACGCTGACCGCCACCGGCATTCCACTGACGAGCGGTTCGCCACGGGCGGCGCTGTTCGCTGAAGCGACGGTGGTGCCACACAACGGCCGCCCGGTCCCTATGCGAACGTACGTATTTTCAGGCGCGAAGCGGGCGACTGCAGTCACTGCACGCGGGGCTAACACGGTGCGTGCAGTGAAGCACTACAAGAAAACCTCGGAAAGCAAAGGGGAGGATATGGTAGGTCAGTGAAACAGATAAAGAATTTGGAAAGACAGAAAGAAAGAAAGTGGAGAGAAAATGCCCGCCGGGTGGGATCCGAACCAACGACCTTCAGAATACCGGTCTGGTGTGATTACCCCTACGCTACCGGCGGGGCTATTTTCTCCTCCACTTTATGGGGTATTTATGTTAAGGTATTAGAGAGTTTTAGCATAGTGGGTACCGTCCGCTACGCTAAGGTTAGCGGGTAGCGGGACCCGACTGGGAAGGTGCAAATTCGTTCCGGTGGGGTGGATTAGCTACGCGGGCCGGCCTTCGTAGTGCCCACGCATTCGCTCTGCTGAGGGGTAATTTCCTCGCCCTATCCGCGCGTGCCTGCGCAGTCGGGTGCCGCTAACACGCCGCCGTAGCGTGAGCCTCCGCAAGCCGCTATGCTAAAACTTTCTATTTTTGTTTCCTGCGCTTGGGGGTGGAGGCCAGCGCCACTCCGGACCAGCGTTGAACCCTCTAAAGCTCCCTATGGCACCAAGACTGCCAGAACAGAGGCCCTCGCTATGCATGTGGCGAATCACAATAGGAAATGAGGGGCTCGTTGAAATAAGACAGAAATAAGGGTTGGCAGTCAAGAAAACATCGGAAAGCAAAGGGGAGAATGTGGTAGGTCATTGAAACAGATAAAGAATTTGGAAAGACAGAAAGTGGAGAAAAAATTCCCGCCGGGTGGGATGTGTGTGTGCGTGCGTGTGTGTGTGTGTGTGTGCAACGCTGAATGATCGGCGGCTATCTTAAAGGAGTACTGACACGAAATTTTTATGTGACGTTTTTTTCGCTGCTATGCGTGCCTACCAGCCCACTAATCATAGAATGACAGATTAGACGGTCGAGCGCAGCGTAAACATTCATTTACGGCGTCGTTTATTCGTGCCAGTTTCGGTTTCGACTGAAAAACGCCGAGCGGCCGCCATGACAGCATGTATAACATGACGTCACCATTCTTGCCGTATCGCTGCCTCTCTGGAAGCGCGCGCGAGCGAGCGCTCGCGCGCGCCCAGACCGGCCGAGGTTTTCGCCGTCCCCACAGGCCCGGGCAGCATGACGTCAGTCCCAAAACCATGACGTGTACACACGCCCGAGCAGCGCGCGCCAACCACAGCCAGCGCGTCGGCTTCGTCACGGGAGCCCCGACGTCGGCAGTTTGGGGCACGTAGCAGATGATGTCACGTCGGCCCGCTCTGGGCTTTCTCGTGCGGGCGAAGATTAAAATGGATTTTAAATATGTTTCGCTGAACGGTTGCTGTTGAAACTTGCTGGGAGATATCTCCTGATAAAAAGGAAGCGTTTTACATAGTTATCTCAGCTTTGAAATTTCGTGTCAGTACTCCTTTAACAACGGCAGACACGCCGAAACGCGGGAAAATCGGTCCACTATGTTCACGAATCTGACTACAGAACTTTCAACTCGTGTGAATTGTCTTCATTTTGGCGCGAAAATATCATCGTTGCGAAATGCTAACGTGTCACGCACGCAACGCGATTGATTCGCAATTTGTCACATTTTTTTCGTAATTGCTAAATTAAAATAACGGTAACAGTCGATTACGCTAAGTGCGCCTATATCACGCTGCCAGTAACTTCCAACACAACTTCAGATTAATGAAACCACCATCGCTCATGTTTGCGCGTTCGTATTTCATTTTACTTCCGGCAGTATTCGTTGCCTGCCTGTCGATCGGACTCGCTCACGTCTGTCGGACCTGTCCAAACAAGCTCACACTTGCGGAAAAATGCGCCCGCTTTCCGATCGCTTTCGTCATAACACTGGGTCCAAGTTTACCAGCTAGCCAAGTTGCGCGTGCGGACGTGTACGTGCGTCATCTGCAACACCTTTTTTTAATTAGCCAATTGCACACTTATTAGCGCGAGTTTCACTTTAAAGACAACACCCGAGCACGCGGGTGGCAAGGCTAGTTCTTCCTGGATGCTAAATTCTCCACCAAGGAGCTACTTATGCAGGCGACCGTGACAGGAAAGCTTTCGCGATTGCGCGCACCAAAAAAAAAAAAAAAAAAAAAAAAAAAAAAAAAAAAACCAGGGAGACTACGGCAGCACGTCGAGCTCGTCTTTGAAGTCTCTCGCAGCGCAGCCAAGCGAAACACCTGCGAAATTCTCTGCAGCCGCGCACGATCCATCACGTTGTGCGCGCGTGCGGGAGAGAGCGCCGCGCCGGCGCATGGAGGTTGAGTGGTAATGCAGGGTAGAGCCGCTTGCCCAGCTCGCTACACAGTTGGCAGATATTAGATTCAGATTTATATATATTTCATCCGAATGTAATTGAACCTGAGTAACGAAAATAAATGCAGCATGCATCGACAGCAAGTATGCTGCCGGAACTTTGCTGCGATGCTCCGAAAATGTTGCCCACAATGAATGAAATTGCGGACCACTCGATTCGATATCGCGAAAATTCAACGCAGCTCCGCCATGCATCCCGCAACATTGCGACGAGCACGACGTAGGCACCGCACGGCGACGTTTCGACGATGACGTTAACGTTGTTCAGTTGCAGTGATATTCCGTTATTCGGATAGGCTCGGAAGCACCTTATTCGAGCAGTCTAATTTCAGCGCCCGCTTTTCCTGCATGCGGCATCAGCTTGTCTGCGCAATACTTCGGGAGTTGTGCGAACGACGTCTTATTTCGTCCTTATTCCTGCTCTCACTTCCGCAGAAACCTCTTCGGTCATGCATCGCCTCGTCTGTCGTTGTTTAATGTCTTTATTCACTTATATTGTCTCCGGAGAAGGAAAAAAGACCTCGTCCGGGATTCTCTTTCGACGACCTGTCGCTACCGATTTTACACGCTGGCATACCAACGACGCTTCCCTCGCTGCGCGCGCACATGCGGAGACTTCCAGGTTGAGTCGCTCCGCGTAACCATGGCAACGGCGCTTATTTCACGTTGCAGCGCGCTCTCCCCTCTTTACCATAGCGACGGCACTGATCACGCGGTCGCCCAGCGCTACAGCGGCAACAGTCATGGCCAGGCAGGAATGCAACCCTTATAACTGACGAAATGCCACGAACATCCTTATTTCTGGCGCATTTGCCTCGTGAAATTGAATTCGATAGTCCCTAAACCATTACACACGCCGTATAAGATGCACGCAAGTGCCCTCATCACAGTCGAATTTTCGCCGGCCGAAAAGTAATCAGCAACACGTTTTTATGAGTGATGACGATGATGTATAGTGGCTTCCTTTTTGAAGTAGGGTGATGTTGCACAGTGACTTTAGCAGTCACGCCGCTGCACATTCACCTCGCCTTTGTAGTTGAAGAAAAAAAGGTTTTCACATTCTACTGTACTCTTAGGCTATCTGACCGATTTTGTTCAGATTCCTCCCTGATTTCTTTTCTTTTTTTCCGCCGCCAACATTCTAACCTTCTTTTACTAACCTCCACAGTGTTAGTATTTACTTTTCTATTAAGCTTAAAGCTCACAGTTTCCTGAAGCTGGACGCCTGCCTCCCTCACGACTGGTCGAACACCTTGAATTTGCACTCCACTGCAATATGTCGCATAGTTTCTAATTCAGTACCGGGTACTGCTAAGGCCCCCGTCAGCCACTGCGCGCCCAAAAACGTCATTGCATCTTTGGACGCACACATGACGTATCTTTCGCGCAACAGGTTGCAACCAACCCGAACCACGGCCGCCGGTGGTCGCTACGCGACGCTACTCCTTGGGCGGTTAGCGGATAACACGCCTAGTGAACACGCAAGCCGCTACACAAACAAACCCCGCTTCATTCCTCGGCTTGACAGTTGTTCGCTGTAAAACATAAAACGGAGTGTGGGGGAGGGTAGTGGAAGGGAGAGAGACGAAGCCGACAAAAGAAAGTGCCGGGACGTGCACACGCCTTGCCGCGCTCCGCTGGCCAGGTGCCAGGCTCGGCACCCGGACGTCGGCGCGGTGAGTGACAGGCTTCGCGACCTACTGCCGCTCCCGCCACGCCCCGGTGACAAGAGACTGCGCGGTTCGTCCCACCGCGGAGCCGCTGGACCACCGAGTCGTCCCACAGATCCGCTTACAGTCGCAGTTTTTTGCTCGTACGGTCGTACCATAGCGCGCCCGGAGACGTAAAACATGCTTCATAGAGGAGGTATCAAATGTAACTTGATTTGTCTGTGAAGCTCTCGACGATACACGAATGGGGTTTCGGAGTGTGGGCGAAATGCCGCCAAGTTGCTCACTCTCCGCTACTGAGCACAATGGGCCTCCTCGACTATCAGGCCCGGATGGTCCGCGGACTGCCCGAGACGCGATCTCGATTTTCCCGTGTATTCCTGTGGGACTTCCGGTCCGAACGCAGTTGCCCGCGGACCGTCCAGGACTGGTAAATCGAGTACGCCCAATATCTTGCTGGCAGGGGTTTATCCAGAATGACAATTTTGTGTGTGTGCGTGTGGTGGGGGGTGTTGAAGACTGTGGGGGGGGGGGGGGGGGGGGGGGGGGCAGATCCCTGGACGGAGTGCCATGGTGGTGGAATCTTTTTTTTTTTTTTTTTTTTTGGAGGGGGGTGTAAATCCCTGCTTGCAGGTCCGATTTTCAGGAGCCCTGTTTGCGGTGAATGGAAACAGAACTTTCCACGCACAAAACATTTCGGCCTGCCATGTGAAACAGTGTAAGCGGCCTATCACGCAAAGAAATATTATATATGTATATACACCACACACACACACACACCCGTGGAACGCGCGCTGTTCCGTTGCGAACGAAGGAATACACAGGCAGGGAGCGAAGGCTGCCGTACGTGTGCGTTGCGTTGCGCACGTGCTATCGACGCAACCATTCTGCGAGCGCACACGCCGCGTCTCAGACGCGCGCAAAACGCGGCATACTCAATGAGAGGCGAACAATGCACTGCAGAGGGCATAAACACACCGCCAGCAGCGACAGCGGCGCGGAGGGTCGTGGCACACAACACACGGCAGCCACGTTCAAGGCCCAGTCCTTGGAATACCCGTGCAGCCGCCGCACGCACGTAACACGCATGATAGCGCGTCTCGCCAATGAGGAATATGCCGAGGCGCCGGAGACCAGACTCATTACAGCGGCGCCTGCATGCACGCGCTCGCAGCGGTTGAAATTCAGGTGGTCCGATTCTTTCGCAAGCCGATCGGGGGCTACTTTACGGGGGACGCTCCATCGCAACCGCGAGTAATCAATGCGCTCACGAAGATCGCAGCAAAGGTGCCCCTTCGAGACAGTCGGTTACCCGTTTGGCCGTTCCAATAAAGCAGCGAATAATAAACGTGGAAAGGGGCATGCGAACAAACGCTAACTTCGGACTAATCTGAAATTCACGAACGTCACGCTCATATACTCTGGGTAGTGACAACAGAAATCAACACACCAAGCAAAAACCGAAACTCGACGACACGTTGTCAACCAATACAGGCCGTCACAGCTATTTGTGAAGAACCGTCCTCGCTGGCAGAGAAAGGCACGAGTGTCGTGCAACCTTTCGTCGTCCTTGTTCGTGGAGGGCTGACTGAAGACGCGTGTCAAGTATGTCGTAACCGCTATGCGAAGCCTTGACGGAAGAGTCGGTCTTATCGACGCCGCACCCGAAGATGCGTTACGGGCCCGAAACGGGTAAAAAAATGTCCAACGCTTTACGCGAGATATCCATATATATAACAGCTTATGCGCCGGAACGGCTGGGTGGTCTAGGGGGAAAATCAAGAGCGGTAAGCAGACAAGAGGAACCAACGCGGGTGGAAGAAAGAAAAAGGGAGGGGGGAGGGGCGAAATCCAGATAAAGAAAATGCGAGAAAAGGACACCCTCGGTGTTGCGATACCCACACTTAACTCGTTTCCTGCTCTCTCTGGTCAGGTGCTTGGAGGAAAACAAGAGGCAGGCTTAGAGCGGCAGATAGCTTCCCCGCAATTCTATATCCTGACGGCTACGTGAAGGCTGGAGCGCCTATTCTTTCCTCGAAGGCTCGTTTAATACAGCTCACACGTGTGCGAGGAGCATACGTCGGTTGCACAAGGTAGGCAAGGGCGATGGGGGGGACCACTGCTTTCCCCTTAATGCCACCTGCGCAATTTACAAGTGCCACTGCACAGTGCAGCGAGGAAAGACAAAACAGCAGCAGATTCTGCCTCTTCGGCTGGCGGTCCTTGTTCTCAGGGCGGCGCTACAGCAGCAGCAACGCCCGCCCGTGTACTGGCGAGGCAAGGGGAAGTCCCGACGGCGGGGGAAGTGCACGCAGACAGTGCGCGCGCCGCTAACAAATCGTTCCCCGCCGTCTGGAAGCGTTATTGCGCTACATAATCTTTGCAACGCACGGCTGAAATGCTTTTGAAGCCGGGTAAAAGTTCACCGAAGGGAGTCGAAGAACTTGAATGGGTTTCGACGACGCCAAATGTCCTGCTCCGCATTTTGTCGACGTTAAGGATGCAGATTAGAACCAAGTGCAGTGAATAATAATAA
The DNA here is from genome assembly GCF_048455015.1 of Haemaphysalis longicornis. Taxonomy (NCBI): domain Eukaryota; kingdom Metazoa; phylum Arthropoda; class Arachnida; order Ixodida; family Ixodidae; genus Haemaphysalis; species Haemaphysalis longicornis. The sequence continues at coordinate 248,327,052 of NW_027526203.1, read as the reverse complement.
TAATAATAATAATAATAATAATAATAATAATAATAATAATAATAATAATAATAATAATAATAATAATAATAATAATAATCCTAGCCAGGATGTGCGCACGATTATATGAGGTGACAACGAGCAAAAAAACTATTACAATAAAAACCCTGCAAATTCGGCACACCGCAATACGTTACGAGTGTGGAGAGATTTCACATTTACGTGTGTAAAGTTTACAAGCATTTTTATTGCTTGGAGAAAGTGGACTAGCGCGGTTTTCGTTCGACCTTGTCAACGTCCGGGAATCGGCCCAAAAGGCATACGCCAGCTACAGAGCAGGTTGGGTGTCTCTCGAAGCACTTAAGGTACTGAAGAAATGCCGCACTCCCACCAATGGAAAGGTGGAGCTTATATGGACGCCGGCACACTCCGGGTTGGAGGGCAATGAACTAACCCACCAACTCGCCCGAGAAATGGAATACCGGACAGAGGAGTCAGAACCACGCGCCATCACCAGCTATAGCGACATAACGCACTACTATAAAGAACAAAGAAAGCGGTTCCCTGACCCACACAAGTCACTGAACCGAGACCAACAATCAATATACAGACAGATACAGGCTAAGTCCTTTCCACCCCCTCTCCTTCAAAATAAGGTGTTTCCTGAACGCTACACCCGAAATTGCCCCTTTTGTCAAAAAGAACTCGGCACGCTCCGCCACATAATCGGAGAATGTGATTTTACCAAAAACACCCCTCCACCCCTCAACCATTCCCCCACTACCGCCTCCCTCACCGAGCGATGGGAGACCTTGCTGATCAGCCCCTCTCTGGAAGACCAAATCAAGCTGGTTGCCAGGGGACAAGAGGCCAGAGAGGCATATGGGTCTCAAGAATAGGGAACCACTCCCATCGACGACGCCGGGAGAAGACGTCGTAAAATCGGTTCAATAAAGTTGTTTCTCTCTCCGGGAATCGGAATGACAAACTCGCACACGTCGTCAGACCGGGTCGTCTTGGCTCAAGAATGTTAAATAAACGATGCCTGATTTGATACACTTACTGAGCAAGAGGGAAAGGGGTGGGTGTTTTTTTTTTTTTTTTTTACTTAAAGCACATTTAACCCGACAGTGGCCAACTAGAATGTGTAAATTTAAACGCAGTACTTATAGCTTCTAGAGCTACAACGTAGCAGCAACCTGTTCACGAAGGTGCAGCGATAGCAAGGCTACACGAGTGTTTTAAGATCGGTAAGTTGCGGCACAGAATCGCTACGGAGCCAAAAGTAGCTGCTATCACGGTCCACGAAAGGCCGCACTAAACGGCGAGTGGCAGGCGATTGGTAGCGGCTCGGCCGTTCCGTCTGGGTCGGAGAACTTCGACCGGCTCGTGCGCTGCGGTGTCACGTGTTTTGATCTCGCTCCGCTTCCGGGTCTGCGAGGGCCAGGAGTCCCAACTGCTCGGTGTGAGCGCACTTTGGTCAAACAACTTCCGAAGACGCCGGAGTCTGAGATCGAAAATAAACAACTTCCGAAGACGCCGGAGTCTGAGATGGAAAATCACTTCACGTGGAAGGCGTGGGAAAGTGCACGCCGCCATCGCGCTCAACGCAGGCGGACCCTGCAGATGCCGAGCGACGGCACCGGGTCGGTCGCTCCTGGCGCGCTGCAGGGGCGTCCCAGCGCCACCGCCACCCAGCGGGACGCAGTACAGAGGGCCGGCGACCGTGACTGACAGAAGTGGGTCATAACGGCACCGGCCTCGGAACCGGCTCGAGGACGACGCGCGACGGATGCCGCTGCCTAGAGCGGCGGGCAGGGCCACGGGGCGCTCGCTCGGGGTGGAGCGAAGAGGCGCCCCGCAGTTGCGGTCACACCATGTTCGTCACGCTGCAAGCCTCGATTGGAGTTGACGCACTACTCGCAGGGCAGAGCTTCTTCCGCGATGCACACAGCGCACAAATCAAGCCTGGTGTATACAGAGCGCGCGTTAGACTGGGCCATGCACCGAGCTTCTGCGCTTGAGTTTTGAAGACTTAGCGGGGTAGTTACGAGTTAAAAAGAGCGTCAACTTGTGGGCTCGTCCGAAACTCAGCTGAGCACCGCGTCGTCAAATAACACTACCTTAATTCGATGGAGCGATTAAATCGGAAAACTCGTAGGCGAAGAAGAGGGCTAGGCATCGCAAGACACGAACGGCTGGAGGAACATGGGAAATACCTTTGTCTTGCAGTGGACACAGGCAGGCTGATCAATACGACGACGATGATGGTGATGATGATGATGATGATGATGATGATGTGCAGCCGAAAACCAACTGGAGCTCAACATCGACGGAAATCCCTAACCGTTTTATACGGCACCACGGACAATAACTGCGAGTGTCATGGTGAGAACAAAGCGGCGCGGGTCCGTGTATTGCACCCGCGCCGATGTGAAGCGCCACTAAACTTGACAAATACGCGTTCGCATCAGTTAGGATAACGCCATGCCCGCACCCATGCCGTTTCGGTTCTAGCCTCCCCGCCCCCTTCATTCCTTAGTCAATGAACGGGATGCGCGCACATTGAAGCATGTGCGTCGCAGTCAATACTTAATAAACGCATGATACAAAAAATACGAACCAGAACGCACAATCGAAGCGCGCCAATATTTGACCGCAAGCCATCATATTTTATATTGAGTGTTCCGACTAATAGTTAGCGCTGGCGTTTCATTCGTCAATGCATGTGTACGCTACCATGATACCGCCGGCAAACACCCAGCAGCTCTCCGAGAGGAAATTTCCATTCGCTTGCACGCAATAGAGCATAGCCTCGCACCAAGGTTTTCCCGCCGTGCGCAGCGGCTGCACCGGTGTCCTGTATACTGTATGTGTAGGGAGACCAAAACAAACTTTTTCCTCTCTGATCAGAAACGGCATGCATGACCCCGTTGGCCTGCCTGCATGCGTCACTCATTTGCATTCACGCTGTGCTTTTTTTTTTTTAAGAATGAAACACCACCCGGCATTTCTTATTTATTTGATGCACAACAAAACCCTTCGCAATTTCATTTTAAGCGCCAACTTTCTGTACGAAGCTTGGGCAGGTTGGTGACACACTATGGAAATGATTGCACAGCGCCAAGGTCGGGAGGAACTCAAGACACGACAGTGGAATACAAACAGCCTGTTTTCCGTTGTCCCACTGATCCACCCCTGTCCTTCGCATGGTGAAAGTATTCGGACCAGCGTTTCCTTGCCTCCCCACTCCCTCTCCCAGCTTTTCTTTTATTTCGAAATAAGGAAACTCACAACGGTAGCTTGACATAGAGTTGGCAGTAATTCAAAAGTGGGTGTAGCAACAACCAGAGGCCTGAGCTTGAATCAAGTTCGAATCTCATTACCCCGCGCGCAGTTCGTGGAATATGAAACGGAAAACCAGCTCGATCAAAGCGATAGCCACTTGATAAGGTACACTCTTAAAAAAAAGGTCGGAGCATTCACTAATGGAATACTAACAAGTTACTTGTGCCAGTATACACTAGGTACTTAGTAACAGGAGGTAGTAAATGTAGCACTCGTCAAAATTACTAACCGAAGCAGGCAGTAAGCGCCACTACCCCCACTAGTAAAGTCCCAGCGATAGCACTTTTCTGAGCTACATGCGTTTACTAACTGGTCATGCACAACCTAGTCATAAGCACGACCTTAATCTAGTGCTACCACTTCCTACACTCAGTTAATTTACTAACCATGCCGTTGTTAGTGCCAGAGCCTACGTACAAAACCGCGGGGTAGTAAGGGTCGTAAGGAGTTAGTAAATACGGCCGTTACTACCTTTTTACGACCTTTTTTATTAAGAGTGTACGCTACTAGATAATCGTAGCTCATTTAGTGGCTCGAGCGCTAGCTCCGATATATGCAAATGGGTGCACCGCATACGAAAGCAGGCTAACAGACGCGCATCTTTACGAACTGTACGGGAGCTATAAAAAGAGGAGACACATACAACCTGAGCGCGAACAAACTATGGCAGGCTGAGACAGCACACATCGCCAGTCAGTGCGTCCCCTGCAGTTGGTACGGCGGCTACAGGGGGTGCGTGGTGTTGTGTAACTCTTTTCTGTAACGAAAGCCAGAACGACTTTACAGTCCGCTCTGCTGTAACAGAAGCGGGTGGAAATTAGACTCTCGCGTCGACTGAAATTTGGCAGCTGCATCGTTCCTCGCCGCACACGTGTGTGGATCTCACAATTCTGCCGAAGGTATACGAAGCCTAACCGGGCGGTTCCACCTAAATGTGTCACTGGAACTTCGGGTGACTCCATTGGTTCCACTGACTTTAGTTCCTCCTGCACAGCGGTGGAGACGGAAACGTCCATCAAATGCCTCAACGTCGATTGTGTCCAACCCCCCCCCCCCCCCCCCCCTTTTTTTACAATGTCGCGGAGAGTATAGGGCGCACTCCTTGGGCAGATTGGTCGACAGTTGTGCAGCACCCACATATAGTGAACTAAGGAAGCTAAGGAAGCGAACTATAATACGTCTATTCGAAATCTATTCTGCGGCACAATTAGACGACATGCGCGCGGAGCTAAGAGCTGTGAGACAACGAAACTAAGCAGAAGATATGCGTACCCTTACTCCATTCTCGGTTGCTCGTGACGGCTAGAGTCAAAACAGAGGACCCAGGTCGACGACCAAGCGGCGTATCTCAGAGCGTGTCTCGCACCGGAAACGAACCGCCAGTATTTGCATCGCAGCTCACGATTCGCGTACCCGTAACCCAGAGTATTAATCAAACCTCCCGCTGCGCTTGACCTTGCACGTCGCGGCGGACCTTGGCGGCCAGCGGTCGATCGGCCCACATGGGCTGGGACTCCCCAAGCACGCGTCAGCGCGGTTGCGTCACAGGAGCCAGTGTTACGTTTATGGCCGGCCTCCTGACGTTCGTTCGGTAACTCTCGGTGGCCCGTCGTCACCCAGCCGTTCTGCGGCGTCCGTTCCAGTGACAAACAAGCCTCGCAACTGCGGAAGCAGCTGGGATGACGGGTCGCTGCTAAAACTATTTAGGATCCCTCGTCTGCGGTTGAAACCTGGCGTTAATTGCTCCGTATTTATGACGACCAAATGACGTTTATATAGATCGGGGCATGCCCAATTTCCCTGTAAATTTGCAGTCAAAAAGAAACACTTAGGGTGAAAAAAAAATAGGCACTAAGACAAAAAAAAAAAAAGTAGATCTACATGCCTGAAACGTATTCTTCTGACAAAGAAAAAAGGCGTGCCGAATAAGCACAAAAACACAGATCTATATAAAGCTAGGCCAGAAGTGTCACTGCAGAATCGTATGAAGGTGGGAAAATTCTCCGTGACTGGTGGCAGACGAAAAGCGAGTTTTTCCAGGGTACGTGCGAAGAGAATTACCACCTCAACACCCCCCACGTCGCTGTCGTCAGCAAGCGGACGGGGACGCGGCCGGCCTACAGGAAATTTCGCACTGACATTAGTACAAAGCGTCCCCCCAATGTAACAACAAAAAGGCCGACGTCATGGTGAAATATAGGTATCCCTTCAAAATTACTACGCTCTAGTTTATGAAAACTCAGTGCGTGCAGGTATAGCCCTGAAGTGTCCTTGCGGAGACCACTGCACTGCCTTACAGTGCTCCGTGTGTCGAATCCTAGGGAACGATTACTGCTAAGTGGGCACGCTCATGAAAATAACCTCTCGGCTGCCACCGTTCAAGCTGTCCTTTCGAATGATAGTGCATAAAAATGCGCGACATGGGCCATCGCTTCCCTTCTGCGAAACTGCCCGTGGAATATCTCTCGCGCCGACGATGGACGCAAGCCACGAAGAGGACTGACTAGCCAAGCGGAACAAATGTGCGTCTCCGCCTGGCTGCGAGAAATCCCCCCCCGCTCTCGTCCCACACACGCAAGTCGAGTGCGATTGAGCAGAACAAACATCCCCAGACGACGGCACGCCAACCGAATCGACGACCGCAATTCTCCGGAGCCAACGAAGCACGGCTCCATCATAAATCTGTCAGTCAGCCATACGCCGACGTGAAAAATTCGAGCCGGTCATGCGAGGGTACGATCACGTGACCGAGCCCGAGTGTGTGCTCACGGAGGCGGGAGTGACCAGGAAGACGTCGCAACGGCGAGACTTTCATGCAGATGTGTACTCAAAGTCTTGGCTTCCTTTCGCCAGCACATGCTGCAGTGCCGCCCGAGCTTCAGAGCAGCCGACTTATTTACAACGTTGTACTTTCTCCGGTGCTTGTTGCGGAGGGATCGGTGAACAAAAAATGGCGCCACGCTATGCCGTGGCTCGCCTTTTCCTCCACATGGTCCTTTCCAGAGCAGCCAGTCGAGCTCGGCACACGCGGCCTCTTCTAATCCACCAGTGCCGACCGCGCGGGTGAGGAGAGATTTCCTCCAAATCCGTTTTCCAGGCACGGTGGCGTCAGGGGCCGCGAATGACGTCAGAGCCGCCTGCTCGAGGTTATTACCAAGAACGCGGCCGGGGGCGTCCTTGCTTTCGCCGCTGCTCCCCTCCGCGACTGGCCTCCTTCCTGGTCACCAGCTCGGGCCTCGCGTCATTTCCGCCACTGGCCGCGCCAAGGAGCGTCGCGCGAAACAAAGCTCACTTCCTTCCTGGCTCGCTCGCTCGCGACCGGAAGACACGCCGCGCCACGGCAAGGTGCAAGACGGAAGAGAACGGATACTTCTGCGTTGGCGAAGCGAGGAAGACGGCACTTTCTACTTCGCCGGCGCTGATAATTTACACGACGGCGTAGACCAGTAGTGCCTTCAACACGAGATGCGACTGCCCCAAGGTTGAGTTTACGTTTTTTTTTTTTTTTTTTTTTTGCGTAAATTTCCCTCACGTGACATGAAAAAGTTACGCCAAGCTGGCTGGAAAAGTGACATTGAAATGTGAGAAAGGACCACCGTCCGACAGTTTACTCGCGGGTAGAGTACTAGAGGGAGGAAAGGAGAGCGCGTTGCCGATAACAAACGAGCTCAGAACGACACATGAACGCACGGATGTTGGAGTTGTACCAACATTCCTACAACAGCGGCCACGAATCAAGAAAAGCGAACCGCCTCATCCCCGACACGGACGCAGTGCAGGCTGCCGGATCTACAACCGTCCAATGGCAGGAATCTTTCGGCCACCAGCCACAGATTGCCATGACCTCGGGTACGCTCCCCATGGGAAACTAAATGGTTAAAATTGATTGTGTGTGGGGTTTAACACGCCGAAGCTAAACTCGGGCTACGAGGCGCGCCGTAGTGGAGGGCTCCGGATTAGTTAGGACCGCCTTAACATGCGCCGAAATCACGACACACGGGCGCTTTCGCTTTTCGCCTGAATACGGTTTAAGTAAAAGAAAAAAAAAGGGGGGGGGGGGCGGAAGGACTCGTCTCGTTCTTGCATCCTCACTCGTTCTAGCAGTCTCGTTCTTGCATCCTCACTGTCATCGTTTCACCCTATATCTGTACAACTTGATGCGAGCTTGGGGATCAATTCCCTTATCATTTACTCCAAAGATGTCATCATTTACTCCAATAAACGAAACGGACATGCAATTTACCGTCGACACGTGTTTGCGCCCCTTTATTCGCTTTCATTTCCTTGTTTTTTGGACAAAGCTCGCCTAGATATATGGCCCTATTCTGAGTCTGTCCTCAACTCCATGAGTTTCCTCGACTCAGCTGAGTAAACGATACCGCAATGCTTTTAACGCGAAAAATGGATCTCCTTCACTGGAGGAAGGATTCAGAATACCAGGAATAGAGTGAGTGTGCGCGCGTGTGTTTTCGCGGTCATTTTCTGTACCGGGCGAAAACAACATTTTTTGGCACTTAAAGCTTTCGCAATAAAGATTCCTCACTTGTAAAATCTGTTATACCAGTAGTTCAGTATGCGTCTATAGTTTAGGATCCTTGTGATCAGTTACGTATAAATTGGACAACGACCGCCAAGCTATTCGAAGCAGCCATAATGGCTGCAGTTGACATATATGAAGCATGCATATATCTCTTACAAAAGCACAAATAAATAGTTTCGAATTAAGAATTTATTACAATAGGAGGAAATGTTTACTTCATCACGGCAAGCATAAATATGTACGGATTGTCATATTACACCGGTTACAAGAGGCTCCACGCCCTTGGAACATCGACAGAAACTAATAGGATGTTCTATTTTTTTAACCGCCAGCTCTAGGAAGCCATTCTTTCCACGGAGAGCGCACATAGAATGGAATCGGCTCCAAGTCGACAATGATTAATGCGGGACCGGGCAATGTTTATGACTGCTCTCAAACTAGCATTTTCGAAACATTCAACTCAGCCTTTCCGTCGCTTAGCTTGTACTATTAGCTTGATTTGCGTCATCGCTTGACGGTCATTATGTCGAGCTGTGTTTCATTGATAGCTTCGTTTTGAAATATTATTGTAAGAAGAAAAGAATAACGATATCGTTGCTCAACAACTCGTACTACAATTTTTAACATGGTGCATCGTACAACGTTGTAGGTCGCTGTGTGTACTTTGTCTCATCTTTTTCTTGAATGGTGCAAGTGCGCTTGTTATCTCATATCTTTTGTACGTAGGTTGATATCACTACTTTTTCACTGCCTCAGTCACGCCAGTAAATTTTTTTCTATCTCGCTACCCTCTGCTGCCGAGGACCTTGTACTAGAGGTCGGCAGTACTTTTTAAATACATAAAGTAAACAGCAACAGGTTAACCCGGCCAACTTTGACACATGACGCTTGCGGATGTTTATTTTCTGGCCTCGTACGTGGCCCGGGCCGAGGAGAGCGATAAGACGTGATCTCCATTACAAGAGAACCGCACAACATATCTGGATTTCCGTAAAATACCCACCCACGACAGATAGGCAAAGATTTTACTGCAGATTTCGATGTTTCTAACCGCGCGCCCACTGCGCGAAGGCCTTCTTTTTGCCAACTTAAGTTGGAATAACAGATACGCGCGCAGCCTTCGTCCCGCGGCTTGACGCGCGCAGCCTTCGTGCCGCGGCTTGACGAGCCGAGGCTACCTGCCTCCGACGTAGCTCGCAGGCCGCAGGCGACTAAAATGCGTAATCTGAGCAGCAAAGCGATCAGACAGCGATCAAAACAGCGAACAGCCGCAAATAACGTCTGCATTTCTAGGCGAAACGACTTCATCTCTGCGCTGGGTGCATAGCGTCGATCGATAACGCCACTGCAAGCGATGCCAACGCTGGCGATCGGCGCTCGACAAAGTTCACCAAGGTTGCGCGCATATCTTTGCGTAACTGACGGAGGCAATTGCAGAACCCGCAGCGCGCCGATAAGGCCGGCGAGATCCGCCTCAACCCCTCCACTGCTCCGCACGCATGCGCACATTGCCGACTCGTTGCACAACGGCGGCCACGCCAAATGTTGATGAGCGATAGACGTCCATATTCATGGGCTTCGGGAACGAAGCGCGAAGTGTCCTCGCGTCGAGGCTTTTGTCGGGCGAATAACATCGCAGCGATTGTGTCCTTACTCGACTTTCGACGAACCTGATCGCTGCGATCTCAGGGTAGAAGATTATGCGGTTCAGATGGATAGCGGGACTGATATACGATATTATGGTGCACCAGGACAGCAGCATGCTAATGCGCGGGGTCTGTTCTCAGTCGCGAAGGGCTGGCAGGGGAGGGGCTGTACTTCGCTGTGGCGGCGAAACACAAGAACATCCGCCACCGCATATGACCGGTGGACAATAACAATCCCTTGAGCTTGCTGCGACGCCGATCAGGTGACATCAAAAGCGGATAATGACACTGCTGTGTTAAGCTGCACGCCCGGGTGCAACGCGACTGACAAAATCTGCGGAGCTACGCGAAAAGCGTGACGTCGTCTGCACTTCGCCACCACCGAGAAACGTCGGTCTCGTTCCCAGAGGGCCCAAGACAGCTAGGCCTCCTGACGCCCAGTAGTTCGGCAGCAGCGGAGACTTGCTTAATTAGCACTGGACTTCCTGCTCCAAAAATGTATGACGCCCATTTGACTCCACCATAGTGAGAGTAACGAAAATTCCAGCTGATACGAATGTCAGCGTCATGCAGCCCAGTGGTCCTTTGGGCCGTTCTTCGACTCTCCATCAGGCAACACCGCCAAGCACCGCATGGTTCAAGTGTAAACCTCCGGCGCGAAAACAATTGAGTTTGATTCGAACTACCAGAGTCGGTTGGTTGATTGTGGGGTTTAACGCGCCGACGCTACGCCTCGGCTACGAGGCGCGCCCTGGTGGAAGGCTCCGGATTAATTTTGACCACCTGGGGACCTTTAACGTGCGCCGATATCTCGTACACACGGGCGTTTTCGCTTTTCGCCACCATCAGGTAAGCGGCCGCCGCGGCCGGGAATCGAACCCGCGTGCTTGGGCTCAGCAGCACAACGCCTTAGCCACTGAGTCAGCGCGGCGGGTGTCGGGTAGTGGTGGATACGGATAGCCTGGACTCGAAGCGTTGCTATGGCTGCGCAAATATATTTTTTAAGTAAAACATTTATTGGACGATTCGCCGTTTACAAATTTCACTACGCATAAGAAAGGGAGCTAGCCCCTAGAAACAGGGGTTGCGCCGCACGAAATCGAGCAGCACGTTTAGATAAAGAGCAGACGTGCGGAGCAAGCCTGCCATTTGTTGCCAAAAAACTGCGGGGCGGGGAATTTCTAAAACAACGTCAGCGTGTGCGCTCTCCAGCTTCCTCTGTACGATGCCCCCGCCTTCTATGCCAAGGTGCGAAATAGACCCAAATCTATCTGCGCAGCACACGAGGAAAGTGCCTTCGTGAAAAGGCGGAAAGGAAGAATAGAGAAGGGAGGCGGAAGGAGCGGCAGCTAGCAAAAACCATTCGCGGTGGAGCAGACATTTCGTGCGATGACGTAGAAGGATTTCTCTCCAACTAGTTCCATGGTGTGAGTGCCTCACAAATTACGTAGCAGCAAGCCGCAATCCAAAACACAGCCAAAGCAGGCAGGACGTGCTCGGACAATGGGCCTGTCGCGCTTCGTTACAACTCGCGGAATACAAAACACGGAAACCAAAGAAGCGCCATTTATACTTCGTAAAGTCCGTCGCGCTGTAGTCTACCAACACGATTCTTTCGCAAGAAGACAGCACACGCTTCCACCCCATCCGCGACCTGAGGTGAAATGGCGAACTTCTGAAAAGGAATTAAATAGCAATAAAGGGCAGGAGTGAAACACGCATTCTTCGTCTAAACGGCGCCCGGCTGCAGGAAAACAGTGGCCCGCACGAGGCTGTTCGATCGGCGGCGGGCGACGGAGCGCGTCGTCGCATTCCAAACGGCCCAAAGGTGCCCTTTTAGGGAGGAAAAGAACGCACTGCGCAACCGGCCGTCCGAAAGAGGGCTCTCTGAAAGGGGGCACCGAGGAAGAAGGCACGCACCGGCGACGTTCGCGCGTCCATTCTTCTACACAGGGGGAGGAATATCTGAGGCTTTCTCGCGACGAAGCGTGGAGACCAAGGACAAACAAAAGCGCGCGCCCAAGAAGCTGCTTGGCGGAAAAGAGGGGACCAAAGCAAACAGCAGAGGCCATGTGACACCACGGCCAAAGGCCAGACTGCTTACAAGGCAGGAAGCACGAATTATGGACTTCCGAGGGCATACATTCTGAAGGACAAGGGGCACGCAGCCACATCTCCCGAGTGGAATCAGAACCCGCCAGGAGGCTTTTTCCTGCACTTTGCAGTCCCGCCAGGACGGGTTTACAAGGGGATAACCCAGCGGGGAGTGCCTAACCAAAGCAGGCGAAGCGCCATTACATTCGACCCCGTAGAGAGGACATTTCGCTTTGCACGATTCGGAGCAAGGACATTTAGCTCGCGAGCACTTGGCCTGCGTTTGTTTTCGTCTCAGCGCGCCTCCGGGCGGAAGACTGCGAGGAGCGGAGCCGTTCCACCGCTGCCGTAGCTCTGCCCCGGGGATAAAATGCGCAGCTCCACCCACATCAGAAATGCCTATCAACGCCGACCAAATGTCGTTATACGAACTTGTCAAATAAACTCCAGCGGCCGTTCTGTGGCTTCCTCGTTCATCGTACTCGCATCTTTTCATCCACCGCTAGTTTCACTTGTAGCCCATCGCCCCCTTCCAGGGGCTTATGTCATCAAATAGACGTGCACCACTTTGATATATTGTGGCTTTATTTTTTGTTTTCTTTTTGCGTTGGCAAACAAAAAGATCCGCGCATCGCTGTTAACACTGGAACAGCAGCGACGTCAATTTCTCCACCTTACGCACAACTACGTGTTCTTAAGCAGTAAACCACAAACTTCAAACCATTTTATACACAAACTTCAAGCCATTTTTGTACACAACAAAATTGCACATTTAAAGAAACAATTTGAGACTGCCGTAAACTTCCTTTGGTCGAGTTTTGGGTGTATGTAAAAGTGCACGCTTTTAAAAGATTCCAGCGCGTGTTCTTGGCGCTCTTTGGCCATCAGTGCCCTCGCGCCATTAAAGGAGTACAGACACGAAATTTTCGTGTACGTGTTACGTTTCTTTCGCTGCTATGGGTGCCTAATTATTAGACAACTAATCATGGAATGGCACATTAGACGATAGATCGCAGCGTAAACAATCGTTTACAGCGTCGTTATTCGTGTCAGTTTCGGTTTCGACAAAACGAACGAAGAGCGGCCGCCATGACAGGAGGTAGCACGTGACGTCACCATTCTTGTGGCACTGCTGCCGGTATGGATGCGCGCGCGAGCGAGCGCACGCACTCGCCGAGATCCGGCGAGGTCGGCGAGGTCTTCAACATCCCCGCGCGTCCGGGCAGCATGACGTCAGTCCCAAAACCATGACGTGTACACACGGTGTAGCAGCGCGCGCCAACCGCAGCCAGCGCGTCGGCTACGACACGGGAGCCCCAACGTCGGCAGTTTGGGGCAAGTATCAGATGATGTCATGCTGGCCCGCTCTGGGCTTTCTCGTGCGGGCAGAGATTAAAATGGATTCAAAGTATGTTATACTGAACGACTACTGCTGAAACTTGCTGGGAGATATCTCCTGATAAAAAGGAAGCATTTTACATAGTTATCTCAGCTTTGAAATGCCGTGTCACTAGTCCTTTAACAAATGCTACAAGTGTATGCTCCTCTACCTTCTCCCTGGTGTTATGAGCATGCCTCCATTTCATGCCAGTGGCGAAGCGTACAGTAGGTAAAAGTCGGTCGACCCACAAGACCATGATCTGCTTTCCTCGCGGCCCTGAAGGTGTTGCGCTTTCATCCCAGCTACCGAAGAACGGCGGGTCAGGGCTGTGCTTTTTAAATGCAGAGCATTTCAGTAACTCACGATGTCACCCGCGTTGGCGTCCGTAGTCCGCATCGCTCCCCCTACACTATATAAAAAAATAATACTTACCGTTGCCAGGTTACGAACCAACGACTCTGCGGGCAGATCGCAAGGTACATGGTACTCTACCCACTGCACCACAAAGCCGACACAGAATGGAAGGTTACGAACACGCCTCATATCCTTGACTCGTTCAACCATCGGCCACAGGTGCGCCCTCTCCCCCGCGTTCTCCTCGCCTTCTCTCCGCTCGCAACGCCCTCTCTCGCCGCGTTCGGTTCGGGCGCACAACAGGTGGGGACGTGCGTAACACCCTCTCTCACCGCGTTGGGTTCGCGCTGATCAACAGTCGGTTCGCGCGCAAGAACAGGTGGGGGCGCTCGCATCGCGCTCTCTCGCCGCGGTCGGTTCGCGCTTAAACCACATATGTCGTTCGCGCGTGCTCCGGTCGCTAACATCTGTGGCGTGATCGTCACGTCAACATCACGCGTTCGTGTGGTGGCGCGCGATTTTGGCGCTATAACACTCTATCGCGAGGGGCATTGGATTGGATTCGATTGGATTGGCTTGGATTGGATTGGTTTGGATTTGATTGGATTAAAGTGGATTGTGTTGGATTGTGTTGCGTCATAGCCGCTCCACGTTGCGTCATAGCCGCGGCAGGGGGTTCACGGCACGTTTCACCAGCGACTTCATCGACAATGTCTACGCTGGAAGACAACAATTACAACAACAACCAATACGTAATCCATACGACTTGCAGGCGCGCCACCCCCCCCCCCCCCCCGCGGAAATGCTCTGCATTTGATCGTGCCCCTCGCGAGGGGGATGTTTTTTTTATCCCCTCCACCTGTAGTAACCAGCGGAGAAACTTCCTCGTTGAGTTGAGCGGCCGCAATCGAGCGAATCGAAACGCCGGATTTCCCCGAGGCTCGAATCAACGTACCGTACACTCCACGTGCAAGAAAGGACCTTAGGTAGCGGAGCCTTCCTCTGGTTATAGTATAGCCCACGGCCACCGCTTTACTCGGAAAAACCTAGCGCACAATGTACACATTGAATCCAGTCGAAGCCGATCGGGCACGAATTAATGAAACGGCGATGGCTCACGAATGTCGCCAACGCAAGCCTAGGGCGCTTATGCCCGTATGAAATGTGCTCACTAATGGGAGTGTCCGAGTAGCTGCCGTTTATTAAATTAGAGCTCCGAATCCAGGTCTAGGCCGCTGGCTTAATCGTTCCCAGCTGCTTATAGCTCTCGTACCTCCGTCGGCGTCCCATTTTCTATTCTGACCCGCCATTCTTCACGGTGGTGGCAAGGGTGTGGGCACGTGCATTTCACGTGCGACATTACAGACAACCTATGACCGTTTTTAACGAGAAGATGTCTGTGACTAGGATCCGGCAGACAGTCTCCGGTGGCACGCCGAGCGTAGACCGACAATTTTCAGCGTATGGAACAACGTCACGAAAGAAAATTAAAAGAAGCCCCACAGGGCGTTCATATTTTCATATAAGACGGCTTATATTGCCCTAGGATACATGTCTTCCCAGCAATGCGTTTATGTTTAGCGGTGAAGCCGCCTGTAGAGGGATCGCTGTAAACTTGGTCTTGGTAAGCAGGCTTTCCCACATCGTGTGTCGCACAGTGAAGCATAGCCATCTACGGGTTACAGCCCCACTTTATACTCCTTTCCACCGCCGCCTCTTTCCCCGAGTCGTGAATACTCTCCACGCGCGGCGTCTCTCTCCCCCTGACATTGCACAATGCCGCGCGCTCTTCGGCGGCCTCCTGCGCGTCGCACTAGACGCGCCATTGTCTCTACACCCCAATCGTGTGTGTCCTTAGTCTGTTACGTAGGGATAGCGCCCCTTTCCTTATAATTAAACACAACAAATCCCCAATATAGCCAAACCCCAACATAGCAAATCCCACCAGAGCGCCAGCTTCGCTGCACTTCCCTCTTCACAGGGTGGAAGCTTGGCTTCGATTTTTTTAAACACGAAACTGTTTTATTCCCGGATACACGAAGATTTCGCTGACGTCATATCCGTCACAGAAGTGACGCCTGTACAACAACGCAAGCGGCCTGTAAAGGGTGCACCCCTGCACATAGGGCCTTCCTGCGGGGAAGCAACCTTTAGTACTATTATAAAGAGTACGTTATGCTTAGGATTGTTCGTTTTCGGGTTTTGTATTTTAACACGAAAGTGTTTTATGCCGCGATACCCCACGATTTCACTGACGTCATATCCGTCACGGAAATGACGCCAGTACCCCTTTTGCCGAAGCGAACCGCCAGCAGGACGTCGCTTGCCAAGCGCACCCACAAGGCAGCCGCCGACCCGCAAATCATGCTCGGCTGCAGATTTCGCTGCACATTTCACTTTCGTGTTTGACTGACTCCTATGACAGAGCAATCAACCACAGTTTTTTCTTCTCACGACTAAGCGCGCACAATGCAACTGGCTTATTCCAGAGCGGCCCCCCTGTGCCGCGCTTTATCAAAGTACGTTTCGAAGTTGAATGAGTATAACTTGTCAGAGCGAAAAGCCATGTAGCTGAGACAAGGCAACACCCAGTGGAGAAAAGCACCGCAGCACGGGCGGAACTGTAAAGAGGAGCGTTTTGAAACATACCCAGCACAGCTTGACCGCGCCAGCCATGTATGCAGTCTATTAAAAAGCGCTTGTCTCGCCTCTTCTTTTTTTTTTTTTTTTTCGTTTTCGTTCTAATGCACTCTTGATTTTGTTTTAAACTCGCCACAGAAAAAAAATTATTGAGGTGTATGATTTCACTGACAATGCATAGCGCATGTTGGTTGCTTATTACCGAGGCTGTCCTTTTCCGCCGTTTTTTTTCTATATTTAACGAGGCTGACATACGGCTGTAATATACCCCCCCCCCCCCTTCCCCCGAATCCTTACTTAGTCGTAAGTCATTAAGTAGTTGTAAGGCACTAAACCACTAACTTCTCGTCTGTCGCACTGCTGTTTTTTTTTTTTTACACATCTCGCGTCAACTGCCGTATGGATCTGCAGGACTCAATAAACGGAAGATTTACGCTTAACTATAAAACCAAACCCACCAAATAGAAGCGCACAGGATGCGCGCTTGCCCTGGCAACTAAATTCCACTTTTAAGTCTATACACACGTTATTACAACCCGCCCTTGAAACACCAGCGAAAATTAAACTGCTTACATGTTGGAATTCGAAGGCGTTATAGTCCTGCGGGTGAAATGCTTTCGAGTAATGCCTCCGCATGTGCCACTGCAGTGTCGCGGGTCCTTGCCCGTGTTTTAGTGCTAGTGGCACATTTATTATGGCGCTGCCGACGTTTTATTCCCGAAGCCAACCTAACCGCGTCAAACCGGTTCAGCCTGAGGCGCAAAACATAGTTTGGCAGTATACATTAGAGAGGAATCTGGTGCTATACTCGGTTACAACTTAAGAACGGCACCGAAGTTGCTGCTGTGCCTCATCACCGCAGCCGGATGTCACTCCGCGCAACACAAGTAGCGCGTTACTGGGAATATTTTGAACATGGCACGAGCCGTTTTTGTATCTTGTTGGACCTAATATGCTTATAAACTACTGCAGCGACGGCAAACAAACTACGTGAGGAAAGGCAGACGATATCACGCATTCGTGGCAGTCTCCTTTCAAAACGCGCGCGCCCGTTGACATCCGGGTCTGTCGCTTAGGCGGAGTGATACCGTACATGAGCTGGTGCCGTTCTTAACTTGTTCCCGAGTATAGCGTCTATGCGGCTCACATCAAGGTCGTCTGTGTCGTCATGGACCGCCATTATACATCGCACTCGCCTTAGTTTCATCATTGGCTTGGATTGAAACGTTTTAGTGGCGCAAATTTAAACAAAGTGCCACAAAAAACGCGAAGAATAGTGTGCAATTATGTAAGTGGAAAATAAAAACAGGCTGTTTTAAAACTAAGGAAAAAAGAAGTACAGCGCATTTTTGCCGGAACGGTTGTGCCTGCTATTCCGCAAGCCAAGGTTGCAGTTACGAACAATGTTAATATTTGGGGGGTAACTCATTAGAGACACCCGCCGCGGTGGCGCGGTGGCACAGTGGCTAAGGCGTTGCGCTGCTGAGCACGAGGTCATGGGTTCGATTCCCGGCCGCGGCGGTCGCTTTTCTGATGGAGGCAAAAAGGAAAAACTCCCGTGTGTACGAGATTTCGGCGCACGTTAAAGATCCCCAGGTGGTCAAAATTAATCCGGAAACCTCCACTACGGCGCGCCTCATCGCCTGCGTTGCGTCGGCGCGTTAAATTTTTCAATCAATCAATCAACTCATTAGAGACTGTGATTTTATTAATTTTACCATTATTTCAAATAACAAGTTGTTTGAAGAGCTTCGAAAGTTTTTTGAGCGTGCCTATGAAAACGTTGCCTTTGTGGTGAGCCGGTGCACCGTGACCGCCAGCTAGTTTAACAAAAAAAAGAAAACTTGGCGTTAAACAGTCGTGCACGATGACAAGATAGGATGCGTATACAAGCGCCCGTATCTGCCGTGTCTTGTCTTCGTCGAAGTACGTTTTGTTTCTTCTTTTTCGCGGCGGCATATTACCTGCTCAGTCATACGTCCTTCGACTGCGGCATGGGCAACGTCAGGTGCGATCACGCATTGCCTGCTGTTTCACTGAACACGGCTACCCCAAAAACGGGAGGATTTCGGCTTCCTTGTAGCTCGTAAACGTGTTAATGCATAATGAAGAAAGCAAATCCCAAAAAAACCGCTTAAGAATCCAGTTGTCATGCCAAGCCCAAGCCAAAAAGGGGGTCTTCCCATGAACCCCCACGGCGACATGGCTTACGAGGCGCAGTTTCCTCTCTAGTATACTTACTAAGAAACTCTATGGCGCAGAACAACACAGCACAGGAGCAGAATAACGAGCAGAATGATGGCGGTGCGGTTTAACCCACAGCTGCCCCCTACGCGTGGTAAGGCATAAATCGGCAACGTGGACGCTGCATCGACGCTCCCCCGGAAAGCAATTAATGTCGACGTCTGGCAACCCGTTAGCGCATTTGCCGGCTCATCGTCGCCAGTGCGGATGTAGCCCAGTTTTTCAGGACACCAATATTTTATCTCTGCACCAGGACCAGCTAGCCAGAGAAATGAAGGAATGATTGAGGCTTTCCACATCAGAAAAGAAAGGCACGCGTGCATTAGTTACACCTCCGTGGCTTTGAGCGATAAAGAAGTGCGGAATTTAAAAAGCACGTGCAGACAGCAGGGGGCACAAGACTGGAGTTTTCATGCTTATCCTTGGTAAGCATTTCGCATGTTTCGCTAGTGCTGCTTTAGTGTGTGAGAGAGAGAGGAAGCCTGTCGGCATGTTGTCCTGTCGGCATCAAGCCTGTCGGCATCAAGACAGATCAAGCCTGTCGGCATGATCTGTCGGCATGTTGTCCCTTTTACACTGCTACAATGCGGGTGTGGAGAAACGGGAATAAATTCCCTGAAGGGGGTACAGAGAAAGAGAGGCAAAAAAAGAAGTCAACATTGAGCGACGTAAAATGGCCGGATGGTTTCCCACAGGATGAGGATAATAATCATCATCATCAGCCTGTCTACGCCCACTGCAGGGCAAAGGCCTCTTCCATAGATCTCCAATTATGCCGGTCCTGTGCTAACTTTGACCAATTTGTTCCCACAAACTTCTTCATCTCATCTGCCCACCTAACTTTCTGCCGCCCCCTGCCACGCGTGCCTTCTCTAGAGATCCACTCTGTTACCCTTAATGACCAACGGTTATCGTGTCTTCGCATTACACGCCCTGCCCACGCCCATTCTTCTTCTTAATTTCTACTAATATGTCGTTAACACGCGTTTGTTCCCTCACCCACTCCGCTCTCTTCTTGTCCCTTAATGTTGCACCTATCATCTTCCGTTCCATTGCTCGCTGAATCGTCCTCAATTTAAGTTGAACCCTCTTAGTGAGCCTCCAAGCTTCTGCCCCGTAGGTGAGTACCGGTACGATGCAGCTGTCATACACATTCTTCTTAAAGGCCAACTGCACTCAAAATTTCGACTTCTTGAAAACCCTATTTCCATATAGTCTGCTTAAAAAGAAAGCAACATGCAAAATACAACAGCTGAAATACGCACGTGGACGCCGCAAGCGGCCAGCAAAAATCGGCGATTTTGAAACCGAAACCGAGGAGAGCGCGGCCATTGCAGTGACGTTGCAGCCGTCCAGCGAGCGGCCGGACGGTCACCAGTTCGGGAGAATGTCTGCGCGCAAGCTCTACGCGCGCACGGGGCAGCAGAGCTCGACCGGTTCTCCCGCTGCGTGGCTGGCCAGAGGAAAAAGCCACCGTAGGCTGGAACGTCACAGGCGCGTCATGGCTGTTTACGCGATCCGCCGGCAGGTGCAGAGTGGTCTGCGGCGGAGCATTTTTAAACGCTTCTGACTGATTAACGAGGCGTTTCACGGGGCTACCACTTGTGTCTCAGCTTATTTGGGGGTACTTACTACGCATTAAAAACAAATTTGGCTGAGGTGAAATTTGAGTGCAGTTGGCCTTTAAGGGACAATGGTAGGCTGCCATTCATTATCTGAGAATGCCTGCCGAATGCACTACACCCCATTCTTATCCTTCTAATTATCTTTGTCTCATGGTTTTGATCTGGGGTCACTACTTGGCCTACGTAGATACATTCGCAGGATGAGGATATTTCTGCCTAAATCGGCTCAGCGACACCGATGTCGAGCAGGTAGCCCGATTAAATCATTTACCAAAGCGTACCAAAACCAAAACCATTTGGTTTTGTTTATGTTTACTTGCTCTGCGCACGTAATCCTTACGCGCACGTTATATTTCTGTTGCACTAATAAAACGCTTAGGTGCGGAATAAAGCGCTCCTCGTAGTCGTTGTTCTGTGTAGTATTGTTTTGCGGCACATTTGCGAGGACGAACGTCGGCCATCTCGGTCAAACTGTCTAGCCCACGGTGACGAGAGGTGTTACCGGGGGGAGCAGCAGCCGAAAAGTGTTCTGCCGGCACTGCCGCGAGCTCCTTCACGTGGCTCTGTGGCTGCTCAGGCGTCGCCTAGCGACGGAGGCGAGCTCTCCGTTTGGGTGTCTGTGTTTTATTAGGCGCGGCGCATGCTTGACGAGTAACTTCTATGGCCGGACCCGCCGCGGTGGCTCAGTGGCTAAGGCGTTGCGCTGCTGAGCACGAGGTCGCGGGTTCGATTCCCGGCCGCGGCGGCCGCTTTTCTGATGGAGGCGAAAAGCAAAAACGCCCGTGAGTACTAGATTACGGCGCACGTTAACGATCCCCAGGTGCTCACAATTAATCCGGAGCCCTCCACTACGGCGCACCTCATCGCCGCCGTTGCGTCGGCGCGTTAAACCCCAAAATCAATCAAATCAATTTCCATGGCCGGGATAATGTGCCGCGTCGAAGTGGTGGCCTCGACAAATGTCTCACTGTGTCGCAGATAACAGAAGTTGCACCATTTCAGGGTCGAAAAAAAAAAGTTTCCATCCGTCACAAAGATCAGCCGAAGCGATATTTTCCAAGATTTGTTTTCCTGCCAGAAACTCAGCGCCACCAAAGGCCGCTTTTGGCGTCAACGTTGGGAGTGACGATAACGCCGGGTATTGCGTGCAATTAGGACAGCTGCTGCACGCGGACACATAATATATTGCGCACGACGGACAGACTGCATAGCAAATCAGATCGCATCTCGCCGCGATCGAGGCCGCCGATCTCGGTCCTTGGGGTGCTCGATCAGCAAGATGGCGGGAGGCGCGTCAATGATACAGAAGGCGTCGATGGGCAGAGTGCCGCGGGCCGATAAGGAAGTGCGATCCTTAGCAGAAATTAATTGCGTTTGCGCGGGGCCTCTCTCGGCGCCGCAGGAAGGAAGAGCTGCGCGCACCGGCCGGACCCCGCAATGGCTCGCTCCATTGCGCAAACGGTCAAAGGCGGGAAGGACAAACAATCTCCGAACGGTATTCGACCGGCGTTACGAATTGTTTCTCCATGCAGCGCCTTTTTTTCTGCGGAGACAAAAACGGGACTTACAAGGCTGGCCAAAAGTGCAGACGCTGCAACAAGCAGACAGCTAGGCACCTCGATTAGCCAAAAATATAAGCGATAGTAATATGTTAGGACCTGCGCAAGTCTGAGAAGCGACAGGTACGAATAATCACAGTGATGCAGCAGAGTTGGCGACGCCAACGTGACGAGACACGAAGAGAATCGACGGCGCCATCCAGGTGGTTCAGTCTCTGGACTGTACTCGCTTTGAAAAAAGATGCGATGCGGAAAACAGCAGCGCAAGCTGCGCGGCGCATGCATGGCGTACACGCAAGCGAGACGGGGTTGTTGTTACAAGAAACGGACCATCACCAAGAAGAAAAGAACGTGCAGTCATGGAAAAATTAAAATGCGAACACGGAAATACGAACCAGTACACGCGAAACTGAGAGGTTCAATAATAATGCGCCATTGGTATATTTGGAAAGCGTATACATTAACCAACTTTGATACTGTAATTAAGCCACGCGTCATTTCGACTTGCATGAAAAAAAATTGCGCTATTTGTGTGTTCTGGTTCATATTTTCGAGTTCGCGTTTCATTTGTCCATTATTACAGCCGCGGCCTTCCTGTCTTACGACGCTAACTTACGACCCCGCAAGTAGAGAAACACAAATAAAAATGGCATTGCGCTGAGGTGAACGAGTGCGCGCAGCCAGATCGATAGGTCGGTCGTCCAGTTAAGCGGCACACCTTGAAGCGCGATCGCATGGGCCGATCGCATGGGCTCCATCGCGTTTATATCAGGTCCGCTAGCGTACGCTAGCGGACCTGATATAAACGCGATGGAGCGCTTCGATGCAGCCAAAGCACAGTGCACGTCATATCAACCGAGGACGCGAGGCAGGCCAAGATCGCCGCAGCCACATAACCTCGAGCGAGCGGGAAATTTTAAATGCGCCCACCCGTGGGCAAGGCCAAGCATCCGCTGAGCGATAGGTTGACGCTCATTATAACCATCGCTCGATTCGTAACATTGGCGAGAAACGCTGACAACGGGTGTGATAATTGAGTTTTAGCATAGCGTTACCTTGTTTACGTTACCGTTTACAGTGTTTGCGGGAGTCGACTGCGCAGCACGAGAGTTACCGCGAACGGTAACTTACCGGCACAGGCATCACCGTCACCAGCGGCTTCCGGTAACACGGTAAACGGTAACGCAAACACGGTAACGATATGCTAAAACTGCCTAATGATACCCAAGCTCCGTTAACATACGCAATCTTTCGGTTTCCTGCACTTTCGGGGGATAAAAAAGGCATCAAAGAAAAAGAGTGGCTGTTTCCTCCAGGATAAAGGCATCATTCTAAAGACAAGAATGTAAGGAAATGACAACGCGGAAGTCCAAACTCACCGCATTGTGGTCTCACCGTGACGACTTCCGGCCGCGGCGAACTGACGGCCCAGCCCCATTACTTCATTATCTAATAGACGTTTCTAGAACGGAGCAATTAGACGAGACTTTCCTTCCAGCGATCAAGTTATAGGTGTGAAGCGGGAAAAGAAAAAAAAAAAAAAACTCGACTGCGAGGTACTCAGGTGGTACCACCGATCACAACTGCGCGGACAGGGACTCCGGAACCGGGGGGTGGGGGCACACCCCCACTTTCCGACCGTTTACCCTCAAATGAAATGTTTGACAAAGCTATAGTTAAGTTTTCAGATTGGTGGTTGTGTGGTTCAATGCTTTCCAAAAGGCCGATGATCGGTTGGACGTATACACCGGCGGCACGACGGCCAATTAAGAAGGCACGAATTAAGGCATGACACTCAACAAACCAGTAACGAAACTCTTGAATCACAACTACACAAACAGATGCACAAAAAAAGAATTGACGCAGCTCGCACTAGTGGTGCAAGGCAAGAGGAGAAGCAGAGCTGGCGGCCCCTCTCCCTTCGTCGGAGTCCCGGCTGTAGCACCTCACATGGATTTCCGAACTTGCCGCTGAAAGTTCTCCATGACCGGCAGGCCCGAATCGTTTTGTACGCAGCCTTTCACATCTTTCCCAAAGCGGACCGCGTTAGCACGCGCTAGAACCCCCCCCTCCCCCAACCGGCTTCGCAAACTCGGCGTCTGTGATCCCCACTTCAGACGCAAACGCACTTGAACTGGCAAGTAGCAGAGCACGCGAGAGATACCGCCACGAACGCTGGGCGCTCCTCACGAGGCGCACGCTCACGTGCGCTCGACTGGGCTGAGCTTTCTGGTAACGTTCGACGGCGGTACTGAAAGATTAAAGAAATCGTCAGAAATCGACAGTTTGGCAGAGCTTCAAGCACCCCAAACACTGGACAGCATTACGTCGGCTGTTTCAAACAAAAATAAAACAATTAGTGATGCTGCGATTAAAATTACACCAATTAACAACATATTAAAATGTTATGTAAGTACATAAGAATTGACAAATATTGCGAAAAGATATAAATAACAAACCCAAGACACAAAGACGACACTACCTGCCCTTCCACTCCCAAAAACGTTCCGGAGCCCGTGGGCGGAGGGATGCGGCCCAGCCTCTTCCAAGGCGCTTTCTTATCTCCACTGGCGGTTAGAGCTGCTGTTAACGCAGCTGCGGAACAAGCCTTACGGCACTCCTAAAATCACGGCCAGGTGGCGCTACGCTTCAGTAGAACGAAACTGCATGGTTTGCGGTTATCTTCCCCAAGGATTATTCGGTTCCGGAATTCTTGACCGTGGCCTCGCACGAGACGCGTGGGCTTTTTTAATTGAGGCGGTGTACCTAATCGTTTCTGTGACAATATAAAATTGAATTTTGAGAAGTTTCTCACATAAATTCGGTTGTCCCTGCAGGAACTCTCGGGAATAGATACGCTCTGACGCTAATTAGAAAAAATCTGCTCGCCTAAATGCCTTTTTAATCCTTCTTACTTCGGTCATTGACTTCGTAAGACTTGTAATTACTGAGCAATTAGTAGAAAGAAATTGCTCAAGACCGGAGTTGTTTTTTTTTTGTTTCTAATTAGTAAACGGCTGTATCTCCGCTGTTTGTTCGGTGGAAATGGCGTATATTTTCTTCTCTTTCAAATACCGAGAAGCAAAGCGTTCAAAAAAAAAACTACTACGCCGAATTTTCCGCGAATGCCTCGCGTACAGGCGCGGTGTTAGAAAGAAATTGCGTGAAGCGGTGGAGATGCCACAGTTTCTCCATAAAGCGCGCGCGCAGATATATATGACAGCGCAAAGTGTGACGCAATACGACAATGACTATTACGAACGCCACACGAGCAAGCATCACACGAAGCGAAAGAACCTACCAGTTTTTTTTTAATTCGGCGCGTTTTGATTACACAAGCTTGAAACAGCCGTCCGCGCCAAACCATTTTCTCGGGTCTAGTTCGGGCTGATTTCCTACCGGCCTATAAACTTCCGCGACAGTGTTACAAACGATTCTGAGCTTATGCTTGAGACAACCATTTTTATGCAAACAAGGGAGCGAGTGCAGTTTTTAATGAAAAAAAAAAATGCCAGCGTCGCACCTTGTTTCGCTGAAACTAGCCTGCAAACGCGCATGCGCGGCGCGTGCTCCCGCACAGACAGATGCATGGTCCCGACCTTTTGAAAGACATCGCAGGGCTCTCAGACGGACAAATAGACGATTTAGCTTGTTTCGGGCTGACGCACATTTTCTTTTCATGGACGGACGGACGGACAGACAGACAGACAGACAGACAGACAGACAGACAGACAGACAGACAGACAGACAGACAGACAGACAGACAGACAGACAGACAGACAGACAGACAGACAGACAGACATTTTTGGGACGATTTTAGGGACACACACGAATACGCGCGGACGGACGGACCTGAATTTTCCGGTATAGGTTCTACGAGAAAACGTACCATTTTTCAAAAGAATCTCAGCGCGCGGACGAACTGAAAGCGGCCAAAAAAGACTGCTGAGTCGGACGTCTGTGTATGCTCGCGCTATTCGGGTCACACGATGGGGAAGTCGGCGCGGCCTAGAGAACGCTTCGCGCCACGGCCTCGCGCCGAGCACACAGGCGCGCATTGCCAGACTTCCTTCCTGGCACAAGTGGCACGAAGGAAACGCAGGGGGAAAGTGCCGTCCGAACGAAGCGCGCATTATTCCACGCCCGGTGCGGGGAAGGAGGAGCGCGCTTGCCTGTACTTTCGCCCGCGAAACGAATTGCGAGGCCTAATTAGTCGGCTACCTCTTCGCACTACACGGATCCGCACATTTACGAAATCACCTGCTGAACGTGCCAAAGAAACATAGTAAAGAAAAGCGACGCGTCAAGTCGTGATTTCTGGCGCCCACGGAGGAAAAATTTCAAGGCAACACAAAATGGCGAAAACTTCCTTATACCTCATGCTCTTCATTCAAGCGCCATCCTCCATCGCAAGTAATGACCCAATGTTGACCAGCAGTCGTCTCGCTCTAATGACGATAGCAGCTCTCGCCGAAAGTCGTTACGCTAATCCTCCTTAGACGGAATCAATCGGCAAGGACACAGAGCGAGCCGATAGGTAAACGAGTGTTTATATCAGTGTGTCGAACCGAAAAAAATACCGGTTTGGTTACAGTTATGGTTCAGGCGAAATCATTTCGTTCCGGTTCAGTTCCGGTTCGACAAAATCACGTACCGAACCGGTTCGCAAACCAGTTCGGGAGCTTGAACCAAAACAAGCCAATATGTTCAACAATTATTTTCAGTCTGTTTTCACTGATGACAACCGTATCACTCCCACAGTCATTCAGGTTGTCGCAAAGCCAATTGAACAATTAGTTTTAAGTGACGCGGGTATTTTTAACCTTCTTCTGAACTTAGACCCCAAAAAAGCATGCGGCCCTGATGATGTCGCCAAAAATTTTCTGTTACGATGTGCAGAGTGGTGCAGTAAATACCTCGGCATTATATATCCCAAATCTGTTCAAACTGCTAAACTGCTATCCGAATGGAAAGTAGCGAAGGTGATACCAATACACAAAACCAAACAAATAGAGGGAACACAGCTGTTCCCTCTAATTTCAGAGCGATATCGCTCACCAGTACGTCATGCAAGATACTCGAGCATATAATCCTAAAGCATTTAACTCTCTTTCTAGAAAACAACAACCTTCTGTCTCCCCACCAACACGGCCTTCGGAAAGGGTTATCAACTGTAACCTAGCTTACTGAGGTTGTTCACAACCTTGCCCTGTGTGTAAATAACTGTTCCCAGACAGATGTAATACTGCTCGATTTATCGAAAGCGTTCGATCGTGTCTGTCATAACAAACTGATTTCGGAATTGGAAAACATAATTGGGGGTGGAGAGATTACGAATTGGGCGAAAGACTTCGTCAGCGACCGCCAACAGTTTGTGGTTTTCGAAGGCGCATTATCAGGGACAGCATCTGTTAAGTCAGGTGTGCCCCAAGGCTCCGTCCTTGGACCATTATTATTTCTCAATTCTTATCTATATCAATGACATTACAGCCAACATAGACTGCAAAATTAAGCTTTTCGCGGACGACTGCATAATTTACAGGGAGATTAGAGACAGCGATGACCACCAGGCACTAAATATTTCATTGGAAAAGATTGCTCACTGGTGTGAAGAATGGCAAATGTCGATAAACTTAACAAGAACAGTCCGCATGACGGTGACCCGAAAAAAAGGTACCCTCTGTGTTTACTTACACCATAAACAACACACCTTTACAAAGAGTTACGCGGAAAAAATACCTCGGTGTCACATTAACGTCCGATCTGCGATGGGAAGCGCACATAAACGTTACAGCAGCGGCTTTCCGTAAGCTGTTTTTCTTAAGATGGCGTCTACCACTTGCACCGACACAAACTAGGCTCTTAACCTACACAACATTCGTCCGTCCAATTTTAGAGTACGCCAACACGGTTTAGTTTCCTCAATCTGCCACTCATATCGCAAGGTTAGAACGGGTGCAAAGGAAGGCCGTAAGGTTTATCCACAACAAGTACAAACGCACGGACTCACCCACTAACCTTTTAGAATTGTGTGGTCTTCCTACGCTAGCGACATGAGCAAACCTGGCACGATTAAAATTTATACACAACCTCCTTCATAACCGCAGCCGCATCGATGCATCAAAATACGTCTCCCTAGCAGAATTCAGAGAACTAAGACACAAACACGCGCACACCATTACCGAGTACACTTTTAACAACGATTGCTTCAAGCATTCATTTTTCCCCTGTCAATAAGAGAATGGAATAGATTAGATTCCTCGATTACCAGTATACAATCATTGTCAGAGTTCACCTCAAAAATCGAGGACATGTTCTGTAAATAATTTTCCAGTTTCTTATCTTTTTCTCTTTTGATGAGCCGTATTACCGTTTTCCAGGCGGTTATTATGTTCCCGTACACTTGTGCGTAAACGAATTTGTTTTTCCGGTTGCAATAACTGGTTCTACGTTACCGGAGTGTGTGTTTTTTGTGGTGCATTATTGCCGGTGCTCTTGTGTTTGCGTGCAACTAGCGTTGTATTGTCTGCTTGATAAGTAGAACTGTCTTATATGCCGTCTGTATGTATGTACCCACTGTTCAGTGTTTGTAATTAACGCCATTCTCCAAAATGTACCTATTGAATTTTGTTGAAGGGCAGAAATTGAAGGGCATACCTACTGAAGGGCAGAAATGCCCTTAAGGCATTTCTGCCTCCAGCCTCTGTGTCCTCTTAGACATTGTCTGAAAAATATGCCACTGTAAAAATGTGAAACTGTAAACGGCGTATTCTGTATACAAGAACTGATGCCCCTCTGCTTTGGTCTCGTACGAGACTGGCAGTATCGAAAATAAATAAATAAATAAATTTCGGGGCGAATAGTCACGCATCTCTTCTAGGATTTCACTGCCTAAGTTTAAAGGGCGTACACAAGCGCTAGGAAGTTCTCTCCGGTCCCATGAAATCCGAATTAGCTGCTTAAGTTTAAAGGGCATGCACAAGCGCTCGGACGTTCTCTCCGGTCTCATGAAATCCGAATTAGAGGGGTTTTATTGCATAAGGAATTCTTTAAATCTTCCACATGTCCCCCCCCCCCCCCCCCCCCCCCTCCCCTGCGTGCATATAGGCGGCTCCCAATCAAGCATTTTTTTTTATATTTCATACACACAGGTAGCGTCAAGGTATGTCCTCGAGGCCCCCGCAGTGCAGACCTCCTTCACGGTGAACTTCCTTGCCTCCATCCCATTTTGACACCTCTCTTGGTTGAGTGAAGTAAAATTATGGGTGGGGTTGCGGTGAGGTAAGGTGGAGTTCAAAAGGTACTATACTCGGGTACAAGTTAAGAACGGCAAAAGCTCATGTAGTGTATCCCTCCGCCGAGGCGACGGATCCGCATGTTAACGCGCGCGCGCTTTGAAACGAGATTGCACTTTACGCGTAACATCGTCTTCTTTTTCACTCCTAGTCTTTTTGCAGCCGCTGTGGGCATTTAAAAGCAGATGAAGTGCGAGAAGTCACGAAAACGCCTCGTGCCACGTTCAAAATACTCGCGCTAAGGCACCTTTTGCGCAGCGTGGAGTTACAGCCGGCTGCGGTGATGAGGCGCAGGGGCATCTTTCGTTGCCGTTCTTTTAAAATGTCCCCGCGCATAGTGGATTATCATTACATGCGCAAACGCGCGCACGTAAGACTTTTTTTTTTAAAACAGAACTCGGCTTAGATTCGCGTCCGTGTTATTGTTATAATAATATATAATATAGGGGGCGCTGCGGCCGACCCGCGCGCCCGTCATAACGCAACACAATGCAACGCACACTCCAAGACGCTCCGCTCGACCTGCTTAGCCACAAGGCGCCAAAACGACCAAAACCCGCGGCGAATGGGGCAAATTCCGCTAACGATCAAGTCCAGCATACGATTGAGATGCACAATGCCGCAGTGCTGATCCCGTTTATGAGTAGATTTGAATCGAATGTTGGGAGTCATCGTACGCGGAATTATAGTTTTCCCATCACCTAGACCTAATCGCTGGCCAAGTCTGGCGCGACGAGAAACCCATTGATGGCGCCGACGGGGCGGAACGACTATGGCACGGTGGTCGTTCCCTGCACGCAGTTACCTCCTCACTGGGGCTGAAGGGGAGGGGAGGTGGGGGGGATAGAGCGAGAATTGCTCTGTGCCCCTCGAAGATGCAGTGCCATTTACCGTAGTGATTGTCCCCGGCACTACCAAGGACACTGCCACATCCAGAGCTGGCACGGGGAAAAAGCAGGAGAAAATCCCTGGGGTCACTAGCAATCGGTTGGAATACCGCCATAAAAAAAAAAAAAAAGAACAGTGCACTCGTAGAGCGCGTGGACGCACACAAAACACGTCTTCTCAAACACTGTTACGCTGCGTGATCTGGGGAGACGAATAATTCAGTGAAATGAAACGGCTATGCCCTTGGAACCGAAGAAGATACTTTGAATGCGTTCAACTGCCCTACGCTGACCACATACCCCTCCACCGCCCCGCCCCGCCCCTTCTCTCTCTCTCTCTCTCTCTCTCTCTCTCTCTCTCTCTCTCTCTCTCTCTCTCTCTCTCTCTCTCTCT
This sequence comes from Haemaphysalis longicornis, assembly GCF_048455015.1. Lineage (NCBI taxonomy): Eukaryota > Metazoa > Arthropoda > Arachnida > Ixodida > Ixodidae > Haemaphysalis > Haemaphysalis longicornis. The sequence goes on along the minus strand of NW_027526203.1, from coordinate 248,297,066 downwards.
CTCTCTCTCTCTCTCTCTCTCCACGCTTCGAAACACGAAACTCGTTCTCTATCCAGTCGTCGACGGGGCGACCACTTTTCCATACGTCAGAACAAGCAACGTAGCCGTAGGGTCCACACAGCGAATCGGCTTGTTTACAGACGTCATGGGATTTTTTTCCCTCTCGCTAACGTTAGCCAAGGCCTACAGGGTAAACACCGGCGTCGCACTGACGTCACGACGACGAGAGCGTTCACTTTCTTGTTCCATCCACGTTCTCTGGAGGCCGCTCTCCTGGCCGGCAGGCGACGAAAGAAGCACAGAGACAATAGGCAGCGAATTCTTCTGCGGCCAATATTCTGCCACTACTGCAACCGCCGCCATGCGGGATGAACCTAGAACGTGAAACAACGCGTGGGTACGAGTGAGTTGGTAATCCATTACAACTTTGTTGAGCGCAGTAAAGAAAACACAGGACGAGGGATACAAGGACGAGCGCTTGTCCTTGTATCCCTCGTCCCGTGTTTTCTTTACTGCGCTCAACAAAGCTAGAACCTGAAGCCATGAGAGGAGTCAATGTGCACAGCACCCTGTCACTCCCTGCGGCACGAGCGTGAACAGGCATGCAGCAAACCAGGATGTGCAGAACCGAAACCGAGACGCAAACCGCTACCGAACAGGTATTTTTGTCTAAAATGCCGGTTCGGATATGGATTGGGGTTTTGGGTTTATAAACCCAAATCCGAACCATTATTTCTTTAGCATGCCGAACCCCAATGGGAGCCGATCACCAAAAAGAAACGAATGGTACGGCCAAGCGTAGCAGGAAAAGCGCAGCCAATGCAGTCTGCTGCCTTCCTCTTAACGCACCATCAACCTCGCAATCGCCCACACAATCCCCCCTCCCTCTGATCAATCACGGGAACATAAACGCTCCGTCCTCGGTCTAGACGCGGGGAAAGGGGCGCCACTGTGGTCGCGCTGCAAGGCAGCGCAAGGAAAATATGCGCTGCGCCGCCTGCAAGCAGTATGAAACACTGGCTTTGCGCTTGGCAGGCGCAGGTCTCCGACTCATCCAGGAGCTACACGCACACGCTCACTGCACTGCGCATGGGCGAGGCCTATACACACTAAAAGTGCCTACGTGATGCATTTAATAATTCACACATCTGCAAAGTGCAAATGCTGGAGACGTGTGTTTCCGTCAGATGGAAAGAAAGGAAAATGTCGTCCGCATTGTTTTAAAACACTACGCGCAGCGACAGAACACGAAATACTGCTGCGCTGCCTTTCACCATGGAACAAGGACAAAACCAAAACGCCTACTTGCCTCCAGACATTTCCTTGTCTTACCCGTAGCGTAGCCAAACGTGTCATCATTGCGAACGTAGCGCGCCCCTCCAGTACAGTGTACTAGAAGAAAGATGCGTGTCCTTCGGGGCCGATTAGGGGGGCCCCTTTTGCGATGAAAATTTCTGCCGAGGAACTCCTGTTGTAAACAGCGCCCCTGGCGGCCGCTGCTTTCCAGTTGGTTTCAGAATATTTGTTTGTTCAATTATTTCTTACTTATTGCCCTAAATAGTCTTATTTTTTATTTCATTATGTAAAGTTTTAGAAAACCCATCAAATAACTGTTTATTTTGATTTAAAAACTCATAGGTGGCGCTGGCTGCAACAGGAGTTCTCTAAAGAACGCTTGCGCTGCATACATTTTTTACATCGCTAAAGGCACCCGCGCTCTCCATCGGTCTTCCCCCCCGCACGACACACCTTACCTTCTAGTAGTACACTGTACCTCCAGGACGCATATACGGCAGACAAGTTGGCGTCTTTTCTTTAGGGAATCGAAATAACGCTATTGGATATGCGACGACAACTGTTAACTTATGTGGCGCAGCTTTTTACTTTTCTAAATATATCTTCAAGACCCCTGACCTTGCAGGCACCGTACAAGTGTTTTGTCTTCGAATAAAATGGGCAGAACTAAGGTAGACCAAAGCCCAGAAAGGCGGGAGGGACGGGCGGTTTCCCGTTTGTCCAGCGCCCGTCCCGTCTGCTTTTTGCTGTCTCGTTTCACCTGCTAACATTCCTATGGAACTTGCTATTTCATGACGCGCTTACTTAAAAAACCATCGTGCATCAATACGAAAAACTTTGCAAGTACATATCATGGTTAAAAACGGCCTAGTTTGCTTATTTTAGGGATATGTCACTTCTATACTGAAATAACAAAATAAAACTCTTTCTTGGTAGAAGGCAAGCGCTATCTTGTGAAACTGGCTAAAACCGAAATGTGGTTTTTGTTTATTTTTTATGTCAGTAAAGTGATATATTTCCGAAAGAAGCAAACAAGGCCGTTAGGAAGGTTTCCATGAATTTGTAAAACCTTTCGTATCGGTACACGATGCTTTCTAAGCTCTTGGGTCATGAATTAGCCAGTCAGATATTGGAATGTCATCGGGTGAGTCCCCCTTAAGTGCTGCTCTGTTGCCCGATTTACCGACCAGCCCAACTTGATATTTAAGCTACTACTCTCGTTCCGGAGTGGCGTACGTTATTATCGAAACACTAAGGGCCCCCCTCGCAAAAGAGACCTCCGTCTCCTGCTTACAGCGCTACTTACATCTTCGAGTGAATCATCACCCAGCGATGGCTATCGCAAAATGCAGTGGTTGAGTGTTGGGTAAAGCTTATTTCGGAAAAAAAAAATATTGCACCTCACACAATGCTACAGGTGAACTCCAACAAATTATCCTAAGTGAAGAATCGAATTTATGGCAATCATTCGAGTAATTACCATAAATGTTCTTTTCTTTTTACGCCACAATTGATTTTAAGATATCTACCCCTGGCATTTAAACACGCCGCCTTCTAATGTACGGAGTAACGCGCTAGAGTTACATGCCCGGCGTAATGCGCGATTTTGTCGACAGGACAGTGATGTAAACAGAAAACGATACGGAAGGGGAAACAATAGCGCCACGGCTTGTGCGCTTACTGGTTCGAAGGAAATTAGAAGCGAAGAGCCAATTGCTTCAAATAATTGCTTCCAGAAACTTGGAAACAATTTTCTGGTACTGTTTAAAACAGCAGTTACGCCAATTCAGAGCGCTCTTTTCTCGGCATTTTTCAAGAGTGTGGCCTTGGGCTTGAATTTACGGTTGGGTTTCCGCAAGATGGGGTGCTTCAGTTTCTTGATTTGAGCCTGACCTTTCTGCCGTCACATGCTTGCTGGTGCTATCAGCCACGTGCTAAGAAACCCCTGCTCCCTTACGCCTGTAGTCACTCAAAAGTCATCAAGCAAGGTATAGCCTTCTCATCACTAAAAGCTGCTTCACTAAAGTCATGCCCACCCAGCTTTCCAGAGAGCTTTCATCAGCAAGTTCACAGACTACAAGGCGTTGGTTTACCACGTCATGTACGCTCACGCGAATGCGAAAATCTGCTTCAGCGCCTCCCGGCATCGGCCTCGGCCGACGCTCTGAGCCCTGCAGTGAAGCCTGAACGGTTTGCTGTACGTTGTACCATACGCACATAGGCTGTCCCATGGGCTTATGGTGTCGGCGTGGTTTTTTCTGCGGCACAAAAGCTCGCCAAGATGCCTGCTCAAGTGCACAGCCGCGCAGAGGGCAAGCGCACAGAAAGTAGTTGTGGTGTGCAACACAAACCAATTGGTTTGTCCGGCGTAAGACGGCTATAGTTTATCGGCGTAGTCGGTCTTGTGGCAGGAGCTATGCGGGTCAGAGTGGTCGATGCGTCAATACCCGCCTACGTGAGCATAGACGGTCTCTAAAACCGACCACCTACTCCCGGCTAGCAGACCACTGCCGCGCATGCGGCTCTTACCCTGTGCTAAATGAGACAACCGTTCTTTCCAGACACGCCAGGCAGACAGGCCGGGAAATTATTGAAGTGTTTCACATCAGGAAACCGGGCGACAATTGCGTAAGCCAAGCGTCGATAGCGCCTTGTGACAACGAATATGCGCACTTTGTCACAAGGCGCTATCGACGCTTGGCTTACGCGAAATGCGTACTTAGCTAGCACGTGCCGACTAGCTTGATGTCCCTACGTTTTGTAACCCAGTTATCAGCCCGGGAGTGGCCCTTTGTTTATTCTTCCTGAGTTTCACGTTAAGGCTTTAGGAGTGCTGACTATGCGGGGGGGAGAGGGCGCGAGGGGGTGTGTTCGATTTGAATGCTTTCTCTCTCTCTCTCTCTCTCTCTCTCTCTCTCTCTCTCTCTCTCTCTCTCTCTCTCTCTCTCTCTCTCTCTCTCTCTCTCTCTCTCTCTCTCTCTCTCTCTCTCTCTCTCTCTCTCTCTGTTGCAAACATTTATATTCCGCACGCATCCTGTGAATAAACAAGTTGCGAGTCAGCGCTCGTCCTGTCCGTTCCCTTCGTCCACGTCTTTCTTAGAGCTGCAGTCTATCTACGCGGGTTCTCTAAACCCTCTCCTAAAAGCACAATAAACCGCAACAAATCATAACCCAAGTTCTCTCCCTCCCTATGCCTTGGTTAATCGACTTAAAGCGCACGTCATATCAGAGCCCCTATACACGCGGCGCATGTCGCGTACGCGTAGTCGTGCACTTCTGGCGTTACCGTGGTATCGCCAACAACTTGACGGCCACATGACGCAGCCTACAGCGTGCGCTTCTACACCACAATGTAATGAGAATCGTTCCTCGATCGCTCCTATCCGTACTCGGCTCACTGGAAAATCTGCTCTTCGCTGGCGCAGTGAACGGCCTGTTGAGTGTGTGCGGTCTTCTGACGCGGAAGCACGCACACAGCTGGTGCCCGCAACCGGCATTCGCAAATGGTCGCGCAAATTTAGTCATCTAACAAGAACAAAAAAATAGCGGCAGGAACGGGAACCGAACACAAATAAGCGCGGTGACAGCCACACGCGGAAAACGGCGTTCGATGTACTAAAACTACTAAAAATACGTATACTAAGCCGGCCTGAGGCCCTCAGTTCGAACCTGGGGTGTGCAAAGGGATTGCACGATAGAAGTAACACCACGGCCGGCGCTATTCATTGTCCGACGTTTCCCGTCCTCATTCCGTAAGAATATTCTTGGGATCCTCTGCAACTTTTTTTACGTTTGATTTTACGTTTTGCGTTTGATTGCTAGCGGAAGACAGGCAGCGTTTTATCGTGGTCGGCGCAAACGCCATACCGATGCAAAAAGCATCAGAGCCCGCGGTCGGCGCTGTTTCTCTGCGGCATTAAACCGCACGCTCCGCTCGGGACTTCAAACCCAATTGTTTTGTTTGCACTGGGTTACCAACTTACCCATACCGAACCGGTTCGTGAACCGTCACGCTGCTTGGTTTAGTCGAACAGGAACAGAACCCGAACGAAATGAACCTGGCCGGACACGAAGTCGAATCGAACCCATATGTTTGTTGTTGTTAGACACCTTAGTTAAAAAATAACCTTGATGTGCAAGTGAGAGCAGTTAAATATACAACTCGATGTATGCTGAATTCTTCAGTCCCGAATGCGAATTAACCAGCTCATGACTTAAGAAAAAAAAATGGAAGGATTTTTAGTGAAAAAGAAGAAACTATTATAGCTGACGATATGAAAGAATCCCATTTCAAAGAAAAACAAATTACGGCTCGTCGCATTATTTCTATCATACGATACTGGTTTCGGATATTCCGATTTCCCCCACCTCGAAACTTCCATGAACAATTGTGGGAGTTATTTTGGGAAAATGCCGCGCAGCTCTTTCCCAGCCTCGGCTCGGAGCTACGGAAAGCCTCCCGTTATAATTTTGCAGCGCGTGTTCCAAAACGACAAAACTTCCCCGACCGAACGCCTCCCAAGTGAGCGAGCGGCGCTTCCACCCAGTCCCGCGACCGCCACGTCGGTGTCCGACAGGGCCACGTGACATGACATGTGACTGGTCAGAGGACTCGCAAAAGCAACTTTATGTCACAACTGAAACGGACACGAAATGGACATTTTTGAAACGGGCACAACTTTAAATGTACTTTAAACAATGACGGGACATGTCCGAATGAGTAAAGAAAGGTATAGGGCAGACTATACCACACCCCCACCCCCCATCTCAGCATCCTCACCCTGTACGAACGCCTATGGTTACGGGTGCTTGATAACCCATTTTTAGCGTCTCGTGTGCGGGGGGCGAAATAAACAAGCGATTTGTCGCAATATACGCTGTCAAATTTTTCAAACGCTACGGCTCGTCCTCCAGAGCGGTGTACTCAACGGTATATATATATATATATATATATATATATATATATATATATATATATATATATATATATATATATATATATATATATATATATATATATATATATATATGTGGTGATTTTTAAACACTTCTATCTGAACACGATGGCAAATTAAAAACCCGAACTCTACCAAACAGCGCGCTCAGTGAATTAATACACCGGTGTATACTCATAATAATTACGGGGAAAAAACCGTGCAACTTAAACGTGAATAAACATTCGCAAAAAAACCCCGCAGTCTCATATACAGGTAATAAATAACAAGAAAACAACATCTGCAAAAATAAAATAATAGTCGAGGAGCGCAAACAAGCGTATTCTTGCTTTTCTTTCCTTTTTTGCTTTCCCACTATCGGACGCTTTCGACCAAGGCGGTTAACAAAACACCCATGCCTCTTTGGTATTCTTCCGCCAACCCAGTTTATAAATATGAACCGAATCACGCGAAGTTGTACGCAGCTGATGCGTTCTTTCCCGTCCCAAGGCCGAACTTGGTAATCGATTCAGCGGAAGCCCCCCCCTTCCATGCCACCGACGCATGACCGGCCATTTCGCAAGAAATATGGACTAAAGGACGCCTCATTAGTTGCTTTCACCAGCAAGAATTCAGCAAAAATGACAAGTATGTCTACAGGAAATCTGGCACACTCAGGTTGATTTAAAACAGAAAGTGACTGAGTGAAAGTGGTTCCAGTGGCATCTCGCTCAAGGAGCAATATAAGCTGGCGTGCACCAACCATTGGGTACCACTATCCAGAAACTCGGTCGGCGTTGTCTGACCTAAATGCGTCACTGGAAACAGCGAAGTCGCCCAGCCCCCGCTGGACCCGGGGACCAGTATTCGGACTTCCCTAGCCTATCTTCCAGTACAAGGGCCGCTCGGACAGAATATCTTAGCTCTGCGCCTAATCTAATGATAAGCGCGCAAAATACGCGACACAACGAGAACCGACTAACGAGACAACGCGAAGTTTATTTTCCGGAACGCCCACTTTACGCCACCTAGGTGTTCGTAACGTTAGCTTTCCCACATTGCTTTCGTGTGTTGGAGTGAAGCATCACGACAGTAGATGAGCGTAGGAACACTTTGCGAGTAAGTGCGACGGATGCAGCCAGCATGCTTGCGCACCACCGGAGAATTCCTCATAAGGGTTTCCTTCGGATTTTGTCAAGATACCGAGGTGCCCTCAAAGCACAGAGGTCAAACGACAACGGAGATTGCAGAGGCACGCCAGATTACGGCGATCTGCAGATCGCTGCCATCGAAGTGTTAAAGCATCTGGCGACGCTGTGCCTCTCCCCCCATCAAAAAAACCACAGCTGGTGTTACTGCTTACCACTTTTTCAAACAACGTTTACGAAAAACGGCACAGCAACAAATCCGCACAAAAAAAGCTCCGAAAACCCGTTCCCGGTGATAGCTTGCTTTGTTGCAGAACTTTAGGACTCGTCCTTTATTCGTGGTAAGCGCACAACTCAAGTCAATTTCCCACCTGTTCTGGAAAGTGTGACGATTTCCCGGGTAACACGTGCACACAACCTACTCTTGCTGACATTTCCCCGACTTCGTGGCGCAGTCGGTAAGCATTCTGGAAAGGGTCTGTCCCGTAAGAAACACCGCTGGCGTACTCCGGAGCTTATGGTCATTTGGTTATAGCCCTTAATGAGTTCCATACCCACTTGAACATTACATCCAAAATAGAATCGGCTATCCTTGAAAGTCGACATGTGCATGAAATGCGCAAATGAACGCATCGACAGAGCAAGCAGCCAGACAGGGAGAGTCCAACAGTGACAGGACACGAGGAAACATGCGTCCGACGTGACCACCGAGCGAGCACGCCCTCCAAAAGGTGTCTTTATGGCGCCACAGCTGACAGGCATAAGCAGCCAGCCAGTATCAAGAGAATACTTGGAGACCAGTTTTCTGCTCACGCAATGTTAACGCAAGGCACGTGGCGGCTCCCTTCGGCCCATGTCCGCGTCAACATCGCCAATCCAACGGCTTGTTTACGCGGCATTCAGTACTTTCCCTGCTGATAAATCAAGAACGCTGTTTCTACGTCGGCAATTAAAACGGCTCCTGAACTATTGCACAACCGTCCAAACTTGCACACAACGACGCGCAGTCGTACCACCAAGTCGGCACTCGAATTTAAAGTTAAAGCTTTGAAAACTGTGAGGCACGCTTTCGAATCCAAAATTCAAATTCAAAGCTATACGCCTGAATTCGAAGCTACACCTGCAAACCGAGCGTCCTTGGGCTCGGCTGCACAACGTCTCAGCCACTGAGCCACCGCGGCGAATTCCTCAAATTGCGGCACCGCCAACTTTTGTTTTTAACAGCTCGGCTGAAAACGCGTGGTAAGCACGAAAATTTACAAGTGCGATGGATTTCGTTAAAGGCATTTCGTGCCGTAGCTGCTGAAATGTAAAAGCAGCAGCCTCGGCGGCGAAAAGTGCCTGATTTGCATGCTCACTGCAGCTTAACAAATGCTCTGCCTGAAATTCAGAAGTTAATTTTAAGGCTGACGCACTGTGCTTGACAAGCGAACGAAGCTCTCAGACGTTTTAGGAAGGAACTGAGAGAAGGTCCCACACACGTGTTCGTAAGAAACTCGGGTCAGTAAGCTTAGCTCACGTTGAGCTAACACTACGCGTACAAATTATGATCGGAATTGACAAGGAATTAAGTGCGTAGCGGAGTGAAATTCACGAAATACTTATATTAGCATTCTTACGAGACTTCCACGTCACCGATTATTTAGTAAATATCTAAAGCAATCACTCACTTTACTGCCAACGGTCTATTGTGTTCGCAGCAACCGCGAGAAACTGAGTGCACTCAACCTTAAAGGCCCATTCGATTGATTGTAGGGTTTAACGCGCCGACGCTACACAGGCGATTAGGCGCGCCGTAGTGGAGGGCTCCGGATTGATTTCGACCACCTGGGGATCTTTAATGTGCGCCGGAATCTCGTACACACGGGCGTTCTTGCTTTTCGCCTCCATCAGAAAAGCGGCCGCCGCGGCAGGGAATCGAACCCGCGACCTCGTGCTCAGCAGCGCAACGCCTTAGCCACTGAGCCACCGCGGCGGGTGCTTAAAGGCCCATTCACACTTGCGACTAAAGCGAGCGAAAGCGACGGGAATTCTGTCGCTTTGTCACGCGGCGACAAAAATTGGTCCGCCCATTGGACAAAAACAATCGTCGGGCGACAAAGCGACGGAATTCCCGTCGCTTTCGCTCGCTTTAGTCGCAAGTGTGATTGGGCCTTAAGACTGATTCGCCGAGACTATTGAACGGGTTTGTTTTGTACATCAAGGCGCTGCATACCCGGTATGCAGCGGTGGACGGTTGTGGTAAATACGCCTTGAGGCTAATGCGCCTTGATTGGGAGAGTCCGTTCTTCCTGTACCCCTAACTACATATCCCTCCTCCTGTCTCCCTCCCAGCCAATACAGGTAACGGCAGTTGTTACCGGTACCACCCACCTCTTGTCTGCCCTTCGCGTTACATGTCCTGACGGTTCCTCCATTTCTCATTCTCCTCAAATAAATCCATGATGCGCGTTCTGTCCTTATGCATGAGAACTAACATATCTCCTCTCTGGACTTTTCGCACTGACACAAGCTTTCTTTTCAAGGTGAAGGCGTCCAGTTTCCGCTTCCTAAGTTGAGCACTGGAAGTATCAGCGACAGAGCTAGGTTATTATTTTGAAGAGCCTTCCGAATGCTCCGCCTTATTCCTTCCTTTCGGTTGCGTAGCTGTTCCATCTGGTAGCGTGCGCTAAGGGACAACTAGCTTCCGAGCTGGGCCGTTGCAGCCAGAAAGGGTGCCCATATGACGCGCGTATGCGTGTGCGAGATAAACTAGCGCGGACAGCGCCGGGTGCGTGCAGCAGCAGTGGCGGCCTTGCTCGCGTCTTATGAGCGAAGTGCACAAGCAGCGGCCAGGAGCACTTCCTTGATCACAATCACTCCACCAGCGACGAGCAAAAAGTATACCTACGCGCGAAGGCCGAAGGCGCCACACAGGAAAAGGCAGCCGCGTGGCTCTGGCAGAAAAAGGCGACCTGAAAAGGCGCGGCAAAACAATCGAGCAAAGCCCGTACGACAAGCGACGGACGCGCCGAAGAGCTTCTCGCCTCGCGCTTATAGCCTTCGCGCTCTCTTGCCGACAAGTCCCCCCTCCAGCCAAGGACGCCGAGCGAGGAAGAAGGCTTGCGAAGCGCCGGGCAAACACCACGCATGGCGTCCGGGCCCTCTGCGCGTGTGTGCGCTCGTCCCCTCGGCCCACAATTGGTCTGCGCGAACGCATGGCACGCAGCCACGTCCCGACGACGAAGGAAAGATTGCCGTGACTCCGGCCTCAACGGAGACAGATGCCGCAAAGTGGGACGCGTCTCGAACCCCCGTCGTGCGATTCCTCGCCACGAATGGAACAATTATTTCAGCACTGGAAATTTCCAAGAAGCTCGGGCTCTGTCCCACGAAATACTCACTCGGCGTACGAAACACTGGGCGCCGCAAGACTGCTAGTAGTACGCATGCGCGCCAGCGTACGGCGGAAACTGAACACCGCATTATATCCACCGCTCACGGGATGCTACTAGACGCGGCAGGTTGCAACCCTGCCTAGTCATCACCCATGGCGGCCAACGACTGATCTGCTTCAAGAGTCGATGATACGGAGGGAGACGTCTTCGCTGACAGACGAGAAAAGACCGAAAACGACAAGGGACGGGGAAAAGCAGCTGCCTCGGCAGCAGAGCGTACGCTGCATTGCTGCAAGCTCACGAAAGCTGCTATTTCGCCGAGTCACTCGACTTGGTTCCGTTTAAGGTTCGGAGTTAGCGGAAAAGGAAGTTGATAGAGGTACGCCGAAAATTTGAGAAAATGCGCCCTAGCGCTTGTTTCTCGGGTCCTTTGACGATCTTAACGAGCCAGAAGCACATTACGTTCTCCATCCCCACACTGATCTCGCAAGTTAATAAAGCAGCTACATGGTAACGCATGCGTCCGTGATGTCTCCGCCAACTGTTGATTTTTGCCTGCTCGTTGCCTCATTCTTTGAGCTTGTGCGCGTAGAATCGACATCCAATTGATGTATCGTACTTTTCGTTTCCGTTCTTTCGGAGTTCAATAGAACGACCACCTGTTCATACTAGGAAACTCAGTCACACCTACATTCCGCGGAAAGACACAAATGGACACCAGGGACACACTTCTTTAAAGGGCATACAAAAATTTTAAAAATAGGCGAGATCCCTCCGAGCGAGAGTTGTCGCATGCCAAGTATATCAAGCATATATTTATTCACTCGCGTAGTGCGCGTCAATTTCCACGAGCTTCACCCTACGCCGAGGCATCCTTGGACCAAGAGAATGAGGACACACGGGTAAATAGGAAACATCCAAACACGGCAATGGCCGAAGGCAAACAAAAGCGCTGATCGGTGCGTCTAACGACGACGATGATTGACCGCGAAGCTTTCTCGGGAGGGATTCCTTGGTTGAGGTCTGACTTTGGAATTTGACCCGTTAAGATTTGACTTTGACTCACACGCAGTTTCGAGTTTTGATCGCAGCGGCTTTGACTTTGAACTTTCACCATTCGATTTCGCACGAACTTCGCGCTCAACCATCGTCGTCGCTAGACTGAGGGGTACACGCTTTTTCTGTCTAATTTTGCACGTCAATACACCCCTCTCCAAATCCAAACTGCTTCGGGCGTGCCGGAGCGGTGCAATCGGATAGACGTCGGCTTCATAACGCGAGGGATCCAGGTTAGATTGCGACCACGGGAAGCGTTTTAATTCCCCCTTTACTTCACCCACAACCATCATCACAGTCACAGAAAGATGGCTTTCCTGCAGTGCGTTTTCGACGCGACGTGCGCCATCAGTAAGACAGCTTTATTGAACAAATGAAAACCCCGCTGGTGTTCTTCAAGATACGTGCTTCGCATGTAAAACGTTCACCGCAGTTGTAAGCACATCGAGTATCCAGTTTCGGTACCGTATGCGCGTGCCAAAGAACGCGCGAAACCCGTTTTCAAAACTTTCCAGCAACTGGGCGCCGCAGCTACTGGGCACCGCACGCGTCGACCGGTCGGGCCGAAGGTGGCCGGAACGAGAGCACTTGTTGGTGAACTCTACACGGCTTTGCCGTGTATATATACTGGGCTGTTCCAGCCAGACAGGTGAGGACCCACAGGATAAGCTGCGATGATGTCGCCAAAATTGAACGCAGCCGGCATCCAAGCGTCTGTACATGTCCCCTTCGTTTCGACAGATTAACGCCGTGCAGAATGCGCACAATTGGCTTTTCAGGTCAACGTACGGAGTGTGGCCCGTCTGCTTGTGCAAGCTAAGTGTAGTGAAAGGTGCACACACGCACACGCACACAACTGGGGCAGTACAGATGTATTGTGTAAAAAAGGGAAAAACATCCCCCTCGCGAGGGGCACGATCAAATGCAGAGAGCATTTCTGCGGGGGGGGGGGGGGGGGGGGCGCCTGCAGGTCGTATGGATTACGTATTGGTTGTTGTTGTTGTAATTGTTGTCTTCCAGCGTAGACATTGTCGATGAAGTCGATGGTGAAACGTGCCGTGAACCCCCTGCCGCGGCTATGACGCAACACAATCCAACACAATCCACTTTAATCCAATCCAATCCAAATCCAAGCCAATCCAATCCAATGCCCCTCGCGAGAGAGTGTTATAGCGCCGAAATCGCCACCACGCGAACGCGTGATGCTGACGTCACGATCACGCCACAGATGTTACCGACCGCAGCGCGCGCGAACGACATATGTGGTTTAAGCGCGAACCGACCGCGGCGAGAGAGCGCGATGCGAGCGCCCCACCTGTTCTTGCGCGCGAACCTAACGCGGCGAGAGAGGGTGTTGCGCACGTCCCCACCTGTTGTGCGCTCGAACCGAACGCGGCGAGAGAGGGCGTTGCGAGCGGAGAGAAGGCGAGGAGGACGCGGGGGAGAGGGCGCACCTCTGGCCGACGGTTGAATGAGTCAAGGATATAAGGCACGTTCGTAACCTTCCGTTCTGTGTCGGCTTTGTGGCTCAGCTGGTGGAGTACCGTGCACCTTGCGTTCCGCCCGCAGAGTCGTAGGATCGAAACCTGGCGCCGGCAAGCATTATTAATTTCTTCTTTATATAGTGTAGCGGGAGCGATGCGGACGCGGACTACGGACGCCAACGCGGGTGACATCGTAAGTTACTGAAATGCTCTGCATTTAAAAACCGAAGGAACAGCTGCGACCGCGATATCGCGTGTGTGTGCGTTCACGTACCCGGCGCGGTGGCTCAGTGGCTAAGGCGTTGTGCTGCTCGGCACGAGTGCGTGGCTTGGATATCCCAAGAACCTCAGAGTAATTAAGCGTGAAGGTAGTGCAGTGTCCCAAAATGCGCGGCATACGATTCGTGCAGCAGCAAACGGTGCCAAGCTCTGCGCAATGCCTGGATACTTCAACGCTCAAATGGTACGCAAAAATGGGAAAGTAAGGCAAGTCTTTCGACCCCACGCAGTTTCCAGGACGCTGCCGACTGCATACCCCGAGTATTCCTGTACCTAGTTCAACCACACTGTTAATAATGAAGGCCAAAGCTGAATATCGCTCTTTAAAAACAACAACCAAAGTTTAACGGGTTGTGAGAGCTGCAGCCGTGGTCCGAAGTTGACGCACGTGAGGCGTATTTATGTCTGCTAGGAGCAACGCGGGTTTCCCCTGGACTAGTACTCCCACTCAAACTACCCCTGGGCTATATTTATATAAACACAAATACGAGTGCAGAATGCACGGCTTTTTCCCTATGGCATGGTTTTTCCAAAACTGCATCGCATGGTTTTGTCTATGGTTTTGATCGGCGAGCCACGCAGTCAGGACGATCTCGGAAACTTTTAACGCGTCACAGGAAATTAACCGATTCGGGCAAGGAGGGTCAAGGAAGGGAAACAGCCCTTTTGAATTGATTTCTGTGGCAAATTGTCGCGAAATTCATGTCCCTCCTTGACGGGTTTTCTTGCCGTTCGCCGAGAGGAGCCGTACCGCGAAGCGAAGGAATGTTCTCGCCGCCATTGTCGCACCCGGGTCGGCTGGCCATGTGTTTCGGGGAGAGAAGTGGGCGAGAGTGCCGCGGCCTACTGAAGGCTGCGCCCCGGGAATTCTCGGAAGACGCGCGGCCCGGTGGACGGTGTGCGTGGTGCAGCGCGGGGTTTCCGAGGAGAATGGGCTGAGAACTGGTGGTGGCCGGACGTACGGCCGGGACGCGGCGTCGGCCTTGAGGGCTGTGCTGGGGAGGCCGAGCGACGACGGCGGTGAACTTCGGGCCCCCGAAGATTCCTCAAGGAGGCGACAGTGCGCGGCCGGAGTTCACCCAAATTGCGTCGCTGATCAGCGGCGCCCCACCACAGACGACCGACAGCCTCCGTCACCCCGGCGAGACCATCAGCCGGACCGCAGCTAAGATGTTCTCCCCTTCTCCACCTTTCCTCGGACTCTTCCTATTCATCTTCTGGGTTGTATTTCCCTATGCGGACTGCACGGGCTCCTTATCCGCCTCCTTCAGTGCACCACGCGGTATGTGTTTCTAGCGGGCCTATTGTTAGTAGTTAAGGGAAGTCTCCAACCCCGCCTATTGTATACTCTACTGTCCCCTTCATTTACTGTCGTCTTCTCCTCGGGCTCGTAACGGCGTGTACCTTTTCTTCAATTGTGATTAATGTACTTCGTGTCGGTGTCTTGGCAGCTCTGACCCCAACGGGGTGTCAACTGCATTGTTTTATTAACTCGTCAAACCTTCTGTCTGTCTGTTTTGAATTTCCTGTGAATGTGAAGTAAAAGTCCGTTGTTTTGAAACTGTTTTCCTGTGCCCCGTCTCGTGCCTCACGCCAGCGGCCAATCAGGCGTGGATCTATCGCCGGTTAGCAGGTCCGAACCACATCCTATATTCGTATACAGGGGGGAGTTGTTTGTCGCTCCTCCCGTCCGAGGCCTCGGCCACTAAATTATTACTTCGCTTAATTCTGTGACACAAATAAATTCGTGTAATCGCAGCCACAGTCGTCGAAGCAGACCATAGGAACTCCAGATTCTGCACAATTAATCCCATAATGCCAAGCATACCTGCACATAACGTTACAAATAGTATCTCGCACATCCCAACAGAGGCCTTGTCACTTCGTCAGAACGGGAGCGGGGTGAACAGGAGACAGTGTAGCACCCCTCTCCATACCTCGCAGTGAAATTCCGCCACTCAACCGCTATATCGGAAAAGTGGACGCGTATAGTGCAGGACGAGACTCGAGGTCGTTCGGCGGAGGCGTACACCGGCGCGGGTAGCGGTCGTTCGCGAAGAACGATTTCTTCTCCCAGGCAGCTGGCGTGAGGAATTCCAGCGGTTACGAAGCAGCAGTTCGTCGTGTTTGGATGTAGTGCCCTTTTATGCAGCCCTACAGACATGACGCGTCTCAGTGCCTAAGCCCGCGGCATGCGTGAAGCGGGAAAGCGCCGCCGGTACTTGGAAAAAAATTGAGGCAGTCACTCCGACGACGAGGTGCGGCGTGCGACGCGAAGTTGTTGCTGCAGGTCGAGTTTACCGAGGACTACTTCATGCATGATACAATAGGCAGTTTTAGCATATCGTTACCGTGTTTGCGTTACCGTTTACCGTGTTACCGGAAGCGCTGGCGACGGTGAAGCCTGTGTTGGTAAGTTACCGTTCGCGGTAACTCTCGCGCTGCGCAGTCTACTCCCGCAAACACGGTAAACGGTAACGTAAACACGGTAACGATATGCTAAAACTGCCTAATACCTTTGTTATGCGGAAAGACCTGTAAGCGTACAAAAGCACGGGGGCGCACAATTACTTGACAAGTGGATCGATGCAAGAGCCATGCGTCAAGAGGCTAGATAACGGTCATCGCTGTCGGCAAGGTAAGTTATCTACGCTCTTTTCGTGCAGCCTTGGTAGGGAAATCGTTGACCCCATGGGTGTTACCTCCAGCGCTACTAGACGAAAGCGGAAACTGGATTCACCATGACGCCTGGTGACCCGCAACAGCGGCAACAAATGTTGCTCTACGGCGACTAACCGCACCCGCAGATGCTTTTGTGGAGCAGCTTTGAAAAGCTGCTACACGTGATTTATGAATAACTGTTTGCAGGTGCTAGAAATCAAAGTAATGCGAATCTGACAGAACCGCATCTCTATACCGCCGCAACGAAATGAACGTGTCACCTAGTGACGCGTACGTAATGCAAGCGCCGAATGAAACTTCCGAGGACCCATGCTTTTTTTTTTTTTAGGTACACCATTCCCAGGCGTTCCGTGACAAGGCGCTGGAGCCGTGCCTTTTGGTCAAGGAAATGGGTTTTGGTCAATAAAATGTTTACTGCTACCCAGTAGTCGTTCGCCGAAGCCGGTTCACCCGGCGCAGCCACTCCGACCTTCGCGACGTGATTTGCTCCGTCTTGCATTGGTTTCTTATTGACTTCGGTACGCAAACGAACTTAGTGTCTGCCCCAAGCTTTTATGTATGTATGTTTGT
Source organism: Haemaphysalis longicornis (assembly GCF_048455015.1). Classification (NCBI taxonomy): domain Eukaryota; kingdom Metazoa; phylum Arthropoda; class Arachnida; order Ixodida; family Ixodidae; genus Haemaphysalis; species Haemaphysalis longicornis. The sequence continues at coordinate 248,280,240 of NW_027526203.1, read as the reverse complement.
TTTTCGTATGGTCGTTGCGGATAGCGTCGAAGGCCACTGCGGCCGACGCGGTGCAAACTTAGCCCGTCTGGGTGCATGGGGACGACCGCACGAATGGCGCGCGAGCCACGACGGCGGCCGCGCCACCTGGGAGGGCAGCAGCAGTGCAACCCTCCAAAGGACGGCGACAAGAAGCCACTGAGAACACCGCGGAACTGTGCTTCCAGCGCTACGACGACGGGGAAAAAAATGTGAGAGAAGCAAACGCGAAACAACTAGGGCCATGAATCCTCAAAGCAGTCGAGGAGACACGCATGGACAAATGATAAGCGTTTGTCCATCGATAAGCGTTTACAATGATAAGAGATGTGTGTAAGGACGAGAAAAATGTAAGCAGGAGGAAAGAAGAGAACCGAAGAGAGAAGTGCTCGTGGGTGCTCCTCGCGCTTTACGACAATAGCAAAGCGAACTTGACCGCGAGACAAGGCTTACGTCTCGAGAGCGACGGGGACGAAGATACGGGGGCTTTCCTTGCTGGATATCGATAAGAGGGATCGATAATAGGGACGCAGTTAGTGCAGGGCCAAGTGTCGCGACGGCGCTCCACAAAGATCGGCTCCATGGTGATTGCGAGACATGTAGAACTGACGACGACCCATGCCAGCAAAGAAGATAAACGGAGGACACCTACAGCTCTCTGCAGGACTGCGGCTTTTGCAGGCGCAAGTAGCGCCCATTTGTACAACCGCACCTACTTGCCATTTAAAAGTTGCCTAGTTAGGAGGCCTGCGCCATGTGCCAAGTTAGGAGGCCTTGCCTTTAGACTTGACTGCGAACAGGGCGTAGTAATATCTCTCGAATCCCTGATAGGAAGCTCACCATACCGCAACCAAGTCAGTTAGAGGCTTCCGTAGTTACCAGGTTTTATCTCAATTCCTTCGCCAGCATAGGTCATTGCCCGTAGTATAACCCACTTACGTGTGGGCTTTTGTTTCCGCTGCTGTCACTCCCCGAGCACTGCAATGACAAACAGGCTGCTGGCGCGGTGTACATGCAACAAGCAGAGCAGCTGTCCACTTACTGACGGAAGAGAGTTTCCGTAACGACAACACCTGCTCTCTTTTTCCAGCCGTGCGATCTGAATTATCCCGAGTCACCGTTACAGACGTACTGCACAAGTCCAGTCAAAAGGAGCAAATGTAATTATTGATATAGCCTCAGACGACGAACGTCGACCTCACGCTATAACTCTACAGATAACTATGTTTGCTCTAACTGTATACAAACTCTCTTCTTTGTACGATTGGTTGCTCTGGAGTTTTTCAGGTTTGCACAAATTTCGCGCGCCTTGCTTTGAGAGCAGTTTGAAGATGAGCAGATTTTTCTACCACGTTCAAGATAGATGAAAGCGATTAGCCGTAACTCTATGGGCAGGAACTATTGACGACGAATGACAACAAAGGTTACTCAGCGTTCAGTAAATTATCGCAGTGTTCGTATTCAAGGTCTTGGTCTGCGCGAATCAAATATCGCTTTTAATAGTTTTACTAGGTTCCTAAGCGGTAACCCTGTCGAGCGAAACCAGCAGGTATACGAGACATAGGCCGACATTGTGCAAACATATTTGTTGGGTAACTACAGGTCAGGAGCGAGAAAAGGGGCAAACAGCAGGTTCCGGTAATTCTAACCAGAGTCACTGGGAGGAAATAGTAAACAGGTCCACTTTTGCACCAACTCGGAAGAAGTGGTGTCAGGGATCGGGAAGGCGGACGAAGAACGCGACACCAACGAAGACTTTCAGAGTATGCGCATTTGACTGCCGCGGCGCTTTCAAAGTTGTTGCGCACCCAAAATAATTCCCCTACACGCAGCCAGCAAGTAAAAAGGTACGAAAGAGGTGGGGTCCAGCTTTGAACGCACCAAGGCCGACGGGCCATTGTCATTTCCGAACACGAAAGTGACAAGAAAACCCCGCCTCCTCCCCCGCCAGTTGTGGCAGCTCCTCCGCGAACGGTCACCACTCGGAGGGGCAGGATCCACAATCAGCAAAACTGTGCCCCCTGTTTAGTTTAGTTCTTTTCTTAGGTTCCCCGCGCCCCTTAAGAAGCTGCTCGCTCAGCCCGCGCCAGCCGAAGAGGAAGGCAGAGCTTCGCAGAATCGGAAAACGAAGAAGCAGGAGAAAAACGTCAGACGAGAAACAAGGGGGAGGTTTCGCGAACGACGCGCGCAACCTGTATTTCCCCTCCGCCGCGGCCTTTGAGCATCTGCCTTGGCACTCAGACGGGAACCTTGTCTCTTGCCCTCTCCCAGTATTTTCTTTCTTGTTCTCTATTTCAGCCACAGCTCGACAAGGCGGTGAACAAGATTTGCGACAGATTTTGAGCCCAGCTGTCCCTAAGAGTGCGCCGGCAGGAGACAATGCATGGAACGAAGGTTGCACACGACGAGTGACATTTCTTCTCGTATTATATACTTAATCGGAAGTCATATGTCTGTAAAGCCCGCACGCACTAAAGAGGCGCAGTAAGGTGCCGATAGGATACTAGGCGGCAAGCTGCGGGTTTGTAAGCGCAAGTTCTCCGCTCGCCCTTTTAAATCAAAGAAAAAAGAAAATCAACACCCCTGGCTAAGGCGTTGCGCTGCTGAGCACGAGGACGCGGGTTCGATTCCCTGCCACGGCGGCCGCTTTTCTGGTAGAGGCGAAAAGCAAAAACGTCCGTGTGTACGAGATTTCGGCGCACGTTAGAGATCTCCGGTTGGTCAAAATTAATCCGGAGCCCTCCACTACGGCGCGCCTCATCGCCTGCGTTGCGTCGGCGCGTTAAACCCTACAATCAATCAAATCAATCTTTTCTTAAGAAAATATGGTTGAAACGCAAAGCTTTCTTCCATGCAACCCGAGTCAAAGTCCAAAATCCAAACTGCTTCCACCGTGTCAGAATGGCGCAGTCGGATAGACGTCGGCTTCTCAACGCGAGGGGCCCAAGTTCGATTCTGACTACTATAGTTCATATCACAAGCTAGCTGCAGCACTGTAGAGGCTACATTGTTATCAATAGTGCGCCCACTGAGGGTGCCTAATCCGCCGTGAAGGGGTTCCTGAAAGGACACTCCCTTCTCCCCTCTCGGCAAGTGGCACCGCACGGCCCGGGCGCCTTTTGTCGCTTCCTTCGCGGTGAGTTGGGCGCCCTGAGGGGGACAACAATGTAGCCTCCACAGTGCTGCAGCTAGCTTGTGATATGAACTATAGAAGCGTTTCTTTTTCTTTTTTGGAGGCGCTTAATGTTTTGTACCAACCCATTGTGTAAGTTGGCTTTCCTGCAGTGCGTTTTACTCAGACGAGCGACGCCATCATGGAGGCATAAAAAGCTTCGCTTTAAAAAAAATCGACCACACGGAACGGAAACTTGGTAAGCGCACACGAGCGTCCAGGCAGCCTGCGCGCCGCAACTCTGCGGAGTTCGCTCCCATTTAAATCGCGCAAGATATTCTCGGTCAGCTGAAAAATGTGCGTCGCTAGAGATTCCAAAGGCAACAGGATTAAGTGTTCTTTGCTTGTTTCCCAAATCAGCATGACGCCCGACGGGTGGCCAGTGAGGACACTTTCGCGGGAGAGCCATTCGACAAGGCAGCAGGGAAAACCTTGCCGCAGTACTCTGCATGAGCAGGTGCGTCAAACGACAACAAACACGGAACGGCCTTTCGGGCAATAAATACAGGAGGAGATAGATGAATTTGATTACATTTGAATGCACGGTGCGTGCGTATCCAAAACAGAATAAAGAAATCGGGCGAATAACTAACGTGCGATGGGAAGTACCCCCCCAACTCCCAGGCAGCCAAGTGCAGGTAAACGGAAAAATGCGAATTACACAAATGAGAAAACCTTTCAGGCCCAGAAGTCACCACGGAACAAAAAAAAAAAAAAAAAAAAAAAAAAGAAGAAGAAGAAGAGAAAGAGAAAAGACCACACCAATAGGTGTCCCGTTTAGGGATAGAGGTGTTGACTGTATTTACCACCCGTTATCATGTAAAAGTGCAAACGAGACGCGTCTCATTACTCATAAGCCGATGGTAGTCGCTGAAGGAGAAGTACGTTGACTAAGAGAAATACACAGGACGACGCGCGTCGTCCTGTGTATTTCTCTTAGTCAACGTATTTCCGCGCCGTTTTCAAGATGAAGGAGAAGCGCGATAAGAGACAGTGGGGGACCGGGATCACCTTCACGAAGGAGGAGGAGGCCCAGCGGAAGCCCCCATCCCAATGGGAGCGGAATAATGTGTTGCACGGACAGTAATTAACCTGGGATTTCGACCATGCCCGCACAGCGAGCCGAGGTGAGCGTGGAAGTTTACTGCCGCGCATGCGCAACGCAAGGTCCTCGTCGAGGGCGTCACCGTTGTCCGTGGCTCTGCTGGCTCGCTTCGTCATCCCCGTGAAAGAAATGACGGAAGCAGCCGCCCTCCCGCCGACTGCGCGAGCCGGAGGCGGCAGCCGCACGTGGCCTTCTCAGCCGAGGAAGCTCGAGTGGGCAGCAGCGGCGCGGCACCAAAGCCCCGTTTCCAAGCGTCACACTCGACCGACCCCCCCTTTCCCCAAGCCAGAGAGGAGTGCACGTGCCTTTTGAAGGAGAACTACTCACTTATCACCACCTCCTTTTCAAAAGTTGCGCGTGCTTTGTGGATGTTTTTGCTCTTCGGCAATGGTTCCTGACTTGACAGACGTTGACACGCGACTCCCGAGCTTTCGTGCCTTGCTCGCAGTTTGTGCCACGGCACGGCCCCTCTCTGGCTGCGCTGGTGCTATGTGCTCGGGTGCTGAGTCTTTTGCCGGGACCAGCAACCTTTGGGGCCGAACGGCGAACACCGACGACAGTGGCTCAGAACGTCGCAATGCTGAATCATGTGCAAATTCTACCAGCAGCTGCTAGTGCGGCTGACGCTGGTGTTCACAAGCAGCAGAAACAACACAAGTTTTCTCATTCGCGTGCGTTTTTAGTCTGCCCGTTACAAAGGAATAGGAAGTAGACCCGGGAAACGTCACTTCAACCCCAAACACTCCGGCAGTCCCCGGAATGCGTCGACTAAGTCCTTGCCCCCTGGAAGGTGTCCCCCCTTCCTGGAATCCGCGGCCCCCAAGTCCGGCAGAGCGGTCGGCGGTCAGCGCGTCCGCCGAAGATGCGGCTCGGTCCGTTGACCCGATCTCGGCCTGCGTGCCGTCGCGGCGGCTGAGCGCGCCCGGTCGCCGTGGAAGGGAAAGGATTCCGCCAAGGAGGCCACCCCGGCCATTACCCTTCCGCCGCCCCACGGCGGCACCGTACTCCAAAAACCCACACCGTGGCTCGCACCAACAAAGCGGCCCCTTTCAACCCAGGATCTAGGCTACGCTTGCGCAAGAGGGCGTCGTCGCACCGGCGGCTGCTGCTGCAACGACACCGCGGCCTCCCACTATGCGGCTCCTGCATTTTATGCGCCACTCGATTGTTTCGCCTCACTGCCAATCCAAAACACGCTGCGGGCCCAATTCAGGCCGCGGGGGCCAGATTCCGCGTGTCGGTGACAACGAGAGGGGCGGCCGCAACAATGGGCTGGAACTAACCAGGCCGACGCGAGAGGTGAACACTGCCACGGCCGGCGGCGTACGCATGCGGAGCGGAACAATGCTACGATGCCAGAGCAGCAGGACAGTTAGAACAAACGACGCGCGGTACAGAAATCAAATGAGCCAGCGCGTAATTCGTCGGAGGATCTCGCGCCACTGGACTAGCCTGAACTAAGTGAACAGCCGCCCACGCGCTACGACGGCCCCTACCACCGAGGGGCAGAAAAGACGGCACAGACAGGGAAATTTTTACTTCGCTTCACAACTTCCCCCTCTTGGTTGCCACTTCCCTTTTGTTCGCCCGACTTCCGCTAACGCGTTATTTGCATACGAAGCATCTCGTTAATCAATTGCGGATCGCTGCGCGCGCGACCATCAGCCATTTTTATCGGCTTCGACACGATTCGCAGTACCGAGCAACGCCTGACCCGACACATTAGGGCTAGACCGAGTTTAGCAGACAGCACCGACCCACGCGTACCTGTGGTGATGGGCGCACTGTCGGTTGGAACAAGAAACGGGCACACAACCGACAAAAATACGACCCCGTTCAGGTTCAGTGTTGCGTAGCTTGAGCGATGTTTGCTCATTTCTACCACTACTCCCAAGCTTCCTCCACCAGAATAACGTCCTCCGACTTTGCTGCACCTCGATTCTGCAAAGAAATTTATCAGGTGTGGGCCACTGACTGGGCAAACTGCGTCTGTTCTCGATCGGAAATGTTAGGTGCCATGATGCTGAACCCACGCGATTTTAACGTCAAATACTTGTCGCCACCCTCGCTGTAACAGTTAAGCGCACTCACTAGGCGTGCTGTTGCGGAGGACGAGCTGTATAGCTAAATGGACCATGAAGCCAAACCACAGGTTTGGTTCATTGTAGATATCGCTGTCCCAATAGCAATCACTCCAATTTTAATCACGAAGGCTTCGAAAACTCTCCGGCCACTTACTCGCCCTGCCCATAAGACATCACATCTACTCGGTCGGCCGCCTACAAAAGGCATCTCCAAAAACATGATTGTGCGGTTGTATAGTGGTACGCATTGATTAAACCCTTTTATTTATTTATTTTTTTGAGGGGGGAGTGCCCTATTTTTTTTTAGGGGGGGGGGGTGTACCCTATGACGTCACTGCCGAGGCAAGCTGCTGCGCGTATGCGGTTACCACAATGGCGGATTCCTGGCGAAATACTCTCGGTCTGCAGTTGACAGCCATCAAAACACCACCACAGAAATTTTGCTGACCGCCGCTCCGAACGGCAAACGACCAAAAGAAGAAAAAAAAAAGAGGTTGGGGGAGGGGGGGGGGGGGGGCTATTTATCTTCTACATAAAGGTGTGTTCAGACACGGCTCGACGGCTGCGGTATTCACAAATCTGGTATACCATCGCCGGCACAGAACGCCTCTATAGAACAACGGCACACCAATGGACGGGTATTAGTCGCGCTTCGCCTAGCATCCAGTCTGCATGCGGGGCGGGTCACTGATCTCTTGCGCACCGCAGCTCGGTCGCCTCGCCCAGACATAGGACTCCTCCAGAGGTTGCTACGTCCCGCAAGAATAAAAAAATCAAATGAGGAGGGAGAAACGGCAAGACGCTGCGGACCACTCGGTATATTCGGTCGCATACGTCACGCACGCGAGCATGAATTGGAAGCAGCGGCTTCCGGTCGGGACACCAGCATCGCTGGAAAATCCCTTGCCACGGTAAATGCAGCCCCACGTGCAGCCCTGAACGCGACCAACCACTGCTTTCACAGCGATGTTTCCGAAAGCTACTCATCGCTTCGCTTGCGCATGCTGAAACCAATGCAGTCTTGGTTGTTCCGCAAACCTCATATCGTACCGCTAAATGAAGCCGCGCCGATGCGGCCCCTCCATCGCGTCCACGACTGCTAAAGGGGCACAGCAGTATGAATAGACCAGCTGCGACCAGCACTCGGCTACGAACGCACACATACTACAAACTCCACCCCAGTAAAGAAACAAAAAGAACGTCAAAACCAGGAAGTTAACTACATCGGGAGTTCTGTACCGCGTATTAGAACCTACTAGCAACCAGCGACTACTGAGTCCGCCTACTGTGTTCAGAAGTTTCCTATATACGGAGCTATCTGCCTTGGGCGCGCCGCGTTATCGCGCCGCTCAAAGGTCAAACCCCACGCGCCGCAGTGTTGGAGGGGATAACACGGGCCGGATAGCAGCTGCATTTGACGGAGCGAGACGGCGGCATTCGTAAAACGCGCCGTTCATCGGCACCTTTCTGATCGAAAATAGAAAGTGCGCTCAACACGAGAGAGCGTCCATCACGCCAGGGAATGCGGAAGCCTTCCAAGAAGGAATCGGCGATTCTCGGTCTCAATAAGCGCGCGAAAATAGAGACCAGCGACATTACGTTAATCAGTAGGCTTGCGCACTTCCTACGATTACAAGCACTGTATACTTGGCCCAAAGCGTCGTAGCGCGTCGTGTGTCAATGAAAAGCCCCACGGGCCGGCCGGAAATGCGTTTTTTTTTTTAAAGACGATAGTCTTTCTTGGGCTACTTAAACGCAGAAATTTTGGTCTGTCTGTCTGTCTGTCTGTGACTCGATTCAGCCACCCGGCCAAAGTAAAACAAGTCCTGCGCAATAGTCTTATATAGCCACAGAAAATCTAAACGTCTAACTCCGGTTTAATGCTCATACTTGTAAACATTTTTGAACAAGAACAAGACATTACGCAAATATAAGGCAGCAAATCAATACATAAGTGATATCTACAGTGTTCTTTTATAAAAAAAATTCATGGATGCTTGATTTTTGCGAAATGAAATACTACATCCACTGCAGAAAAAAAAAATTACTCCTTCGCCTGCTGTCGCCCGCGCCGCTAAAGTTTCTGGCGGCATTTTAAGAAATCAAGCGGCAACAGTTACGAAAGGTTTCGATTGATTGTAGGGTTTAACGCGCCGACGCAATGAAGGCGATGAGGCGCGCCGTAGTGGAAGGCTCCGGATTAATTTTGACCACCTGGGGATCTTTAATGTGCGCCGAAATCTCGTACACACGGGCGTTTTTGCTTTTCGCCGCCATCAGAAAAGCGGCCGCCGCTGCCGGGAATCGAACCCGCGACCTCGTGCTCAGGAGCGCAACGCCTTAGCCACTGAGCCACCGCGGCGGGTTCGGACTAAAAAGGACACATACACGTCAACATAGACTGCGCTGTACGAAAGTGTAGTGTCCTTTTCAGTCCGTCTTGAGTTCTAACCAGAGCAAACCAACCAACGATGTATAACCAACTAGCCCGCCACCAGGCGTTACTGATCCGATTGAAAGCTGTATGCAAGCGCGGCGACTCGCAGGAGGCTCCTCTCTGTAATACCTATATCAGTTAATAAATGTTCACATCCATCCGAGCCGTTCGCTGCATCCCCGACTTCGCTGGTGTGATTCACTGTTCATCCAAAAATATTTGCCCCTCGCACCATTCCTCCCACACCGTGCAGTTTTACTGCTGTGTCATTTGCTTTCTTGTTGTTGCGTTTACGAAACGAAAACGCCGCGCTCCGGGGACACCGCTCGAGGGCAGAAAGTGTACGGTTCAGCCAAACTACCGAAGCGTCTCGCGGGCGTCAAATGTCCGGGCGGAGATTGCAGCGTCCTCCACAAAACGAAGTGCCTTGGGTCCGTGAAGCTCGATTACTATTTCGCTTGAGCAGCCGGCGTGTACCGTTACACTATCACCGCCAAACAAGGCGATTTAAGCTCTTCCAATGGCCCGACCAGCTGTGCCTCCACGGCCAGCGCTCTCTTAACAGATACCGGGTCGCCGAAAGCCGATGCCCAAGACGTGACCCTGAAGACAGTGTCAGCAATGCGGTGACCTCTGGGTTCCCGTATCGGGCAAAGACTTGAACGCGGGCAGGCGTAGCGGGAGACGCGTATCGTTTACCCTTTGGCGTCAACTCCCCCCCCCCCCCCAATCACTTTCTCTCGCACTTTAAGAGCCGGAAGCGCCAAGTGTCGACCTTTAGACGCCTTGCAAAGCGCTCGCATATCGCGTGCGAGGGCGGCGGGGTATATCAGCTTCCGCGAAAGGCGGCTCTTGGCCGTTCGCTTAACCTGCTGTTACCCCATAACATCCGGCAACTTCACCTCGTCAGTTGAATGACCAGGACAGGCCAACGTCTTTCGCCGCAATCTTGCATAGAGAGGCATGGCCTCCACAAATCTCCCGACTTATTTTAGTTCGCGGAGCGCTAAAAACAGACAGAGAGAGAAAGGAGACGAGAAACACGCGCTTGCTATGCGTCTAGGAACATCCCCCCCCCCCTCCCCCAATGACTCGGCTCGAAATGCTAGCTTAGAATATCAAAGCTAGGGGGCGACGTGTAGCGAAATAAATGTTACCGAATTTTTAAAACGCTGATACGGAAAGTTGTGCCTTACCTAAACTATAACTGCCAAAAACATATGCCTCCAATACAGGCGTAACGGCTTCAGGCGTGCGCCGCTCCGTGATGACCTGTTTTACCGTTTTATTATGGCATCCGAATTAATTTTTAAAAAGCTAAATAAAAGCTGATCCCCTCAAAAAATTGAACGACCAGAAAAATAAACCCAATTCGAAGAATGACTAAATTTTGCTACTACTCAGTAATAATTGATTGTGTGGACGTTCTATAGCAGACATCACCACCGTTAATGAAAATCATTTATACCGGGTTCACGGTCTTGTCAGTTTCTTACGAGAACGTTTTCACACACTAGCTCAGAATTATTCGACGTATTGCATTCCTGGTACTACGCATACGCGGCCATGCATGCCCCCGCCTGAATCGTTCGTAAGCCCAAAGTGCCACGCGTACGCCACTAAGGACACTAATATAAGCACTCGTTAAGAGTCGTGGATGCGAAAGTATCATTGTCCAATCGGACGTACCTGAGCGTTCCTTCGAGTTTACCGCTGCGAGCAATGTCGGCTGCTTCTTATCGCCACCGACTTAGGTACGAACTGACCACGCACTGTGGTCACTATAATGCGATTCCGCTAAGCTAAGAACACCCTGATATATGTGATGTAGTGGTAAAATATTCCACGTCGGCCGCTTAGCGCGAATCAATGCTCACAATTTAACCCGGTACAGCATCGGTCACTGCCACCGCATACACGACAGGCCACGGCCACACTAATCACAACGAAAACGTCCATAATCTCCCTTCAACAGCTCGGCGCGTGACGGGTGGTGTGCCCTGTATATTGTTCCACTGCCCTCTGATTGCACAACTTGATCCCTCGGCGTCTTCTCGTGCGTAAAAATTGCCCACACACACACACACACACACACACACACACACACACACACACACACACATATATATATATATATATATATATATATATATATATATATATATATATATATATATATATATATATATATATATATATATATGAGAGAGAGAGAGAGAGAGAGAGAGAGGGGGGGGGCGAAAAATTTTGACTATTGTACTGTTACGTGAGCACTTGGGTACAACCACTGTGAGAATAGGGACTTCATTATGCAAACAGTTCCTATCAGGAGTCAGGACTGATCAGAATATGGGCGTGCGCGCACGTACACACACACGCGCACGCGCACAAAAAAAAAAAAACAACAACGAAGGCGAAAATTCTTGCTACGGCGCGCACTGTTAACCGAGGACACTAGCCACTGAGCGAGAAGTCAGTGGAAACGAGTAATCGATAAGCGATGATGGAGACGCGACGCCGAGGAATGCCGTCGCACTACCACGCCGCGATCGCGCTAGCTATCTGAAAACCAGCCAAGCCACAAGTTACAACGCGAGGCGCAACCATACGGCGGCGTAAACGCGTTCGGCGCGTTGTTTGGCGGCACCGCGCCGACACGCAGAAGAGGGCGAGTCGAATTCACACGAGACCGGTGAATTCGTCACGGGTCAGCCGCAGCGTGGATGTGTTGCTACACTTGTTTGCCGGAACACTACGCCATACCAGAGACTCTGGCCATACTCTTGAGGTTATATTTTTGTTTATTTATTAAAGACAATAGTCTTTCTTGGGCTACTTGAACGGGAAAATTTTGGTCTGTCTGTCTGTCTGTCCCCCGATTCACTCAGCCGACAAAAGTGAAACGTAAGCTGCCCAATAGGTTTATATACCCACAGCCAAATCTAAACGTCCAAGTCCGGAGGCAATGTTCATACTTGTCAACATTGTTGAACAAGAACAAAACATTACGAAAATATGATTCAGAAAATCAATACATACGTGATATTTGCGGTGTTCTTTAGTAAAAATTCGTGGATGCTTGATTTTCCAATAGCAAATAAAATACTACATCCACTGCGAAAAAAAATTCACTCCTTCGCCTGCTGTCGCCCGCGCCACTATAGCCACTATCAAACAGCAACACCTACGAAAGGTTCCACTAGATTGGTTCCACGTTCCGCTTGGAACGCACGTGGAGTAGGGCAACGTGGTTCTAGAAGCGTTGAAGTAGGGCGCCTGGATTGACGCGCGTCTCCGCGAAACGGCAGCTCTGGCATCGAGGCACCGGCCTGGTGCAGTGGATCGCGGTAAATTTAAACCGACTAGAGCAAAAACCTCTAGCGTGCTAACCTTAGAAGGAGCGCGACGGGAGAGGAACAGCCTGAGAGGTGAGTGGGAAAGCGAATGGAGGCATTTATTTGGCAAATGTAGACGAAAGATTATCGTCTTTCATCGACATTTGCAACGAACGGAGCAGATATTTTTTTTAACTGCAAGTCATAAAGGCCCTAGCTTCGCCATCAAACCATGGACTTCTTTAATCACTCCTGCTTGTTAGCGGGCCGCGAAATGTACTTCAAGTCGCAACCGCGAAATCCGAACAAAATCACGCAGCGTGGTTAACAAGAACGGACTTTTTATCTCGTAACAAGACCTCTCGCAAAGTTATCCACCGACTGCTCCGTGAATTGAAACCGTCGAGAAGCCAACTTTAGCGCTGCCTTGCTACTGAGTATTCAACCTAACGTAACTGGTGGAACAAAAAAGAAAGGAATTTCCTGTGAGGCAGAAAAAAAAGGGTTATCAAACTTTCACCTCGATATATAAGTTCCTCGGAAGCTCGAGCCACGGACACTTCAATTCTGAGGCGCGCACCTAACCACTCAACTAATCACGCACGGAGAACCGGTTGCAGCGAATGTTAGGTGCGTCTAGTGTGGGCGTGCGCTCCATCTGCCTGCACCTCACTGTCCACACGATGGATTAAGGCCACTGAAAATCTGATTCAGTCGTTGTATGATATAGTTGGGATTTGTATGATATAGTTGGGATAACTATGAACTGATTTCAAGACCGCTCGTATTTGCTGCACGTTTTGTTGATGACGCCGGCTGAACGCATGCCAGTCGCGCGAGCGCACAACGAGCGCGCCGTGCTCAAAAAAACTGCCGCGCTGCGTCAAGTGTGCGTCTCTTCGCTTTGCTTTCTTCGTCTTCATTGCCTGCCGGACCGCGGAGCGCTCACGACGTCGTGCCGAGAAGCAGTGTGCAAACAGCGCGACGTACGTGCGATGCAGCGGGGGGGGGGGTAACGTTTTCGCATCCTAGTGCCCGCGAGGGCTGTTGGAATTGAAGCCTTACTTCGTCAATAAACAGCTACTTAAAAAAAAAGAGAGAGAACTCGCGAGTGCCGCATTAATCCTTCGTCCCTTTCGTGGCGATTTCATTTCTCTTCTGCCTTGTTCTTGATGTTTTCACGGTGTTTAAAAGTTAACCTTAGCAGAACACACTGCCGTTTTTTATTCTGACCTCTAGAAGGGCGCTGCCATGCACACAGCCATGACCTCAAACAAACGTTCACTCGCGTCCCCCAAGAGTACCCCCCCGCCCCACCACTTTAACGATGTCGTGAAATCGTTTTACGCAACTTCCCAAGCGAGCACCGCAGCTGACGCACGCAGCAGCACATCCGCGGGTCGTACAAGTAACAAACGGGGCCTAAAAGGTAAAAAAAAAAAAAAAAAAAAAAACCAACTTCACGGTAACAAGGAAATATTGTGAAAAAATAACTCCAATATCTTTATCTCCGGTGTTAAGAGGGATTCGTCAGAAAGTGTTTTTCTGAACGCGACCACGGGTGACCGATACCACCACTTACCTGGTTCCTGGAAGCACGTGGAAATTTCGAAATTAAAACATCGTGCAGCGTGAAAGGATAAGCCCCTCGCACGACCATTAGGTGACAAACGAAGTTTGAACTGGGGTTTAGCGCGCCGAAGCATACACCTCGGCTACGAGGCACGTCGTAGTGGAGGACTGGGGATTAATTTCGACCCCCCGAAGTCTCGACAGACAGGCGGTCATGCTGTTCGCCTCCAAAAGAAAAACGGCCACCGCGATTGGCGCCGCACTATCGTTAAAACAAATCAAAGTGTTGTCCTGCTCAAAGATTTCTAACAATCACCTGTACGGTTCACCGAAAGAATTCCAGAACCATTCCGTCAATCCAGCCTCAAATACCGACACCGTTTTCCCGCATATCGGAAAGCCGGGTATTCAGTGCGGCAAGTGTTCGTTCCAGCTCACCGCGGCGCAACCCCAAACGACTTTCACGAAGTTCCAGTTGCGCGCGGGAGACAACGCGGTGCGCGCACCATCGAGCGATTACCTTCGGGATGACACAGGACCTGGCACGCAAGTCCGAGACGCCAAATTATAATTTCCGAGCGAACAAGTGAAAAGAAAGAAGTGAGTCGGTCGCTATGGGAGTCTACTCGCGGCGCGAGCGATGCATTCTTGAGCGCCACTCGACACGTCGGCGCGGAGCATGGGCGCGCAGACGCGCATCCAGACGCGAAACACAATCCGCGGCGCTGAGGGACGACACGGGACACAACCTTGACGCGCACCGCGCTTTCTCACGCGCCGGAACCCGGCGCGCCAGCACCGCGCGCTGCACCCGCAATGAAATCGGAGGCACGGCCCGAGACGCATTCCGGCGCAGCTTTCCGTCGATATCACACCGTCGGCGCGTTGGTGCACGCGACACCATTTCCGAACGACCGTCTTCACGAATATCGCCTGCATAGCGAAACTTCTGGAGCGCGTGGCCGCACAACTTCGATCGGCGCACGGCGAAGCTCTCAGGCGGCGTCGGGGCTGCGTTTGCTTGGCGGTGCTGCTGTTTGGAGGCAGTCCCCCAAAGCCTCGTGGCCCACGCACGATTAACTCTGAACGCAACTGGATATTTAACGTGCTCCCAAGTCTCGACACGCGGTTATTGCAGTTTTTCGCCTCCGTCAGAAAAACGGTCGCCACGGCCTGAAGCCACCGCCACTCACCCGAAAACCAGAGTTCCAAATAAAGTGTACTCTCTCTCTCTCTCTCTCTCTGAGTCAGCAGCGCAATGAGCTATCGCGAAGAATGGGTGTAGAGTTTATACCACACCGTAGGCACTTCATGTAAAGGAACGGTTCCCTCGGGGTTTCGATAAATGCCGTAGCGACCGTGTTGGGCTGTTGCGCACAGAACAGGCGAAGGATGCAACTATTACTGCTACATGCACCAGTGTGACCGATTCTGAATAAACTACTAACCAAAGCCGTGCCACTTTTGGTTTCTAAGATAACTTTGCCAGCTTGTAAAAAAATTGCGATGAATAAACATGAGCGTCCGCTCCAAAAAATGTATTGGCTCCAAAAAAATGTATCAGTACCCATTATTTCCGCAAACAATTCCAAAAAATCCCCTCTAAACGATCTTAACTGTCAAAGCACTGTTCCTTGCAGCCTCGACCCGGGATCCGTGGGGCAACTGACCTACCTCACCCCCCCTCCCCTGGGGACGCCCGTGCGAATAAATGGTCCTAAAACAACTGGCCAGACCGCGCGGTTACAAGGATGATTAAGTACAATCACGACATGGGCGCCAGTTCACAGAATGCTGCTTTCCTGCGCTTTGTCTGCAGCGGGAAAAGGCGCGGAGCTCTCCATCTTTCCTTTTCGACGACGCAGGCGTCACGCACGGCGCAGTCGGGGGAGTTCCATTGTCCGACGCCCGTGCCCATCCATCCCATTCCCTCGAGTTTCGCGGCACTGTATGCAAAGCGCCACTCGATGAGAACACGTCAGCTCGCCAACAAGCGTCTTGCTCACGGGGACGTAACGCGGGCGCCGAAAGAGGCAATTCCGTCGCGGGACAGTTCGCGCCACGGAGTTCCCCATGCGTGACCAGAGAGGGGAACCGCGCACTTCGGCCCTGACCCGGGAACGGCCGCTTTACTACACAGAATGCGCGCCGAGCTACCAGGAAGTTCTTGCACGAAATTCGAGCTGTGCTGGACTCGAGTGCGCTTTTAACAAAAGGCGGCGTTTTCGACTCTTCATACGTAGTGCTGGTGCCAAGCACGCTTCGGAGAAACGCTCCGAAGGCATGCAGATAACTTCTTTTTCGTAACCTGCCTGGAGGAGAGGGCAGCTGGTAATCGGCCCGTCATGTAGTTTTCGGAACAGGTACTGTCTGTCAGGTTGCGCTCATTCCGAGACGTTTTCTTTTCTTTTTTCGTTTTTTTTTTCCCTTGCCTCGTTCTGACCGTACACACGTTTCTTGCTTCGGCTGAACGCGCCGTCACCAAAGGGTAAAAAGAAGGAAAGGAAGGAAATATGAGGAAAATATGCGAAGTACTTGGGAAAACAAGTGAAAGCTTACTCGTTAAATCCCAAATGGTACCAGAAATAAGCTCAAATTTCCCGAAACTCGAGCAACGATCGAAACTGCACAGCTAATCGGATAGTGTCAGCGCGACTTCATTAAAATGCGCACATGTACAAAATGGCCCAGAGTAGATATTCAGTGGAACCGCCGCGGTGGCTCAGTGGCTATGGCGTTGTGCTGCTGAGCCCGAGGACATGGGTTCGATTCCCGGCCGCGGCGGCCGCTTTTCTGATGGAGGCGAAAAGCGAAAACGTCCGTGTGTACGAGATTTCTGCGCACGTTAAAGATTCCCAGGTGGTCAAAATTAATCCGGAGCCCTCCACTACGGCGCGCCTCATCGCCGTTGTAGCCTCTGCGCGTTAAACCCCGCAAAAAAATCAAACCAATCAGATATTCAGTGGCCTTTTAATTACTCCCCCCCCCCCTTTTTTTTTTTAGAGAGACGGTTGTATATGGTTAGCTTTGTCCGGTCCTTTAGAGCTGCCTTTAGTTTCATATCCTAATGCTGCGGTAATGTTTAACCAGATGTTTCTACCAACTACGCTTAAATGAACAGAAACTGTATCGCTTATGCTGCACTGAAACCGTTACCTGTAGTTGTAGGCCTAAGGGAAGCCCCCACCATACAAAAAGGTGCAGAAATTTTGAGAATTGTCTATTAATATGTAAAAATTCTGACGCTGTGTGTCTGTTCGTTTCATCTACAGTGTGTTTTCTCGGAGGCATGAAATGCCTCAACCCAGGCAGCTTCTTTTTTTTAGTTATTCATGTCAGGGCATGTGGAAATAGTTGAATTTGTCTGTTCGTTCACCGTTCTTTTTTTTCTTTTTGTTTATAGAGACGCATGAAAGGGCACGATTAGGTAGAACTGTGGTTGGGTTGCTTCATTTTCAGTATATGCTTTTTTTTATTTTATGTGATTTCTAGCGTTCTGCAACGACTGGCGGTTTCCAGATTTGGCATCAGTGCCCGAATGGGGTGACTTTTGTTTCACCTGGTTATGTGTTTGTTTTTTTCCAAATACCCTCTTGCACTCCTCCTCTTGCAGTGATTTACTCTTACACTTTTATAATGATTAAATGTCTTGGCAAGGCAGTAGACGGTTCGCGTTGAGGTATTCGGCAGAGAATGCTTACGCATTAATTAAACGCCAAATGTTGACGTTAATTTACACCTTGTCGTATTTTCTAATGCCTTAGAAACCCGCTGCGGTGGCTCAGTGGCTATGGCGTTGTGCTGCTGAGCCCGAGCACATGGGTTCGATTCCCGGCCGCGGCGGCCGCTTTTCTGATGGAGGCGAAAAGCGAAAACGTCCGTGTGTACGAGATTTCTGCGCACGTTAAAGATTCCCAGGTGGTCAAAATTAATCCGGAGCCCTCCACTACGGCGCGCCTCATCGCCGTTGTAGCCTCTGCGCGTTAAACCCCGCAAAAAAATCAAACCAATCAGATATTCAGTGGCCTTTTAATTACTCCCCCCCCCCTTTTTTTTTTTAGAGAGACGGTTGTATATGGTTAGCTTTGTCCGGTCCGATCGAAGAACTACATGTAACGAATGCTGCACTGCAAGTGCAAGCAGGGACATAATGAAGGAAAGCAACTGGAAGAAGGAAAACCTGATGAGGCTGACTGAATGAACAAAAGGAAAGTTATATAACAGCATTTTAGTACAAGAACTCGTCCGTGATTGCCCGTAAAGCGCAATATACCCGAAGGCTACCTTCCCAAGCACCAAACACAAGTTATATAGCTGACGAGGGCTAAGTTAAAAGCTGGTCGTGAGTTTAATTAAGCAAGGCGTAAAGGTCTACCTTCAAGGAAGTGATCTTACAGCGACGTTTAGGCTGCAGACAGCGACACCCCCGCTAACACTGCCAAAATATTGCTCAAACGACGACCCTAGTTATGCAAGTAATAAGATTGAAAATTTAAAATAGTTTTGTCTTTTCACGTGAACTGTTCGCCTGAAACAAACAGGCATCATGGCGATGTGCTTAGCCTTTTGGTCTACGAGTTGCCGCACCAATATTTTAAATTTCGGGACTTTCAATTAATACAGGTGTGAACAAAAAAACAAAACAGATAATGATGCCCGCAGTTTCGCTCCCGGTATTTTTGTTGCCAAAGCAGCCCCGCCCTTTAAAGGCTTTTACAGAACACACCCCAGAGCCGATGATTGCTGCGTCTGCGAGGTAAAAAAGAAAAAGAAAAAAAAAAACACGAGAGAAGCCCAGCGGGCGGGGGATATATTGGCAATGACAAATTGCGGCATGGATTTCGCAGGCGGCGGCAGCCGCAGCCGAAGTGGCAACAACTTCAGGGAAAAAATGACCACCGCGGGAGCCTTATGTGGCGGGTGTCAAGGAAACCCGTGGACGGCGTGTGCCAGCAAATCTGAGTTCGATCGCTCTTTTCCCCAAGTGGCAGCAACCGCCGAGAGCCCATCGCTGCGCAGCCAACCGACCTTCACAAAATGTCCCTCCCCCTGAACACACGAGCGATCACGCAACACACGCACCCAGAGGAGGAAATCGCGCGCGCGTGCTTAATAAGGATGCTTCGTGGCCAAGTATCGCGGCTGCTAACTGAGCGCCGGCCGTACTGACGGCGCCACAGGGGCCCCGCACGAAACCGCGCTCGCCCCGCACAGAGGAAAGGCACTCTAGCCCACACATGGAAAATACGCAACCACCTGGCAATGCAAATGCATAACTAATGCAGTGCAATGCAAACTAATTAATAACGCAACTACTCGGCTGTCCTCGGTCCTCCGCCAGCTCCTCTGGAGTGAGGGCAAGACTCGCGACCAACCATTAGCACAGGGAACGAACTCCGTGGGGGAATACGACGCCAGGTATCGGCAGTGGCCTGCAAAAAAATGCCAATTAGGGCCATCCCCAGCACCATCCGGTCGACGGAAGATCGATCCCGCCGACTTATACCCCTGTCACACGCGCCAACCTAATGTCATTTTAGACGAATGAGATTCGTTTCAAATGACATTCGTCTGCTGTCACACGGGCTCAGTCTAATGACATTCGCTGCGAATGACATTCGGTACCAAATGAGTCCAGAGAACTCATTCGACTGTGAATTCGGACCAACTGCGTACTCTCAACAGCAGAAGACCAGAAAAAAAAAATATCTTTAAATTTGATCTTGCCTGTTTTAAAAGCTTTCGCTTGCTTTATTGAGCACTTTGAATGAATTACTTCCGCTTTCAGTGTGACCGCATGGGTTCCCGGCTTTTCCAACTTTCAACCATTTCAACATGGCTGCCGTCGGCATGGGGACGGAAAATGCGCGCGCCCGCAATGCCGCGGGAAACCCAAACGAACGCACGCAATGGTCCGAGAGCGAGACGTTCGCTCGGCGACAGCCTTTCTCACGTCGCTCATCGCGGCGTCGTCCCCGCGCGCCGCCATGTTTGTGGACAAATTGCGGTATGGATCATGGCGGATCTCCTTGTTATTTGTCTTGGCTTCGTATGACTAGAGTGAACTAGAATTCACTCTAGTATGACTTCACTCTAGAGTTCACTCTAGTATGACTTATTGCAACAAATTACGGCCTAAAAAGAGTGCGCATAACGCATGCTAAAGCATTTTAGATACTTTTTCTCAAAGTATAAACGCTTATCTGGATTACATCATCATTCTATGCAATTTAGAGTGCGCCAAGTATACTACCGATTGCCATTGACATCACACGTGAATGACATTTGGTTTGTTCGTGTAGCACCTATGCAGAAAACGAATGTCATTTGAAACGAATCTCATTCGTCTAAAATGACATTAGGTTGGCGCGTGTGACAGGGGTATTAATCCCTTCTTTGGTCCATCGGCCTTCCTCGACTCTTCCCTGCAGCTCAGTCGGTATACCCATGGCGTGTCACTCGCGTGGCCCACCTCCGCATGGACGAAATGAACAGCTCAGCTGCGGTGTGCTTGTAAAGAACGCGTGCCTCATAAGTCAGGGGTGTAGGCCCGTTCGTCACATGACGTTTCGTCATAGGCCGGTTCGTAATAGGCCATTTGGTCACATAGGATCATTCGTCATAGGCAAGTTTGTCACTTTAGAAATTTCGTCACAGGAACGCAAAAACAAAATTCATGGCTTTTTTTTAAACGTAAGTGGTGATGAGGCATGACTATAACTACTTTGGACACCTTTTCGCAGTACCGGTCCTCTTAGCGGCCGCCACGGCGATCCTAAACTGGCAGTAAGGCACGCCACAAAACATTTTTGGCTTTCGGGGAACCCGTGCACGAATTATCGCGGTCCTGCAGTCCATACCACCGTCCCCTTTGCCTTTCCCATGAATGTCACGGTGGCAGGCGCACGCTCGCGTGACTAATTTGCAGTGGCCGTAGCACTCCTTTTTCTTCACCTTTTTTTTTTCATTTTCATTGCTCCCTCACTATACTCGGTTACAACTCAAGAACGGCACCACCTCATGTAGTGTATCACTCCGCCAAAGCGCCGGACCCGTGAAGTCAGTGCGCGCGCGTTTTGAAAGGGGTTTGCTATGAATGCGTGATATCGTCTGCTTTGTCTCGCGCAGTTTGTTTGTCGTCACTGGAGTCGTTTATAAGCATATTAAGTCCAAAAAATCACGGGAATGGCTCACGCAATGTTCAAAATATTCCCAGTAACGCCCTAGTTGCGCCACGCGGAGAAACATCCGGCTACGGTGATAAGGCACAGCGGCAACTTCCGGTGCCGTTATTAAGTTGTCACCGAGTATAGTAGACAAGTGCTCACAGCGTGGTCATTTTTGCCCCTTTCCTTGGAAAGCCTTTTTTTTTGTGTGTGTGCACATAAAAACTCACTCGAACTGTCCGAAATGAGGATATAAAAACGTGCAGCCCTATAGGAGGCATATCCGCTCCCCAAGCAGCAGCTGAGGGGGCGCCCTTTTGTTTATTTTGCCCGAGCGCTACTGTCAAGAATGGCGGACCGGCGCCCCGCGCATGCGCAGATGGCTACTGGAGAAAGGTCCATCAAATAATTAGTTGCACCACTTGTATTATACCACTAATAAGTTACACGAAATGGCCCATGTGAAATTTCCAATAACGAGAAGGTTGGTGCTACCACTTTCCCTATTACGGGACCACTTAGAACCAGACGCCTGGCCCGTCTTCCAAGAACTTTGTTGGGCTACGTTCCTGTCTCACTTTTCTGTCTTTCATGACTTTCCTCCGTGACAAACTGGCCTATGTAGAATGATCCTATGTGACCAAACGGCCTATTACGAACCGGCCTAAGACGAATGATCCTATGTAACCAAACGGCCTATTACGAACCGGCCTATGACGAAGCGCCATGTGACGAACGGGCCGTATCCCCTCAAGTCAGTATTACGAAAGCATAGGTCGTGTGATAGGTTGCGAAAACAGCATTGTCTGTCAAGCTTTTGCCAACTTCAAGCGCATCTTTTACGTCCCTTGGTACGTACAGGGGACGCAGACAAACAGCCCAAGTCTCAAACTCTAGCACACAGAAAACAACAACAACAAAAAAAATGACATGGTTTGACTGCGCCATCCACTGAACATCGTACGAAGCTAAATTTTCTGGACCAAATCAGGTATTTTCTTGCCCCAAGTTAGGGATTGCCAGGCCTTTGTCTGATCGGTCGCTTATTAAATGTTGTGCAGTCGCGATATCGTTTGAGTGTAAGCATGCGCCATTGCACATGTGTGGATATGGGTCGGATGTCCTTACAGGTATCAGGTGTGCCCGTTTCGGTGAATCACCCGTGTGAATGTGTGTCGTGTGCGTGTTCATGGGTCTGGGGGAACGAATTTGTTCTCTAGACATTTCAAACGAGGATCCCAAATCCCGTCACTATTTATTTTGTGTATACACAAACAGTGCTGCGCAGAAGGCGAGGCGACCGCTACTGTACCACCGCGCACTGTTTGTGCACTGTTTGCGCACTGAGACCAACCAGTCATCGTGGCGCTTCGCAACCGAGAGGACCAACGTTTCATGCCGGCCCCGGCAACGCTCCCCCCCCCCCCCTCTCTCTCTCTCTCTCTCTCTCTCTCTCTCTCTCTCTCTCTCTCTCTCTCTCTCTCTCTCTCTCTCTCTCTCTCTCTCTCTCTCTCTCTCTCTCTCAAGGAGAGACTAGTAGTGCTTTCGTACGAAAAGAGATTCGCTAAAAAGGCCTCGCTCGCAGCAAGCAACACACGTACGGCGCTGGTAGTAGGTGCTAGCAAGGACCTTAGGTGCTAGCTGTAGAGCCACTAGTGCTAGCATCAGCCGCCCGGCCAATTCGCTTATGAAGAGGAGCTCGCGGGACGGGGAACAAACCACCGAGCCTGGTCAAACAACCACGCGGCCCATTTGAGATGCGCAGAACAGCGTGACAGAAGACCGGGAGAAGAGCGAGCCTCTGGCAGTTCACGCACGCCCCGTCGCCGCAAGAAAGAATCAGCTGAATTATTTTTTTGCCTCGTCCCCGCCGTGGGCCAGGGGCGTTTCGCAGGAAATAAGGCGTCTCTTAACGACGGAGCTACCAAGCCTGGATGCTGTGAGGCTAAATATAACGTCTTTGCTTACCGACGTCGGTGCGCGCACCTGGGCAGGGGAGGGGGGCAGAGAGCGGACAAATGTACGCACTGGTCGACGTCAAACGCCTCAGGAAAAACAATGCGCCAGGCAAGGAGTTATGGCTAGCAAAAACCGAACGGAACAGAACTTATGTCCGAACTTAATTTTTTTCCCCATTAGAGATCTGCGGTCAGTAGCGAGCACTTGCTTCGATAATTTGCGACAAAATCTTGCGCTGGGGTACGTTCACCCTTGTCAATCGCAGGTGTCGCAAAGCGACGCGCACGGCGTTTCTTTTCGTCGCTTTCCGACAGCGCAGCCCGTAGCTCGCTGACCGAGTTCCTCATTGCGCGATGGCTGTAGCAAACCAGTTAGCCAATCATGGCGGCAGAGTCGATTGGCGTAGCGCAACGTAGATCAGTAACCAGAAATAACAAGTTTGTTTACTTCCGGCATTGCAATGGCGGTCGGACTTAGACGGGCAAGACGGCCTGTCATGCCCATCGGTTCTTTGGTCAGCGGATCAGTGTACGTAGACTGGCTCCATGGTCTTTCATTCCTTCAATTAGCGTACAATCGACAAGTACACGCCGTTGGTTTCAAGGCGCAAGAAACTTCTGCGTCGTCAATAAAAGAAGCAACCTTTGCGGGTCGTGATGCGAGTGTTGCGACGTGGAATTGGACGCGTGCATGTTTACCTGCAATATGCTGAAAAGGGCTCGCTTGATGTCATTATTTTTGGCAGGGTGTCGAACCGGAACAGAACCGAACCGAAAACCGGAACTGAAACGGTATTTCTGCCTGAACTGAACCCGAACCAGAACAGTTATTTTTTGAGCACGCTGAACCCGAACCGGAACTGAACCGAAAAAAGAAATAGCGGCTACCGGTTCATGCCGAAACGGTTCGGCCCTCCGTTGTTGATATAGCACAGTCAATGCAATTCAGGTTTTTTTTTTTCTTTCACGGACCATCAACTTCGTACCCGATCGCGCACTTTCCCCTCCAGACAATTGAACACTATCACGCTCTATGTAACAACAGGGAAATGAATGAGTACCAATGTAGCAATGGTCTGTTGCTGCTGGAAGCGCGAGCGTAGTGCTAGCTGACCAAGCGAAACGTCTTTCTCGGCAGCTTGCAGGGGATATAAAACGACTTAGCCCTTCCCTAGCTGCGACTTTATTGGAGCAATCAGGCTGCAGGAGTAGTGCTCCACTGCGCAACAGCGAAAGCCCACACCCGAGTGTGCAAACTTTTTGCATTTCACAATTTGTTTAAAAGGTCCGACACCTGCAAATGGTTAATACTTGACAAGTGTGACCGCAGGAGCTGCTCAGTGGCTAAGCCGTTTGCTGCTGACCACAAGTGGTCTCGATCTCCCTTCACCACGACCGTTTTTCTGAAGTAGATGGAAATCGAGAACGTCCGTGTATCGAGATTTTGATCCACGTTTAATATCACAAGCTGTTTGAAATAAGTCTGCCGGCCTGCAACATAAGCTGCGCCTCGGGGCAGAGATATCGGAGCAGAGAGGGGCATCAAATGCGCCATTTTTTTAAATGTGCTTACACGGAAAACAACAAAAAAGAAAATGCGAATAACATTATTTTAAAATATTAAGCAAAAAGTAAGTAAAACCGAATAAGTAAAAAAAACACCGAAACGTGGATATTGCTCTATACTTTTCTTTGCCCTGCCTTTCACAACCAAACTTGTCATCAGTGCGAAGGAAGCGAGTTCCGTGGTCAGTTTTTGAGGACAGTACAGTGGACAAGTTCCGTTTTTTACATATACAAATAAGAACAGATATGCCAGGGAGAACTGTTAAGGTACGCACTTAATCCCTTGGCAAGAAACTGCAGCCCTCGGCCTTGTCTTGGAAACAGAAACAGTAATAAAGCAGACAACACGTGCAGAAAAGCAGGCCGGTACCTCACACTGTCCCATTCGCCCAGCGATCATTTTTTCTGCTTGTTCTGCAGTTTTGTCTCTTTCAGATCTGTTTTTTTTTTTTTTCGAAGGTGCACTTTGCTGACTGCCAAACTCGCTACATCAGTTCTACTGCTACTCGTTCCGGAGGGGAGTACTGCTGTGGACGAATTAAAGAGCGTCTACCCAAAAAAGTCCCATCTCATGTTCCGCGCGTCAAATTTCAATTTCATTTTGTAACAGCATAATATGTAATAAGATTCCGCAATGTAGCACACGGAACGATGGCCTGGGGTCAGGCGGTACGATGACATACTGATTGTAATGCACACATCCGGTACAGCTATCGCAAAAGGAATTGCAGTGGTCAGAGCAATAATACAGTGACTGAGCGTTAACTAAAGCTTACCTTTAACAAAAGTGTGGCTAACACATTCGGTAAGGTGACAGCTAACAAATTCTTCAGAGTGACCAAATAATCTAATTCATTGCTAGTATTTATGTGCCTGTTGTAGGATTTTTCTGTTTTGTTAGAAGTATAAAAAAATGTGCGCCATTGGTATTAAGCACTGGTATTCGAACGCGCCAGTACGCAGGCCAAAATTTAAGGCTTCAAGGTTAGCGTGATGGGCGATTCCATAGTGGCGATTGCGATTTCAACAAAAAGGAAAGGGCAGAAAATATATCCCACCATCATATCGCTTGGCGGTGGCTTTATGAATAGTCGCTAGGACAACATAAAGTCTGGGCGAGAAAGTAGGTGGTAAATCATCGCCACTTCATGTGTTTTTCTAATATCTCATAATTGTAAGTTTGCTTTGCAACTGCGCCACTGCCCTTGCGGAACAACAGCATTTTGAATTTTTGTTTGTGTTTTGATCTGACTGTCGTTTTAAACTACTAAACGTTGTTTCTGATTTCAGTGATAATTCAACTAATCGAACCGGTTCGCGAACCGGTTCGGTACGTGATTTTTCGAACCGGAACTGAACCGGAACGAAATTATTTCACCCGAACTGTAACCGAACAGGTATTTTTTTCGGTTCGACACCCTATTTTTGGCTACCCTTCCCGCAATGCTCACGGCACCGTTTCAAATCAGTAGCATGTGCTTTAAGCTTATTTCTGCTTGTTGTCGCGGTAACATATTTTTTACCTTTGAGCGCAAATATTTATTGGAAGCATGAGGGAGTAGTAAGGTATACGGGGAAGAATCCTGAGACATGCAGCCGCATCATCGCTGGCTGAAGTGTGAACGCCGCCTCATCACGCGACACGCGTCGCCGGACGTCGCGCGACGTGCCGCAGTCGCAAGTGGGAACGCAACTTTCTTAACCCTCTTAGGTGTATGATTATAGCGTATGCCTCGTGATCCGTATTCTTGCGGGTGGGGATAAACCATGAAAAGGACCAATTTGGAGCGAAGGGGATAGGTTTTATAGCGGAGAAAGGCGGAGGCGTTGTAACCGAAATACGGTCCAAATAGTACGTCATCAAGCCCGCACCGCGCGCCTCAGAAATAAAACAAAGTAAAGGCCCGCGCCTCCGTTGCTAAACAACGCCTGGGCATGCCAAGAGCCACGTGCAAGACCGGAGAGTTCTGTCGCTGGGCGAGAAAAGCCGCTGCTCGGCTGCTGCTCCTCTCGACCACACCTTTCGATAGCCGGTGTGATCCGGTACGTTAGCTTCAAAAATATAACGGGTTTTAGCGCCACAGCACGAGATGTGTAACTTACACAGTGCCTGCGCTAAAGCACGGGAAATACCGAGGACACCCCAGTCACAAACCTGCGCAGAAAGACTATTCGAAAACAGTTCCCCCGTGAAACTTTTGCATTCCTACACCCAAGTGACAAGAAGCGTGGGTGTCCTGCACATGTTAAGTGTGTGTGCCTATATTTTTCCTCTTTTTTTTTTTTTTTTTTTGTTAGGATGGGCGGCTACGAGGAAATCGCGAGAGGTGTAGAAAGGAAAGTGCGTCGCACACAGAGGAAAAAAAAAAAAAAAAAGACTGCACGCGGAGGGGAAGGAATTAAGAGAAACGGAAAACGGATGTCCCTCGTCTCCGTCCTGCCTCTCCACATCTTAATTAAGTTGGGCACAAGCAAACCATCCGCAAAGCCACACAAAAATAATAGCGGACTATACAAGAATTACTTCCTGTGCTCTTTGTCACTGCTTCGAAGAGTGATCCTGCGCAAGATCAACGAACACTGTCCACCAGCCACAGAGCAATATTATGCTTAAAGTAAACAACTTTACGCACGAAATGAATCTATGTAAGGTTAACGGGGGCCCGATATTCGCAGTAATGTAACAGCTCCCGCAGGCACGCGGGGAGCGTGCGCATTTAAGGACCATTTACACTTCATACTTCATACGTCCGGGCAGTTTGGTCTGGGGCTATTCCGCATAGGTTGTCCACGCAGGCGTCTCGTTCTACCGATGCTGAGCCCAAGGACGCGGGTTCGGTGTCCGCTTTTCAGATGGAGGCGAAAAGCAAAAACGGCCGTGTGTCGAGATTTTGGCGCACGTTAAAGATCCCCAGGTGGCCAAAATTAATCCGGAGCCCTCCACTACGGCACGCCTCATAGACTGCAGGTGTAGCTTCGGCGCTTCAAACCCCATGATCAATCAATCAATCTGGTAATACCGACTCGTGCCTGCTTCGTTATGTCACTTTCCCCCAAGAGTGCTTAGGCATGTTGGTGTATCAAATTTGACGTTGACGTGGAGCTAGAATTGCGAGGGCGCACATGGAGGCACCGGCGCTGTTCAGGGAACCAAACAATCCTGCGGCTTGGTCGCGCCTGTCATGCGTTTTTCAAAAGTAAGCGGAATGGTGCCTTGATACCTAGATCTGCCTATGCACCTAAACCCACGTGGTCCAGTAAATTCGCTTTGGACTTGCCAGGGGAGCCAGAGAGCACCTCTATATTTTTTTTTTCTCCTGAAATAATTCTCATTGCGAGGACAAAAATGGTCGGAACGCGAAGCTTTCTTGCGCCGCAAACAGAGTCGAATCAAAGTCGTCCGAGTTTGGACTGATGATGACGATGCCCTTGAAGTGTTTGGCACATACCCACTTGGGGGGATTGACCAGGGATAAAGTGTTGGCTGCGCACCTGCGCTTGACGTGCCTTTGTGGAAACCCATTGTGATAGTTGGCTTTCCTGCAGTGCGTTTGGGCGTAACGATTTCGATTTTGGACTCTGACTATGGAGTTTGAAGACAGCTTTCGACCAGAGAAAGCTTCGAATTTCAACCATCTTCCACTTCTCTCGCGATCACCACCATCGTCAGAGAACGTTGGCTTTCCTGCGGGGTCGCCATCACTGAGGCAAAAAAATTCGCCTTAAAATATAAACTGCCTCAACCACGTCGGAATGGCGCAATCGGATAGACGTCGGCTCTCTAACGCGAGGGACCCAGGTTCGATTCCGATCGGGGGAAGCGTTTTTCCTTTCTTTTTCCTTGAAGCGCCCGTGTAAAGTTGGCTCTCCTGTAGTACGTTTTGCCGTGCACGGGACGTCATCACTGAGGCATCAAAAGCTTCGCTTTAATGAAAGAGACCAAATATCCCTTCGTAGTGTGCTGAACGGGGTAACTAGAACATGAGACGAAAACGGGCACGACATGTTGCCCCAATAGATATAGCGTGAATCACTGTACCCGGCACCGGCGAGTCACCACCGCCTTTGCTATTTTCTTTTTCTTCTTCTGGGGTGCATCGCATCATGCTGAAAGGGAAAGGATTCTGAAAGGCAAGCACTACCCACAATCTCTAGCTATCGCATTTCCTATCGCGCGGTTTCTCCATGGCATTTCTCCGACGAGTTATCGGGCAAAATGTGCGCGCGCGAATGGAGACAACGACAAGCGCGGTTCCTGCCCCACTTCCTCCGGACGAGACAGATAAAGGAAGTGGAGAGACTGATCTCAGACTTTCGCCAAGAAGCAGCTGCGAAAGCAACAGAAATGGTTGCGGAAACCTGAGCGAAACGTACGGCAGTCTGCGACACCACCCTCCCAAGCCGTAATTATACCTACACGGGCGAATCGAGAATGCAATTTGGCGGGAACTTCTGACCATTTCAAAGGGGAAAACAGGGAAGCTGCAGAAAGGGCGCGGTATACAAGCATGATCGTGACCCAGCGAGTGGGACAAATCTCCACACTTGCAAAAAGATTATGGCCATAGCTGTATCATGTTCAGTTACAATGAGGGCTTGATAAACCCTGGTGCGCCGTAGGTGTGGCCGTGACCAAGCGATGCGACATTTTAAATTGGCGTCGTTCGCAAATTGCAATTTACAACGCTTCTGACTGAATTTGTGAAATGAAACTTGGGTCGTGTTAGCACCCAAACGGTCGTCTCTTCCAGATACGAGCACTAGAAATTCGTATTGCAACTGTTTGAGGAGGAGCGCACACCTCCCCGTCGCGGACACTTCCTCGTCTGGCAGCTCCTGCAGAAAAAGCGCGGTTCTAGAAAGCGATTCGGTGCATGCGCAACGATGCAGTGGATTTGAACGAACGATAGCGGTAAAATACGCTGTCGCAACAGTCTGCCTAGACATGTCTTATCTCGCGATAAGCTACACACATCCCGAGGAAGGAAGCCGGTGAGAGCTCTAGGCGCATAGAAGGCTCGTAGCCGGTACCGAGGCGGAATCAAAACCGCGGGTGCGATAGATAGCGAGGCGTAGAAATTGCACATCGCTGCGGCACGCCGGGGTTAAATCTGAGCGAAATACAAGTCGGCAAGCTAAGTGTAAAATATGTCGAAAGAAGGCGTTTCGCACCACACGGCACCCCTACTGTTGCTAAATATGAGGTAGAACACCAGAGGAGTATTGCTAAAGCAGCGTTTGCGTGAATGTGACGGCCCTCTTTTAAAAAAAACCTGGTGATCGGCATAACGGATCCCCCTGTCTCAAACCGTTGCTCAAAATGTTCAGGACGAATCAAAGAGGCCTAAAGCTTGATCGTGCGCCGTGGGACGGGGTGTCAGTAAACGGACAATGCCCAAAGTGTGGTCAACTGGTGACCACCGGAGATATTGATCAAACAATTGCGACACAGAAACAAAATAGCAAACAAAACTTTTTGCTGAGCTAATGATTGCTGAGCTCGCTAGGCGCAGACGGAGAGAGGCACAAACGACATATGCAGAGACCTGTATACGTCTGTATGTGCCATTTGTTTTTCTCTGGTGCACGTCCGCTTAGCACCCTATTCTTTTTGACCTTAAGAAATGCCAAAATTATGCGAACACTATCCAAAAGTGAGAGGAGGTTTATGAGGACAGCAGAGGTTAGACTGCTTGTTAAGCTTGTTGAAAGGTCTCATTTCCAGCAGGTAACTTCGCACAATTGGCTAGGGATATAAATATTTGAGGTTGGACACAGAGCAGGTTTCAGAAAGCGCAGGGAACGCAACACAGCATGCTACCGAACGGGGGAGATAAGCACGAAACCTCGGCGCAACAGGCTTGCTATATTTGCGCCGGCGCATAGGTTAGCTCTTGCATATGCGACTATACAGATGTCCCACGTCCGCCTCGCAATGACGAGTCAGAAAAAACAAATCGAAAAGAATGCTGCCAAGACGGCAGTTGCATTACCAGACGCATATGCGTGATTGCATGACGAACGTGCGTGGATGACTAACTTGCGTGCGAGACGATTTTGATTATTTGACCACTAACAATAGGTAATCAACAAATTTTGCAGGGTTCTGATTTCACTTTTAGATTCATTGAAAGTATAAATTGATTTCGTCATTCCGGTACCACCAATATCAGCATTGCCTTTCAACCCGGATTCGCCCCGTTTTCTTGCCGCCGCATTTTTTTTATTACTATGTACGCGCACATGAAACCGACGAAGTGCCGTTCCAGTGGATAAGACAGAGTGAGAAATTCTACGAAACTTCTTCTACAACGTTCGCTTCTCTGTTCTGAGAAACGTCTACACTGCGCTCTTTCAAAATATTAGGTAGCATCTATCGACAGCTGACAATTTCCGGCACTGCAATAGCCGTTGGAATTATCGGCGCGAACGCCGCTGGCCAGGGACCTATACCTAGGCGCAAGCAGGCCAGTGTTCCGCGATGGCACCTCGAAATAGCAATCTCAGGGTAAGAATCTAAGTGAAATGCAACGACGGTGTATCTAAAAAGTAGGTCGGCCGCGCACACTGTTTTTGTTTCGCGAGGAAAACACTCGCGAATGACGAACTAAATCACAGCGTTCAGACGACAGCGCTTTCTACTCGCGACGGCTAGGGAAACATCGCGAGCGGCAATCAAGTTAATGATGACAGCAGTTGGCGTTGACATCTTTTTAATGTCATAGCGTCGGCCGAGCTTAATAAATGACTGACTTTTTTTTTTCTTTTAGTGGTGAGCGTTGATGTGAATATCAGTTATGTAAGCGCGCTATGGCAGGTGTGATTTTGAGAGCGCGACAAATTAGCAGACGCGGTAAACGTATGCAGCATGAAACGAACAGTCGCTCACAGTGTCGTGCGATACCTTATGATCACACATAGTACAAGGTGGGCTGTGTACGCACAACATTCTGGTTGGGCAGCGGCCATATAGACACATTGCATTAGGAATGTCATGCCAGGTAGTTTGTATACACATGCCAAGCGCACATTGACCAATCGCGACATATATATAAATATATAGATATGTGGTCGCATCGTGGCCGCCAGTCAGTCTATAAAAACTATTTAAAAACAGCGCAGCAGGTGGTATAGCAGGCAAAACACAGGCCGAAATCATTCGAGGCGCGCTCAGCTCGGTGGATGGCCCGAACAGCCGTCCACCGTAGCGTAAGCTGTGCTCGGAATGCTCCAGCATGAACGAAAAAAAAAAGAGAGCCAGTTCGCGAAGAAATAAAGGGGGCCAAGTGGGCGCAGGTACTCACGTCAAGTCGCGGCGTGCCGTGTAGAAGACTATCCGGAGGAATCTCCATCCCCCTGTGATAACGTAGAGGAAGAAAGTGATGAATCCAGCCATCCAGACGGAGCACAGTGAGCCGAGAGTGAGCACGCTAAATGATCCGCAGAGCCCGGCCAGCTTGAGCATACTACGACCTGTCCGTCTCTGGCGTGCGAGAGGGCAGGCTTGCCACTAAATGTAACCCGGCCGTCACACTTTCCTGGGACACATGGGAACTGTTTTTCCTCCTTCATTGCAGGGGAGAAACACGGCCTCACCACATCACGTGGCGTGGTGGCCGATCGCAACGCCCCCGCCGACCCCTGCGACATACAGAATAGGGGGAACTCTCCCAGGGATGGCGCCACTATTGAAAACGGGGCAGATTTGTTTACGAGAGACCGGGGAGATGGCGCTACAATGCAGGGTTTATTGAGCGCGTTATTTGAATCGCCAAAACAATAAAGCGGTATGGACACTAATGCACGAACGCTTGCGTAGTAAATTGGTTTGGACTACAAGACAATTATTTTACTATGTCAGGAGACTGACTATAACAGGAGCCCTTTGCTACCCTTGATTCTATTCGTGTAATAATACCATGAATTCATAGGAGTTGGCGAGGCCAAAACCAATCGTTTCATACAAATAAATGAACTGTTAATTCTTAAATTCCCAGCAGGCAAAGCTTTGTTGCACCAAGACACGGGTGCTTCAGTTCAACAAGCTTTTTTGTAATTGTGGCCAGTGGCCATTTGGCTCTTTATGGATTTGTTGTGTAAGTGAACGAACGGCTCTTACAATGTGTTAATTCGGGATGGCGATCCGTGTTATGTATCTCGGCCGTCTTGCATTTTTGTTGTTGTTATTGTTGTCTCCCTTGGAGTCTGACTGATAATCTTTTGTACAGATAATTAAGACAATGAATAAATAAGTCAATAAATAAATTGTTCAAGCAGTCGATCAATCGATCAAAAAGAGGACAAAGAAAAAAAAAAGAGGAGAGACGTTAGGACTTCGAAGTGGGAACCCGAGGAAGTGACGGAGAGAGAACTCGGGAGGCCGTGGTGAGAGGCTGTCAGGACCTCGAACGCGAGGCGCCTGCGAGCAAATCTCCTGTGAACTAGACAAAGAAGGCATAACCCTATAGTGGTTTGAGAAAAGGCGGTGGCACTGCCCTGGGTTCCTTGTCAGGGGCTAGCGTGACAGTCGAAAGAGAGGTATGTGGAAATTGCGTCATGACGGCTCTACGACAGCTTGCTTCATTGCAGGAGCGTCTTGTTGTTGTATTGTTCCCAGTTTTAAGGAAGGGTGCTGATTCAGAAATCTTGTCACGTGACTGGGACTAATGCGTGGATAATCAATTACGAGCGCAACGATGACTGGAAATTTTGGAGTGGATTGGAAAACGTTTGTTGAGCATAAAAGTGGGTGGCTTTCTTTAAAGCCCCACCATTACGGCCATGGCGGTGGACGAGTGCATTATGGAGGGGCTTTAGCTTTTTCTTAGTCCAGAAAGCCGCGAGACAGCGCGGCAGCCTGGGCGTATAGTACACTATACTGGGCGCGAGGAGGAGGAATCAACTTTTACTGAGCCCAAAACGGAATCGGTGGTGCACGCTGGCACCAGACGGGGTGGTTCCCTATAGTTACGGGACCCATATGTTCCCAGCAGCTCCTGGCCCCTGTCTGTCAGTGTGAGCTGAGTCGGCAGGGCGGGGCTGGTCAACAAGGTCTCCCATCGCTCAAGGGGTTGGGGATTGGGGGTGTTGTGGGGAAGGGAAGGAGGGGGGGGGGGGGGGGTCTTGAGTTCTGTACACTCTGCCAAGATGTGCGGCAGGGTGCCCCTCTCTCTTTTGCAAAACGGACAGAGCGTATCGTGTTCCGCAGGGTACATGCGGTTCATCACTACGGGATGCGCAAGCGATCCCGCCTGCGCTCGACGCAGGGTCGTCTGTTGTTGCCTAATCAGTTTGGGGCGCGGTTTCGGCAGTCGGCACCTCTCCTCTGGTAACCGGGTGCGGTACCTCTTCCGGCTCGTGCTCGGCCCGGATTGACATTTCTCGGGCATGGTAGTCGGCGATGGTGCGAGCGATGAGGCGTTCCTGGTCCTCGCACCATGAGCCGGCCAGCTCGCACTTGCACTGCTCATGGGAAGAGGAAGGGAAAGGGTTGGGCGTGTAGGAGCATTCCCGAACTACGAAGGTGGTGTTCAGAACGGAGCAAGAGAGGCAGTTATCTGGAGGGGGAGATGTAGTGGAGTATCGAGGTGTTGCAATATGCATTAGTCTGTAGACGGCGCCAAAGGCGAGCTGCCTGTGTGATGAGGAATGGGTGAGGAGGACAGTATCGAAGCCGGAGTTGGCGATAATGATAGAAGATTCCAGCCTATCAGGAAGGGACCGGGAGATAGGGGGATGATGCGGAAATGTCCTCTTCCGTCAACGAAAACGCCCGGAGTGTAACGAAAGCCGAGTATGTCTAGGGCGGTGCCTCCAAACTCCGGCTCGCACATACTTCGGCTGACCAACCTCGGACAGGTATCACGTCAGCTCTGGCGTCTTCCCCATAGTCACTGAACTGTCTTTTCGGCAGCCTGTTATATCGCGGAATGTCGAACTATTTGGGATCAAAATTGACCCTTCCCTTTTGTTTAAACGTAGACTTCGTAATGGAGCTCATTATTATATATTACTCGGCTTATATTAGCGCCATCGGCTCTGAATGTAAGAATTGTTCTCGTGCAAAACGCCATAGATAGGAGAAAACATTGTTTATCGTTTTTCAAAAATTTACTTATAGGGACCTCGTGCAGATATGTTTTCGTTTGTCCCCGACTGGAGCGGCAAGAAAATACAAAATTTTCAGGGTCCAAATTTATCAATGCGCGCGCTACCAGTTAACGTTCAACTGAATGCTGCCGAAAGGCGTGATGGAAAACCATGTTCTTTTTTTCTTCGTAGCTCATTTCTGTGACCAAATATTTCAAGCTCTATAGGGCATATGTCATTTCCGCTTACTATAAATTCTGTGTAATTAAAGTTGTATGTATGCTTGACAGCTCTATTTAATTATATTTTAGGTTGAAATTAAGAGCTGTTTTTTTAGTAAAATTAGTCCAAAGCACGAAGAAAAGCTATAGAATTGATGCTCCTGTGGATTCCCTGCTCATATGGGTCTATTAAAAAGCCCGGAGCGACTGCTGAGTGAAACAGTGAAACTGAATAACCAGTTACACTATTGTTACTACTTCTCCACTTTACAAGTTCATGTATACATGCCAAAATATGTTCATGTGCATGACACATTGGTTCCCAACTAACGTATATTTCCGCAATGAGCTAGGTGCGAAAATTCTATAGCGCCCAAACTTGTCATTCTTTGTATATAGACTTTTTGGTTTTATTTTCATTTATTTGTAAAACCACGAGCGTTGCCAGGGGCGGGGGGGGGGGGGGGGGGGGGGGGGGGAGTGGGGCGACGTTAGTGGTATTGTCGCGAAGCCGATGTCTCTTGATGTTGTTCGTTCGTTTTTTTGCGTTCTGTGCCCGCAGCCAGGGCTCTTCCTCCAAAGTGAAAGTGTTATGTGTAAAAGCGCTTCGGACGCGGCTGGGCCCTGGCCCTTTTTTCTGAGAAACGGCTCCGGCGCCTGTGTCTGCCCGTCGGCCGACCGGGAGACGACGGCTGTTGGGGGAAGCGAACCCTCGCCTCGGCTTCTGTTACCGCACGCACTGGCGTCTCCGACCCCCCCGTTGCGCGCCTACGCGGGCCGCTGTGTTCTTCCGACGACCTTCCCTTTTCCCCTGTTTACTTTAGTGAGTTTTTTCTAAACTACTTTCTTTACACGCGTGGTTCTCCGAGTGCGCGTTTTCGAGTCGAAACCTTGTGTCTGTGTTTTTGGTCCTTTTCACTTTGGCGGGGACATGTCTGATTGGAGCTAAGAAGCGTCTTCCTGATTGGCTGCGGGTGTGCCTTAGCCTTTTTCCACGCAGTCCGCACACGCTAGGATGCGCTTTTTCCCCCAATGCGTCCCCCCCAAAGCAAATATAACGCGGCGTCTCCGGCTATTGAGGGCAGAGGGAGAGAGGGCGGCCTGCACCAGCTGACTTCAGATACTCTGCCGCCTGTCGTCGTGCCCTCCCGCCGGGAGCCCTTCGCCCGCCAGCTATGTCCCACTACGTACTCTTAATCTTTTGACTGTCTTTCTCATCTATGTAGTAAGTGTAATTGTTTCAACTTTGTATGTGCTAAATGTCACCAATGTCCTCATTAAATTAAATAAGCTAACCTTTAAAACCTCTTCAACGTTTCGACTTCTTCACTGCAATCTTCATGCTACAGTAGCGGCAGTATGTAACCAAAATACTACGTAACAGTATGGTCTTAATGTCCTGTTTTTAGTGCATCGCAAGATTTGGCTCGTTCACGAAAGCCATTTACTTATAGTATCAACAGGCAGACAGGACGCATAGCGCGGTTTCATCGATCAAATTACCGTTGAGCCAACTTCCTTATATACTCGGATTCGGGTACAAGTTAAGAACGGCAATAGCTCATGTATACTGTATCGGGAGCGTTTCTTTGCAGGACGTTCCGCCGCATTGTGCTCTATAGAGCGAAATTAAATTGAAGAATAGCTATATTAATTAAGATTGCGTTAGGTTACATTTAGATTATGTTTAGGTTAGTTTTAGCTGGGGTTTAGGTTTGGTAAGGTTAAGTTAATTTAGTTTTGGATTACGTTAGAACGGCCTTTTAAGGTGCTGATGCGACGGAACGACCTGCAAACAGACTCTCCCTGTGTGTCACACGGACCAAGCGACGGGCCCGGACGTCAATGCGCGCGCGCGTTTTGAAAGATTGCGCTGAATCGTCTACTTTTTTACACATACTCTTTTTGCAGTCGCTGCAAGGATTTAAAAGCAGATTAAGTGCGAGAAATCACGGTAGCGACTCGTGTCATGTTCAAAATACTCGCAGTAAGGCAACTTTTGCGCCGCCGCGGAGTAACAGCTGGCTGCGGTGATGAGGCGCAGGGGCAACTTCCGTTGTCGTTCCTAAGTTACCCCCCCAATTATAGTGCTTAATTTATAGTCATGCCCATGAAAACAAGCGCCAGTTGATTTTCGGAATGAATTTAAATGATGCCCTTAATTCATACGGTCGTCTTTGTATTTCATAAATCCGGAAATTGTACAGATGGTAAGACAAAAAAAAAATATTGGACATCGAATAAATGAATCCGGCACCCCTCATATAAATGTTTCTTGTAAAATGTGTACTCAAATGCAGTTTCTTTTTTACCGCCTGCACTTCAAACATTGGTGTTTTTGTTAGAATTTTATTGGAAGTTTACCTTTCATTTTCCGCCTTTTATGATTTTGTCCTACAACTTGTCTAGACTGTGCGAACAGTCGCTGCTTGTAGCTAGAGAAACAGCGTCTTAATTATCTTAACGATATACAGGGTGTCCCAGCTACCATGCACCAAGATTTAAAAAAAGAGAAATTGCGGAACTCGAAGAAAACCCAGTGCATAATGTTTGCAGTACTGTGAAGAAGCGGAGAGTAATTTTTTCGCTAATGAGACTTAATTAATTAATTGTAATTAATTATCTAACTCGAGAAATACTGTCCTAATCACTAAAGTGTCAATGAGGCATTTGTAGGTAACCACGAGGGGCATCTAACTGCGCTATTTTCAGCGACAAACTAATTGCGTACTCATTTATTCTGACTGATAAAGGAAACCCGCGAAATATGAAAAATACCACGTGACTACGCTTATGCGCGCATTGTAAAGCAGCGTCCCCAAACAAAGCTGATTGAAAGCAACTGCTTCGCGTGTTACCCGCCCGAAGAGACAGCGCATCACCTTGATAAAAGCATGCATGGAAGGAGCAGCAGCAGCAAGATTCGCGGGACGCGTGTGCAGATAAGGAATAAACTCGGTCGCGATTTCTTCTTTCTTTCTTTTGTCTATTTTATTCTCGCTAATTCAGAGGCCGCCTCTTTGAGGGCGTTGCTTCACGGTGCGCGCGGAGGCACCGTCACGTGGTATTTTTCATATTTCGCGGGTTTCCTTTATCAGTCAAAATAAATGTGTACGCAATTAGTTCATCGCTGAAAATACCGCAGTTAGATGCCCCTCGTGGTTACCTACAAGTGCCTCATTGACACTTTAGTGATTAGGACAGTATTTCTCGAGTTAGATAATTAATTACAATTAGTTAATTAGGTCTCATTAAAGAAAAAAAATACTGTGCGCTTCTTCACAGTACTGCAAACATTATGCACCTGGTTTCTTTCGAGTTACGGCTTTACTTTTTTTTTAAATCTTGGTGCATGATAGCTGGGACACCCTGTAGAAGGGCGTCAGATACGGTACACGTACTTGGTCAAAGTTTTGTTATTTTTGCACTATGTATGACCTATCTATTCGCGTACCGTCGAGCGGGAAATAATGTGAGGAGTTTTAGGGGTTAAATCTCGTGTTTTATAACGTTCGCATCTGATGGGGGATATTAAACCATGTTTTATTTTCGCATTCAACTTCAACTGCGAGTACAAGGAGAGACTTTTAGAGAAAGTACGTAGCAGCTCCCATTTTACATTGCACCTTTAGTCTGTCGTATTCAATAGTAATTATAATAACAACAAAAAGGACACCCCCTGAAAGACGTGTTTTGAACAGACCCACGTGTCATCCCACCTTACAAACCTGTGAGTGTACGTGGGAATAAACTTTATTGTGCGCGAACCGGGGGAGAAAAGGGGCAGATGCCATAGAGTTAATACTACTGATCCGCGGGTCCTTTCCCAGCAAATGGCGACGAGGAGCCCGTAAGCCCTAGCGGCATCCACAGCCAGTCGTAGTTGGGACGCCGCGTCGGAGCTGAGCCGCATTGCCTCCCACTGCTTCAAATTATCTCTGATAAATGTCGGTGTTATGGGTGTTGCGCGAATGGGGTGCTGTGGGCAGGTCCAAATGATATGATGGAGGTTAGCTTCCGCGGCGAACCACTACAGGCGGTTTTCAGGGGCGGGGTTGGGGGATGTTCTAGACTGTAAAAGCCTCCGTGCATGCATGTCATTGATCGCCACCTGGTGCGAGGAGTGATGTGGCGCCGGGTATTTGATGCGGCCTAAACTTATACCCCTGTCACACGACCACTTTCAATCGCAATTGAAGTGAATCGCGATCGAGTTTTCGAGCGCGCTCGACGCACTGCCGCTGCTACACGGCCCGTTTCAATCGCGATCGAAAAGTTGCACCGGTTGCACTCCTGTACGCTAGATGGCGCTAACATTGTACTTCCAGATGGCGCTAACATTGTAAAGGGCGTTCCAGCGTGACGGAGTGCATTTCAACGGGCAGGTGGGAGCAGCCATCGGAAGACGACACGCGGCGCGAACTGTGGCTTTTTTAGGGGGCCCACAGGCCTTTGCGAAGATGGCGTAGACAAATGCAAGGAACAAAAGGAGATAGCGGGGTCGGTGCAGATCGGGGCAGGCAAACGAAAGGGACGACGACGGCGTGTAAAGAAGAGAGGGGGAAAACTGAATATCGCGTACATAAACATTCAGGGTGACAGGAAAAGAGAGAAGTGGATGGAGATTACTAAGCAGCTAGAAGAGGAAGATATCCAGGTATACGCTGTGACCGAGACGCACCTACGGGACTTGGAGGAACCTCCGGTAATCGGAGAGTATGTATGGGAAGGTTGTAACAGGACGGCTGGATTGAGAAAAGGCGGAGGAGTAGGTATGCTGGTACGGCAGGGGACTAATTGGAAGAGAGTGAAAGAAGACTGTAAAGAACATGTGTGGATGAAAGGGATAGTGGAGGGTAGGGAGATGGCTTTAGGGGTGTCTTACCTGTGGACGGGTAAGGATAGCAAAGAACAAAACGAAAAACTGGTGGCGTGTCTAAAAAAGGACATCGAAGATTTGAAACGTTCCGGGGAGGTACTATTGGTAGGGGACATGAACGCCCACATTGAAGATCTAGACGGGTACACCGACTTCAACGGAAATCTAATGCTAGATATGTGTGAGTACCAGAAGCTGATCATAGTAAATAGGGAACAAAAATGCGAGGGACAAATAACGTGGGAGTGTGGTAGGAGACAGTCGAGTATTGACTGCCTTACTTCAGAGGAACTTTATGAATGGTTGGATGGAATGACCATAGATGAGGAAGGGGGCCACAGTCTGGGCAGTGACCACAAGCGCATAAACCTGAGTTTTGGGAAACTGGGGGGCGAAAAAACGGGTCGACCGGGGCAGCGCACAAAGTTAAACAGCAAACAAATTGCGGATATAGCCAAAAGCATAGAGGCTGACATAGAAAGAAATCCTGGAGAAGAGTGGGAATATGTCAGGCTCATCAAGACTATGCAGGAAAAAATAGTCAAGGCAGAGGGGGCCAATCGATGGAGAGGAAAAAAAAAACACCCAAAAGCTGGTGGAACAAAGAAATAAGGGCGGCGATAGAGAGGCGTAAACAGGCGTCTAGAGAGCACAGGCAGGCCAAGAGGATGGGGAGACATCAGGAGGAGGTGGACCTAAAATGGGAGCAGTATAAGCAAATGAAACAGGAAGTGCAGCAATTAGTGCAGGCGAAAATAAAGGGGGACAGCGAGCGATGGGTAGCGCAAATACGAGGAAGGGGTAGAGACGCGCCGAAAAGGTTTTGGAACCATGTGCAGGCATTAGGGAAACGTACGAGTCCCACAGAAGGCGGTACTGTAGAAAACGAGCAGGGGCAGATGCTCAAGGGAGAGGAAGCATTAGCATACTTGCACAAAATCATCACGGAGAAGTTCGGTAAGGTGGATGAAGAGGCCCCGCAGCGACAGAGAGATGTTGCGGCGGGTAGGCCGAAATGTCTGGAGATAGATGGGGACAAGCTGAAATGGAAAAGAGCAGAGGAAAAGGTCCCCAAGAAT
This sequence comes from Haemaphysalis longicornis, assembly GCF_048455015.1. Classification (NCBI taxonomy): domain Eukaryota; kingdom Metazoa; phylum Arthropoda; class Arachnida; order Ixodida; family Ixodidae; genus Haemaphysalis; species Haemaphysalis longicornis. The sequence goes on along the minus strand of NW_027526203.1, from coordinate 248,239,559 downwards.
ACCGCGGCAGGCACGGATGAGATACCGATGGAGTTGATTAACCAGTTAGGACCAAAGAGCAAGGGAAAACTACTGCAAGCCATCAGAACAAGGATAGAAGAAAAGGCAATACCGGCCTCGTGGCAAATGAGCAGGATGAACTTAGTGTACAAGGGCAAAGGAGTCAGGACAAACCCAAGCTCGTATAGGCCAGTAACCGTCACGTCAGTGCTGTACAGGTTAGCAATGCAGGCAGTGAAGTTCGAACTAGAGCAGTGGGTGGAAGAAAATAGGATATTAGGGGAGCTTCAAAATGGGTTTCGAAAGGACAGAAGACTAGACGACAACTTATTCGTGGTAAGCCAATGCATAGAGGTGGCGAAGATGCATGATGATGATGATGGCTTGGTGGCTGCCCCTTTGTATCGGGGGGACACTCCTGAGGGCATATAATCCCCCGGCGCCCTAGCCTCAAGAGTTTTGTACGTCGCCTCCTTTCCTCATGCTAAACGAAACGGGTGCGTCTTCGCCATTCCTCCAGTCGGCGCCTCGTAGTGCCAACCGGATTCGGCACCACGTCACCAGTCACGAGTCCCGGTGGCGCTGCACTCGCATCCGTGGTGTCGCCCGTGCCCAGTGTGTCCCCTGGCGGGGGATGCGCAACGAAGCCAAGCGCCTCCGCCATGGTGGTATCACTAGGGTGGTGGGGAGTCAATTGTTCGCACCGCAACACAATGTGTTCTGCAGTCTCCTCTTCCTCACCACACACCGCACACATCACCTCCTCCGCATCGTCCCATTTCCGCCTCCACATCCGCGTCCTTAGCACCCCGGCCCGCGCTTCGAACAGCATCGCACTTCCTGGCAAGTTGTCGTAAAAGTGCTCTTGGGAAATGCTGTGTTTGTGTGACGCGTACAGACGGAGAGACGGCTTCGCCACGGCCCTGTCCGCCCATCTTTTCGTTTCCGCAGCTACTACTCGCTCCCGCAGCTGTTTCCCGCTCAGGCTGGTCTCCTTGATGTTATTTAGGACCGGTAGCGGCACCTCGTTCTTCTGGGCCAGTGCGCGCACCCGTCTCTTCCACCTTGTGGCGTCACCTGCTAACAGCATACACCGGTGAACCCGGTGTACCCAGAGCATGTTGCTCAGCACGCATGCTCGGATCTCGAAACCGAGCTTGGCCACGGCCTCTCGTGCCTCAAAGGAGGACCAGCCTACATCCCCTTGGACTGCCTCATTTGGTGTCGACCGGTGGGCACCCAGGGCCAGTCGTCCCACCTCCCTTTGTCGTCTCTCCAAGTACTCCCTGGTGGCTGATGACAGGCAAAGCACTGCGTTTGCAAACGTGAGCACCGGGACGTGCACCATCTTCCAGAGGCTCCTGACAACCTCCGCCCTGTTGAAGGACCAGAGGATTCGGGCCCTCAGGATGTTCTGGCTGCGCAGTGCCTTTCCACGAAGCACCCGCTCATGTGCAGCCAAGTAGTCCGGATCGGTGGTCAAGTCCACACCCAGGTACCGGTACGTCGCTGCAAAAGGGACAGGCTTCCCCTGCACTGTGAGCGTTTCTCCATCTGGTAGTGTGCTCGTGTCCCCCCAGCGAAGTATGGCACACTTCGGCGCACTGAACCTCAGCCCCAACAGTTCTGCCTGTTTGGTGCAAATGTCCAGGAGTCGCTGCAGGTCTGAACGAGAGTCCGCTGTAAGGACAATATCATCAGCGTACATGAGGCCCGGTAGGCGCTGATGGATCGTCCTCCCCTTCTCCATATAGGTCCAGTCAAAGCCTATTGCACTTCCCTCCAGCTCTGCCTCCAGATCGCCCAGGAACAGCATGAATAGCAGAGGGGACAAAGGGCAGCCCTGGCGGAGGCCCCGTTCGACAGGCACCGGCTGGGAGCACACACCCTGCCATTCCACTACCACTTCTGTGTCCGCATACAGGCTCTGCAGCAATCCCACTACCTCCACTGGCAGGCCCTTGTCCTGTAGTTTCTTCCACAGTAAGGAGTGGTCAACTCTATCGTATGCCTTCTCCAAGTCCAGGAAGGCAGCCCACAGTTCCCGCCCTTGCAGGCGGGCAACCTCTATGCACTGGGTCAGGACGTAGAGGTTGTCATCCAGCCGTCTGCCCCTGCGAAAGCCGTTCTGGAGCTCTCCCAGGGCTCCCTCTCGTTCTGCCCATGCCTGCAGCCGTCTCCGAAGGATCTGGGTGAAGACCCGGTACAATACCGCTGTGACAGTGATTGGCCTGTAGGCCTTCCAGCTGCTGCGATCTCCAGTCCCCTTCGGAATAAACATCATCCGGCTGCAGTTCCACTCTTTGGGCACCTGCCCCGTCACCAGGATCATGCCGAACATTTCCCGAAATGCCTCACACTGCCTTGGGCCCAGACACTTCAGCAGAGTCGCTGGGAAGCCGTCCAGACCTGTCGTTGTTCGGGTCGGGATGTGAGTTATAGCCCGCTTCAACTCTGTTTCCCCTACCGACCCAAGCCACTCTTCTAGGTCTGCCGCAGGCCCTCCATCCTGTCCTTTCCCACCTGTGCTGGTCTCTGCGCAGTCCTGCGTAGTGCCTCTATGCTCAATCGCTTCTGAGGCGCCACTCGGCTGTTCTTTCCTGAAGAGAGCCGCAACGACAGACACCATGAGCTCCCTGCTTTCCCTCTCTGACAGAAGCTGTTGAGTCTCTGGGTGTCGCAGCTGCTGTTTGGACTCTGCATGCGTGTGCGAGCGTTGGACATGTTGCCAGAACTTTCGGGGTGCCTCCCGCCCACTCCTTTTCAGCTCCTCAATGAATTTCTTGTTTACTTGTCGGATGCTGTTCTGTACGGTGCAGGCTGCCACATACTTCTTTTCTCTGTAGGTGTCCCACAAAACCGACCTTTGTGGTTAGCCTTTCTGGACATTAAAGCGGCGTATGATAATGTAGACAGGGAGCGGCTTTGGAGTATCCTGGAGGACGAGGGAGTTGGGGCAGAATTCATTAGCTTACTCAGGGAGCTATACCGGGAGAACCAAGTGCAAATAGTGTGGGAGGGGGTAACATACAATAGGCCTGTATACACCTACAAGGGTTTGAAACAAGGATGTCCTCTCTCTCCGCTGCTGTTCATGATCTACATGACGGGGTTAGAAAGGAAGCTAGAAGTCAGCACGATGGGGTTCGACTTATCCTACATGAAAAACGGGCAGGTAGTGGAACAACGGGTTCCGGGACTAATGTATGCAGACGACATATTGTTGATGGCGGACAACCGGATAAGTATGCAGGGCTTGATGGATATATGCGGTGAAGAAGCGACGCACCTAGGGCTATCCTTTAGCAGAGAAAAATCGGGGATCATGGTCTTTAATGACGGCGAGGAGCACAAAACAGTGTCAGTGCAGCAAGTAGAAATACCATTGGTAAAAGAGTATAAATATTTAGGAGTATGACTGAACAACAGCGAAGATTACACGCAGGCGCATGAGGCTCACCTTAAGACGAAAGGAAGACGGAACGCGGCTATAATGAAGCATAGAGCCCTCTGCGGATACAGCAAATACGAGGTGGTAAGGGGAGTCTGGAAAGGGGTCATGGTACCAGGATTAACTTTCGGTAATTCGGTTCTTTGCATGAAGCCAGAGACCCAAGCGGGCCAGGAAGTAAATCAGAGGGCGGTAGGCAGATTGGCCCTAGGGGCCCACAGTAAAACTACAAATGAAGCGGTACAAGGGGATATGGGCTGGTCGTCTTTCGAGGCGAGGGAGGCGCAGAGCAAGATAAAGTTTGAGGAGCGACTTCGTGACATGGAGGACGAAAAATGGGCCGCGAGGGTGTTTAAGTACCTGTATTTGAGGAGCGTGGACAGGCGGTGGAGACGGAGGACCAGACAGCCGACCAAGCGGTACGGAAAGTCGGTAGGGGAAAGCGGGGTTCACACAACAGTTAAAAAGCAGGTAAAGGCAGCAGAGACGACGAAGTGGGCACAGAGAATGGAAGGGAAAAAAACCCTGGAGACTTATAGGGCAGAGAAACGGGAAATTAAGAAGGAGGGATTCTATGGCAATACGAGAGGCAGTGCGTTGCTCTTCGAGGCACGGGCAGGGTGCCTAAGAACCCGGGTATACACGGGTAGCTACAGGCAGCAGGATGAAACGTGTGCATGCTGCGGCAGTGATCGGGAAACTATAGACCATATTGTCAGGAGCTGCACCGAGATACGGCCACCGCGGGGTGAGGGGGAAACGACGCTGGCGGAGGCTTTGGGATTTGAGGCGAGGGGGAACCTCAACTTTAAGGCCATAGAGGTGACGAAGAGGCGACTGGAGTGGTGGTGGAGGAAAAGTAGGGAAGGGATGGGTACGCAGGCGGAGTAATCATGCGGACGAGAATTTAGAACAGCGAAGGGAGAAAATAAGGGGGGTGGGGGCGATGAGTTTAAAACAGAAAAGAGGGAGAGATGGGAGGGAGGAAGCAAATCTATAGGTTAGCTGGGAGTAGGGCAAGTAAACGTAATAAAACAGGCAAGTCGGTTGCTCACAACCGACGCCCCGATTCAAAGGGAAAGCCACTAATCATCATCATCATCATCATCATCATCAGCCGGCGCCTGGTAACTTCTCGCGGTCGTAGGTATACGTAACTATGTAAATGTTACCTCACGCTTATTTTGGTCAAGTTATTTGACACAATTTGTGGCATTAGTTGAAGTTTTCACCTTCTGTGTCATTAATTATCGCCGCTTTCGTTCGATCGCGCTTGAGAAACAAGGATTGAGTTCGAGCGGGATCGAGCTCGATCGCGATTGAAAATTCTGTGTAGCATGCGCCCGATCCGGATTGAGCTCGAGCTGGATCGACTCAATCGCGATTGAAAGTGCCCGTGTGACAGATGTATTAAATTGAGAACGACTCAGCGGGCAATGGAGCGGAAGATGATAGGTGTAACATTAAGGGACAAGAAGAGAGCGGAGTGGGTCAGGGAACAAACGCGTGTTAATGACATTAGTGGAAATTAAGAAGAAATGGATGTGGGCGGGGCATGTAATCCGAAGGAACCGTTGGTCATTGGTAACAGAGTGGATCCCTAGAGAACAGTGGCGTAGCCAGGGGAGGGGAGGGGGGGGGGGGGGCTGCGCGGGCTGCGCTATTACGTTTCGTCTACTTTCCAACGGGGGCGTGGCCCTCGGGGCCGCTGACATCTCTGACGTCGACGGTGCGGCGCCGTCACATCCGCTGCACGCTTTGCAGTGGCAGCATCTGCCCCAAATAAATTTGACGATTTACCTGTAGAACTCCTAAACTGTAAACGAGAACATATGCGCTTTTGAGATGATTACGTTAGGCACCGAAAAATTTTCGAATCCACGCCCGCATCCATTGCGAAGTCACGCTCTAGTCTAGCCGATCCGCTGAGTGAAGAAAAATGTTGTGCACTGTGTATGCTGTAGCTGCTGCGCCGTAAAGTTTCGCTGAGCTGTGCCAGCTGTGCTACCACATAACCCCTCGCTGGGTTGGGTTGGTGGTGGACTGTGATAAAAGTGTGCCGTGTGCTTCATAAGCCGTTGTATTGTGAGATGCTGAGAAACCGTGCGAGATTCCCAGCCAACTTTCCGAACATGCGATCGTCCATTTCATCGTCAAAGGATTTACTGCGTGACTTGATGTGTTCGCTTCTTTTTTGCTTTTTATTTACGCATCACGGTGTGCTCGACGCCTGAGCGAGCATGTTTCGTATGCCCAAACGCATCGCCGCATACCTTATGGTTTTCTTACCGACCAAGGCGGAGTGGCACTGTGTTCGTGTATCCTCTCTGCAGGCATCAAACAAAGCTTTTCATCTCAGGCTAATCAAGCGTACAAGGTTCCCACTAGTTGAATACGTTGAATAATGCCTTTAACAATGCCTTTAAGACGAAAAATAGCGTGTAGTACTTCCTAAATTAAAAGATAATGCCGACGCCGGCGCCGCTCTTTGTCGTATTGTAGCAAGCACACTTGTTTAATTCAAATATATTGCACAATTGTCCAGTTTTGAATATGCTTTTGTTTCCCTTTTAAATTGCGTGAAGTTTCTAATAACAATGTATTAGTAGCTTTTTGCGAAACTGCGGCTTGCGTTAACATGCGTGCTACGAGGCTTTCGGCTGCGGTCAGCTGCGGTGGCATGCCTGCGGTGGGAACCGCTGTGTCGTTCCAGTTTCTGGTGCTTCAGGCATGTAATTTGACTGCTGGTAAGCTGCCTGCTTTCTGTCCGGGAATTGGAATGTAGTGTGCCAGCTCTGTCAAGCAACTGTTGGTGGGTGAGCCTCTTACCGGCAGTTGTGGAAAGCCAAATATCGTGCTGTGCTTCGTAACTCCTGAAAAAGTGGTGCGCAGCATTGTTATCTTTTGTGAACGCTTCTTTTTTTTGTGGGATAGAGGCATTCAGTGGGCAGGTGCCGTGCGTGACGTTGACTGTTCTAGATGACGAACAGCTGTATTGCTTTCATTGCCGATGTGCTTCAAGCTGTACCCAAAAGGTCGACATGTCAACAGTGGACCTGTATTGTCTAATATTAATCGGCGCTTCCTGTATGTAGGCCAACCCACTAAGTTTCTCTGTATTTGTCTCATGCGTTAGCAAACAAATACGAATTGAGCTATTTAAATCCAGCCCTGTAAAACCGGCTTCACTAAGCACAAACGCATTGCTAGAAAGACATCTAATAAGGGGAAATATAAGCAGTGACAACAAAATGTGGGGTTCCAAAGCCTTTTTTAAATGCCCAATTAGTGCATTACGTCACGCTTTTTATTCCTATCGGGTCTGAAGGTACGAGTCTCTCATAATTACGCATGTTAATTTGCCTGATTATGTGTTTACATAGCATGTATTACGTACTGCCTTTTTTTTTCATTAAGGGCCGACTTGCCAAAGAATGCTGACACATTAACACTGTTACACTTCTCGTCATTGAATTTTTTAGTGAAAAGAACTGCTGAAATGACCCCTTAAATGCTGCTCATCCGATACCGTTTTCACAATTTTCACATCAGTTCTTACAGTGTCCACCATGTGCCCCTAGCATACAGCCAAAGACTTGTTGAGACATGCACAAAAAATTTTGATGCATATCAAATAATTGGGTACCACTGCATAGTTACATGTTCTCTGAGCATGCCTAGACTGGAGCTCTCCATTGCAAAGTACTGGTTTGGTGCATAAGGGTGTGAATTTTGTGAAGCAACCAGTCTCGCAAAAACAACTTTATTTTATGTTAGCTGAAAGTCTGGTTTCTGATTACTCTGATCGCTGATTACTCTGGTTTCTGTTGGCGCCACGTGCCCGGTCTTGAAGAAAAATTTCGAGTATGGCAGGCAGTGTGATAAGCGAATAACAAAAAATGGGGCAGCTGTCTGCTCTGCGAACAGCCTAGCAAAAATGACGGCAGCAGCGGCCTTTGCTTAGTGCGCATGCGGCCACTTTCGCCGAGTTTGCCGTATCACTCCATCACGAGGCGCTGATCGACCGAACGGTCGATGCTCCGGTGATATTGGTAAAAAATTGGACGGGTGTACATTGTTGGCAGCTGTTTGTCTTGTGTTACTCTCCGATAGTACATCTTAGGCACCTGTTTGTTTTGTGTCACTTATTGATTTTGTTTAGCTGGACTTGTCCTGCCACCAAATATTTCTAATATTTTAGGACGTTCAGTTTCCATTTTTAATGTTTGTTTGCACTGCCTGTGATGTGTAAGGCGGCAAATGTGGCTATTAAACACAGATTTCCTGGGCACATTATTCTCACCATATTGCACATAGCTTGTTCTTAGCTTATGAACCTATGATTCCAAGCTATTGCCTTCAAACCTACTGCAAAAACGTTAGTTATACCGGGGTGTCAGCTCAGACCAAGTTATGAATCTATGTGGTACTGAGGATTCTTTCAGGCATGCCGCTTGTTGCATTTTAAGTTGTCGGATACACAGAGATAACCCAGATGAAGAGAAGGACGGACCAAGGGGGCAGCCTTAGTCTGAACAAGGAAGTCGAGGATGGTGCCTGGAAAGCCGAGAAGGAAGAAGTCGGGGGATACTGAACCGGCCTATCGTGTCCAGTCGGTAAGACCAACGTTGGTGACCACAATGTGGAGAAGGCATTGTTATAATCCGGAAAGAAGAATGCTTTAGCTGAAAGTAAAGAACAGCTCGTCAGCAACAAAACACAAAGCTTTTAAATGAAGCAAAGACGGTGTTGGATACTCCTGATGTGGAAAGTTCAGGCTCACTCATAGAGTGGCTGCAGTCCAACAACAATGAGTTGAGCAAGCTGAATGCCGAGGTAAAAAATGTTTACCTGACGACGAGTTCGACATACAGTAGAATCTCGATAAACGGAAATCGCTTAAACGGAATTGCCGCTTAAACGGAACAGTCGCCTGTAAGTTGGTTGGTTTTGTATTCAGATAACGCAAAAAAACTATCGGTAATCAGAACTAAAATTTCCGCGCCACCGTGTAAACGGAACTAGAAATGGAACTTCTTATGAAACCCATCGGGATGAGAATCAGCTTTCTACGCTTCCGGCTGTTTTGTTTTTGTTTGTTTTTCTTCCATGTTTTTTTGACCTCATTGGTCTCGTAAGCCTCATCTCATTAGTGGTCAGCCGTATTAGCGCAACGAATGCAACATAAGGGTGAAATAAATGAAATAAAGAACATCGCAGTTCTTGTTCCAGTCGTTTGGTCTCGATTCAAGGCGGTCAGGTTACAGGGCTTAGCTCCTTCTGCCTTGTTTGTGCCATCGTGGTGCTATTCGCGCTTCATTACCGCGTTGCCGTATTCTACATTCGGTGGCTCGTAATACTCACGAAGTTGAGGCCTCTAACCTCCGTGAAGACGCAGTTTCAAGGACTCAAAGATAATTGATGCATTTTGTAGTGCACAGCGACTAATTGTTGCCAAATCAACTTTGTAAATGCTGTGCCTAAACCTTTTTTTAGTTTTCTTGCTTTCTAAAAAACTATCAGCTACATTCACCTCCTAGTGCTTAGAGTTCCATGAAGTGGTATGAAGAGTGCGTATACGCACACAAATGTGCACTTTTACACATCTATCTCAGTAAACGGAACTCCTGTTAAACGGAACTAATTTTTTCGGTTCCGTCTATCGAGAGTCTGCTGTAATTATGAGGTACAATGACGCCACCGAAGGCATGCTGGGCTAGCTAAAGGCTAAGAAGAGAACGGAGTGTAATTAGGATTAATGATTAATAAATACATATTACAACAATAAGAGATCGCTATGGAATGGTCAACGGCTGCCGGGATGGACAGCCCCAGCACCTTCTGTAGTGTATTCTCAGAGTGACGAGTGTCATCTCCATGGAAGCTCCATGAAGCTCCCAATGCTGCAGCTCCAAACATTTAGTGGGGAGTTGTGCCAGTGGCTCAGCTTTTGGACGCAGTTTAAAGGAGCCATGAAGACAAATACGAAGACAAAGTTAGATGGGCAGATGAGATCAAGAAGTTTGCAGAGATAAATTGGTCACAGTTGGCACAGGACCAGGGGAATTGGAGAATAATGAGAGAGGCCTTTGCCCTGCAGTGGGCATAGACAGGCTGGTGATGAAGACAAATACAAGTTTATTTGATTCAAAAGATTTCGTGTTTTATCGTGCCCCAGCGCTTGTCCGGATGTGAACGATGCTTTATTCATTGAGAAATTAAGTAAAAATTTTGATTTTCCCACTAAATTGTGCGTTTTCATGGTCTGCAATGACATCACAGGAGCTGACCTCTCTGCAGCCGATTGGGAAGCCTTGTTTACCGGTTATTGAACCTAGATGGCACCCTCATACAGTTGCAAGCCATTTTCTGCCTTTGGTTTGTTTTTGACCGCATTTAAACCGGGCTTGTTTTTGTTCAGGGAGAAAAGAATCGTTTTGTGAAACATAGTGCTCGCTTGACAGATATGGTCGCATTAGACACCGTTGCTTGCGTCAATCGGCCAGTGTCGTCAAGCCTCGCAGTCCTGTGCAGCTACACCAAGCATAGTGCTCAAAGTACCAACAGCAGTACGCATCGGTACTTCTGTGTGCTTTCATAACTTCCACTGTTTGTCCGCCCATTATTACTACTTTAAAAAGAATGTGAACTAAAATTAAGCGCAAATAGCTAGTTCACCAAGCTTATAAGCTCTGCCTAATTTGCGTTTGCTTTTGCCGGCCTCCACCAATCCCAGAGCTGGCTGGTATGACATCAAAGGTTCTGTTGTGGAAAATGAGCTAGTGAGTCGCATGGCCATTCTCTTTTTTCCTAATTACATAGCTTTTTGAGCGAAGTTTATGTAAAGTGGTGTCAGTATGATTCTAACGAGGCAATCGTTTGAATGAACCAAACTTGTGTTTTCTCTTCATGGCTCCTTTAAGGCAGCCATCCACAAAAATCCCAGCCTGAACAGTAGACAGAAGTTTCCTTACCTTTGGTCGCTGCTGCATCCATTGCCAGACTGCAACCGATGTTACCCAGACGCCGTGGAAATTCTATTGCGACACTTTGGTGACACGCCGGATTGTACAGGAACATCTGGTACAGCTTCGATCGCTCCCTTCAGTGGTGTCATCGAATAATGTTGGCGGGCTCCAGCGTATGCTGGACCACGTGCAGTGTCACGTGCGTGGTCTGGCAGCCCTGAAGGTTTCTTCACACGTACTTTACGATGATGACAAGCGTGCTTCTGAGATTTTAAGCAAACACTACATCGCAGTGGGTGGCTAAGGCGTTGTGCAGCTGAGCCCAAGGACGTGGGTTTGATTCCTGGCCGCGGCAGCCGCTTTTCTAATGGAGGCAAAATGCAAAAATGCCTGTGTTCGAGATTTTAGTGTGCGTTAAAGATCCCCAGGTGGTCAAAATTAATCCAGAGCCTTCCACTGCGGTGTGCCTCATCGCCTGTGTAGCGTTGGCTCGTTAAACCCCATAATCAGGTCGCGTGGGTTTGTCGTATGCGGCAACAGTGTTGTTTTCGAATAAAGTTGCATAGATTACATAAAGCGTCACTGTAGTTTGGTTCCGTCAGACGTAAATTTTCTTACTTGACCTTTAATTGAACGTAACTTCCATTTACATTTACTTATTTATACATTTGTTTACAACACTGCTGGCCCTTGCAGGTTTCAGCAGGGGTAAAAGGTGAACAATACACGTACGTCCTCATAAAAAACAAATCTAGCTGTCCTTCAAAGTTTTCAGAGGATTTGCATCTTGTGAACATTTTGGGAGAAAGAATTTCAATGCACCATTGTACAAGAAACAAAATTTTTATCAATTTGTGGTGCATACGACTGAACGAATGGATTCAATTTCTGGTTCTGTCAGATGGGAGTAATTCTTTACTGTAAATGTCAGGTTACATCAGACGTAACTTGAAGCATATGAATAAGGTTACATCGGACATAATTTTAACTTTTCATATTGGGTTACATCAAATACATCCGGCTAAATTTTTTGCATGGCATGTGTTTTAAAGTCAGCTTCTTCTGAAACAAACAAGCCATACAAAAAAGCCCGACAAACTAAAGCGCATGTATATTTATAAGTAACTTTAGCCATAACACACTGTTTCTCAATATGGCATGGGTCTACATATTTAATCGAGTTGGTAAATACATGGAAAATATATAGCTGTCATTCAGCAATATTCTGGTTTGCCTTGACAGGATGCATTGCCGATGATCAAAAACCAAGGCTAGCATTCTAATTGTGTGACACTCAGTTCTTAGCTAGGCTGAAGACAGCTTTTTTTTACTTCTACTTTTCTATGGTTTAATAGTTAATTTCAGTGTCTGTCAACATCCTCAAGGCCTGCAGGACAGCACCACTTCTTGTACATGAGTTTGGCTTAAAGCATTTGAAAGAAGTGGTTTATCCAATTTTTTTTAATAAAGAAAGGAAGTCAAGGAGATAACAAAAAAGAAAAGGACTCTCACTTCCAAAGACATGCTATCACGCTTCAATGCATAATGGGAAGAATGTACAAAAACTGAAAGATGTCATGCAGGAACATCAAAATGTATGCGCTCACTTGTGTCGGTGGGCCATGTGGAAGAATATTTACATAAGCAGTGTGCATAGTACCACTAATGCGTCCTGCCGGTGACAAGATATGGGGCAGAAACGGCGGCTTGCTTTAAGAACCAGAAAGAAAACTAATGTTGCCTCAATATGCCATGAAATGAAGAACGTTGGGAGTAATGCTTAGGGTCAGGAAAAGAGCGGCTTTGGATGGGGAAACAAATTCGCGTGTAGGATAGTATGTATAGTTAAAGTTACCTAAGAAAAAGTCGACTTGGGCTGGCCGTGTAATAAGATGAAATGACAACCAGTATTACCAAGGTAACTCGATGGAGAGGAGAAGTAAAAAAATCTGGGTGCAAAGAACGGACTGGGGTGGCTCAGGACAGGAGCTGTTGGAGGTTAACGGGAGAGGCCTTCCCCCTGCAGTGGACCTAAATTGGCTATTGGTGATTGATGTTGAGTATATGTGCACTTGCGTGTTTTTCCAGATGGGATGTACTAGAAAAGCAGCGTCAAGAACTGGCGACAGTCTCAAATTCAGAGCCAAACATGACGTAAAAATATCGAGTCGTGTGCAACCTTCCCGTCGCAAAGCAAAAGGTAGATTTGATGCTGCAAAAAATTGCAACCAATGCATTTGAACAGTGAAAATGAACCTACACTGCACTCTTTCAATGGCATTACTTTTAGACAGATGCTCAATTTGACACGACAGACTACATGTAAAATTGGCTTGGTTGTGCCTATTAAAGGCTGGCTTTCAGTTTTTAGTGCCTATTGTTGCACCTAAATTTTCGTTTTAGTTCTGAAAAGTTGGCTTGGCAAGTGTCAAATGCTTGATCTTGCTTAGAGCTTTTCATTTTCATTTTTGTAAACAAAGCAACGTCACCGATAAAAAATTTACCACAAGGCTGAATTTTGCCTGTCAACTTTCTTTAGAGGGACATTAAAAGCTAAATATTTTACTTGAACTGTTGGAACTGAAGTTTTAATTCTGCTTTGCAACCGATGACGCTTTGTTTGCAGGGAATTAAAAAAATCGTGCAGCACTTGCTTCATTTCCCTCCCATCTTGCATAATGCAGCAGAATGTGTATGAACTGCCATGTAGTTCTTGGTAAAACTTAAGCAGGTTTGGCCCCTTTTACAGAAACTGTGTGAACGATCACAGTTAAAGGCAAAGCTGATGCCTAACTTAGTTGCCTATTTGCTGGTTGTAGTACACTACAGTTGAGCGAAAGATGTTTCATGTACTATACTTGGTCGTTATGATTTAGGGCACCCATAAAGTCAAGGCACTTGTACACAGCCATTGTGAGTGCATGTGTCGGCTTTCACTTCCACAAAAATGGTACGTTCCAATCAGTTATTCCACCGATGCATGGCTATAAGCATTACTAGTCTTTTATTGTGGTAATATTTGGCACGGAATATACCGCAAGCATTTCACACCCTGCAAGTTCTTCAACAGAGAAAATAGAGCAAAGGCAAACCATCTGTATACAGCAGGTAAGAAATGCTGTACACAATGGCTCTGGTGATTGTCATCATTTAGCAGAAAATGGGACATGAAATTGAGAGCAATAAGTTACACTTTGTTGCAACTGGTTTCGAATATCGCTGCTTCATATTTATGGTACATTAAAAAATTCATGTAAACTGTGTACTTCAAAGCACCTTAATTGTATTTGCAGAGAGAAGGATGTTCACAGCATTTATGTTTGTAAATGCATTTACGTTTGCAAACTCCATTGGCATTACATTTCACCGAGCATCAAAAAAGAAAAGCACTGCACTTTCACTGCATAAATATACAGATGCACTAAAAAAATGTTTGGTCATCCAAATAACCTCACTGCACCAGCTCCGTGATCACTAAGCGTTGCACAACTACAAGCTACGAGAAAGAACTGTATGGAACCCATCAGAGAGGAGGTTTGGAGGACACAAGTTTTTGTGCTAGCAGGAGCCAGTGCAGCCATGAATTTTGTGGAGAGCTCTACAGCTGGAGTATTGTATTGCTGCCTGAAATGCAGTGCCACACAATTATTGTTTACTAGTCACTCTTGTCCACGCTCTAATGGCTACGAAATTGAAAAGAAATGAAGGGAATTATGCGCAAAAAATTGCTTGTATTCAAGCACATTCTTTGGATATAAACAGAACAATGTAACAGTGCTGGTTAGTAAAACCAGTGGAGTTTAAAAATTTTACATGCAACATAAAAAAAATGACAGAACTTCTCTTCTGAACAGAGAAACTTTCGAGAAACTAAGCAACAGTACCAATTTGTCCAAAGGTGTACTCGCCTTTCTATTACTACTTGAAAGATTTCAGAGGGCAGCACTTGAATGCATTTTTTTTATTACTCGCGCTACCGAACTTCGGTTACCCATTCAACCCGTCGAGCCCGTGCAATTGTCTCGCCATAATCGCTGGCATTGCGCAAGCTGAGTGAGTACAGCAGGCATAAACAAATTCACACTAACATAACGGCGAAACTGCAGACTGTTTGTTAATCTTGACATGAGTTGTTCAACCAGTGTAAATCTAGTACGCTTGCTTAGCCCGAGATGAAAATCCTGGTTTCATTCTTTCAGCGCGCATACAAGAACATGTAGTTCCCCTCCGCCTTGATCACTACAAAACCCAAGATAAACGGCAATGCGTTTGGACATACGAAACATGTTCACTCATCTTAATGCGTAAATAATAATAATAAAAAAAAAAGTCAGATCACCTCACGTAGAAAATTCCCTGGCAGTGATACGGGCAATCGCAGGCTTGAAAAAGTTTGGCTGGGGATCTCACACCATCCTTCAGCATCGGACAATGGTAAGTATTCTGAAGCACAATGCGCAATTTTTTGAAGTCACCACCACCCACCCAACCCAGCGGGCGGTTCTGGGGTTGCACGCACAGAACCGGGAGGATTTGTTGCACAGCTGGCACACACCATGGCAGCTGTCACCAGCTGGCACACAGCATTTTGAATCGGCTATAGCATGATTGCGCAATGGATGCTAGCGTGGATTCAAAAATTTTTCGGTGCTTAACAAAATCATCGCAAAAGCACATATATTCCCGATGAACAGTTTAGAAGCTCTACAGGCGAATTTCAAAATGTATTTGGGACAGCTCCGCTGCTGCTACTGCCACTGCACAGCGTGCAGCGGATGTGACGGCTGTGTGGCCTCGACTTCAGAGACATCAGAGGCCCCAAAGGCCACGCCCCCGTTGGAAAGTAGACGAAACAGAATAGCGCGTTTCGGTTTGTCTAGTTTTCCAAAAGCAGACTGTTCCAAGAGCAGACGGCCGCCCCATTTTTTGTTATTCGCTTATCACACTGCCTGCCATACTCGAAATTTTAAAGACCGGGCACGTGGCGCCAACAGAAACCAGAGTAATCAGCGTTGCCAAACGCAAAGTTCGTTCAGCGCAAGGTTCGTTCAGCAACGCTGACTACTCTGTTTTCAGTTGGCGCCACGTGCCCGGTCTTGAAGAAAAATTTCGAGTATGGCAGGCAGTGTGATTAGCTAATAACAAAAATCGGGGGCGGCCGTCTCTTCTCGGAGCAGCCTAGCAGACAACGGCAGCAGCGGCCTTTGCTTAGTGCGCATGCGGCTACCCTCGCCGAGTTTGCCGTATCACTCCATCACGAGGCGCTGATCGACCGAACGGTCGACGCTCCGGTGCTATTGGTAAAAAATTGGGTGGGTGTACAATTGGATAGATTTTAAGTATTCAGAGAACTGCAGTCCAAGGGCTATCAGGCACAAAGCTAATCACTTTCAGCTAACATAAAATAAAGTTGTTTTTGTGAGACTGGTTGCTTCACAAAATTCACACCCTTATGCACCAAACCAGTACTTTGCAATGGAGAGCTCCAGTCTAGGCATGCTCAGAGAACATGTACAGGTGCAGTCAAAAGTAATTGGAGCACGGGAGCTGTGGCCGAACCGCATCGGAGTGCCGTGTAGGTGCACCGGCGGTAAACGAAAGGAGCAGAACACGCATGCGCGCCTGCCGACGGTGATAGCCCATCTATACTTCTCAACCCACTTCTTTTAACGCGGCTTCGAGCAAATTATTCGCAGCATACTGGTCTCAGCGATGGCGCTGATAGCATACCCACCTAAACATATTAGAAAAGAAAAATTGTCATTTCAGACCCTAGCGATTACGACGCTTCTCCAGCAACTTGCGGGCGCTGAAAGTGTGTGAGCGACGCTGCCAGATATCACCTCTGCTATCAGCGCCATCGCCGAGACCAGTATGCTGCGAATAATTCACTCGAAGCCGCGTTAAAAGAAATGGGTTGAGAAGTATAGATGGGCTCTCACCGTCGGCAGGCGCGCATGCGTGTTCTGCTCCTTTCGTTTACCGCCGGTGCAGCTACACGGCGCTCCGATGCGGTTCGGCCACAGCTCCCGTGCTCCAATTACTTCTGACGGCACCTGTAACTATGCAGTGGTACCCAATTATTTGATATGCATCAAAATTTTTTGTGCATGCCTCAACAAGTCTTTGGCTGTATGCTAGGGGCACGTGAAAACGGTATCGGATGAGCAGCATTTAAGGGGTCATTTCAGCAGTTCTTTTCACTAAAAAATTCAATGACGAGAAGTGTAACAGTGTTAATGTGTCAGCATTCTTTGGCAAGTCGGCCCTTAGTGAAAAAAAGGGCAGTACGTAATACATGCTATGTAAACACATAATCAGGCAAATTAACATGCGTAATTATGATAGACTCGTACCTTCAGACCAGATAGGGATAAAAAGCGTGACGTAATGCACTAATTGGGCATTTAAAAAAGGCTTTGGAACCCCACATTTCGTTGTCACACCGCTTATATTTCCCCTTATTAGATGTCTTTCTAGCAATGCGTTTGTGCTTAGTGAAGCCGGTTTTACAGGGCTGGATTTAAATAGCTCAATTGGTATTTGTTTGCTAACGCATGAGACAAATACAGAGAAACTTAGTGGGTTGGCCTACATACAGGAAGCGCCGATTAATATTAGACAATACAGGTCCACTGTTGACATGTCGACCTTTTGGGTACAGCTTGAAGCACATCGGCAATGAAAGCAATACAGCTGTTCGTCATCTAGAACAGTCAACGTCACGCACGGCACCTGCCCACTGAATGCCTCTATCCCACAAAAAAAAGAAGCGTTCACAAAAGATAACAATGCTGCGCACCACTTTTTCAGGAGTTACGAAGCACAGCACGATATTTGGCTTTCCACAACTGCCGGTAAGAGGCTCACCCACCAACAGTTGCTTGACAGAGCTGGCACACTACATTCCAGTTCCCGGACAGAAAGCAGGCAGCTTACCAGCAGTCAAATTACACGCCTGAAGCACCAGAAACTGGAACGACACAGCGGTTCCCACCGCAGGCATGCCACCGCAGCTGACCGCAGCCGAAAGCCTCGTAGCACGCATGTTAACGCAAGCCGCAGTTTCGCAAAAAGCTACTAATACATTATTATTAGAAACTTCACGCAATTTAAAAAGGAAACAAAAGCACATGCTTGCAGAGCGGATACACGAACACAGTGCCACTCCGCCTTGGTCGGTAGGAAAACCATACGGTAAGCGGCGATGCGTTTGGGCATACGAAACATGCTCGCTCAGGCGTCGAGCACACCGTGATGCGTAAATAAAAAGCAAAAAAGAAGCGAACACATCAAGTCACGCATTAAATCCTTTGACGATGAAATGGACGATCGCATGTTCGGAAAGTTGGCTGGGAATCTCGCACGGTTTCTCAGCACCTCACAATACAACGGCTTATGAAGCACACGGCGCACTTTCATCATAGTCACCACCACCCACCTAACCCAGCGAGGGGTTATGTGGTAGCACAGCTCAGCGAAACTTTACGGCGCAGCAGCTACAGCGTAGCACAGCTTGTTAATCGCACACAGTGCGCGACATTTTTCTTCGCTCAGCGGATCGGCTAGACTAGAGCGTGACTTCGCAATGGATGCGGGCGTGGATTCGAAAATTTTTCGGCGCTTAACGTAATCCTCTCAAAAGCGCGTGTGTTCCCGTTTACAGTTTAGAAGTTCTACAGGTAAATCGTCAAATTTATTTGGGGCAGCTCCGTTGCTGCTACTGCCACTGCAAAGCGTGCAGCGGATGTGACGGCGGCGCGCCGTCGACGTCAGAGGCGTCAGCGGCCCCGAAGGCCACGCCCCCGTTGGAATAGCGCGACCGGGCTTTAGCACCCCCCCCCCCCCCCCCCCCCCCCGAAATTTGTCCGGCCATCGCCGTGCTGCCTGTATGCCTGGTACGTCGCCTGTGAACAAAGCTGCATATTCTTCTAAAGTGCCACTAATGGTACTTTCCACGAAGTGCTACGAAAATGCCACGAAAGTGCATGTCTGCCCTACGCATGACTGTTTACACAAAACCACGGCCGGACTCGATTTTTCTGCCCATGCGCAGCTTGTGGTTGGGGGAGGTTCTTGTTTTTATTCTTAAAATTCAGTTGTTAGTTAGTCCAGCATCGTCCTGTCTGTTTCTTTCCTTGTGTCTTCGTCTTCTTGGCTGGTTTTTAATCCCTAAATCATGAACCAACAGGCCCAGTTTTCCACGTTGCTTCATCTTTTTCCGCGCTGCGGAAAGAGAGTCGAGTCCGGCCGTGACAAAACGAAGCGCCTGAGGGGTTGTTGTTGTTGTTGTTTCACGTCTTTATTTCACTTAAATTGCCCCTGGGGGAGTGCTGTGAAATGAAAAAAAAAAAGAAAAACCCTTAAGGGGATCAAAAATGAAGAAACGAGGTCCTGGGCAGTTGCGGATCGGGGGCCCACGGCGCCATTGTCCATTGCGGAAGTCTTCCGGTGTGTCCCTCAGGCGGTATGCCCGAGGGCGAGGAGCCTGGCGCCAGTGGGCGGAGCAGCTGGATCCAGAAGGAACTCGTCCAATGCCCGCCAGAGCTCGACAGCGGTCGCCATTGGGGTAGATGAGTCCGGGCAGGCCCAAGCTCGCAGGGAGGTCGGGCGTACCTCGTGCCGCAGAGTGGCCAGGGCTCGGGTCCGGGGCAGCGAGTAGAGCGGACAGGACTAAAGCAGAGATGCTCCAGGTCCGCTCCAACTAGGCACGTATCACACGAGCCCGAGCTGTGACGGGATGAACCAGCGTTTTGGGGACTACGGAAACGCTGCAGTAGGAATGGGGTTAAGAGTGTGCCAGACTGGAATTGGCGGATAGTGACGTGCTGCCGACGACTGAAGACATGGCCAAGAAGAGGAGGGATGCCCGAAGGGTTGTGGGTGCTCGTTAAGTATTCCCGGCGATACTTCTTAGCTTGAACGATGGCTTCTCTTGGGTCGTAACTTGTTGGTGGCGTCTCTGTTTCGTGCTCGATGTCGTCCTCCGAACTAGGGCGTCCCGATTGCGCGGATTCGAGTAGATCGCGCGCTAGTCTGTTTGCTTTTTCGTTACCCGGTATGCCCGAGTGGCCAGGTATCCAGTGAACTGACAAGTCGTGGCCCAAGGTGCGGAGCCCGCTAATGCACTGACGAAGGTGGCTGACTACAGTGGACGTGTGCCGAGCGTCGTCACAGGCCCTGTACGCTTCCTGTGAGTCCGTAAAGACATGATAGATGTGCTTCAGACTACGGTCTTCTTAACTGCGCTGAAAGCTCAGGTGCTTGATGAAATCCAATATGGCGTGAAGTTCTGCCCCGGTGCTGTGTCCCGGTTTGTAAGGGATCCAGGTGCCAGCGACGCGGAATCTGTCGAACGCGGAGGGAGCGGCAGGCCCGGGAAGTGGGAATTAATGACTTTATGGTAGCCAGCCTGTTAAGGGCAGGCGGCCTCTGGGTCAAGCCGCTCGCGTGAGGACTCATTGTCACGGGCCGCAGCCACGTCGTCGGTCTGTTTTGGTCGGCGCGCAGGGTGCAGCTGCGGGGGAACATTGGAAGCCTGGCGGCTCAAATGGCATTCCGGGGGCTGGCGGCAGCTAGCTCTGGGGTCCGCTGCGTTTTTCGTTTAGCGGGTCGTAAAACCATGGTCCGTCGCGCCACCGGAGACGGGGAGCTTGGAGCTGCCAACTGTGGTTAGACAGTGGCGATTTATGGCGATAGCTTTCCCCTTGTTGCCCGTGCGCGCGCGGAGTGAGAGCGTGCGAGGAGGTTCGTGCGGCGGCCCAAGGAGGATGCGGGGGAATCGCGACGCCTGCGGCCGCAACCACATGCAACGTTTTGGCCGCGTCTTGCAACCGTCTGCGGCGCCTGGCGCCGACGCGGAACGGGCGTTGGAGAGGGCGAGCAACCACATGAGACGCGCGAAGAGCGCTTCTCCGATCCAAGTTGCCAGACTTACTTTGGTAAAGGCAGCATCGTTCTGTTTAAGTCATTTTTAATAAACTGAAGAATAATCAAAACTTCAACAAACAAAACACGTTAAATTGATGTTCTATTAAATAAAGTGCTAAAGAGCCGCCAAATAAAGAGCCGCCATGTTGCGTGCGGAGGGGGACCGGAAATTGAGGACAGCAACATCCGGCGCAGACGCCGAAAACGGACCGAAAATCTGGGATGCGCAGACACCGGTGCTCCGAGCGCGCTGCTGTGTATTTGGTGGCGCGCGCTGAACGCGCGTCGCCGCGGACGGTCTCCAAACGCGACCAAAACGTCGCATGTGGTTGCGCCTTACGCGTTGGTTCTGGCCGCGCGGTCCAATTAACGGGGCATCGTCTGCCAAAAGCGGGCAATCTTGGATGCTCGCCGCCTTTTGTTAAAGGGGCACTGACACAAAATTTTGAAGGCGAGATAACGTCGGAGATAGATTGGTGGGAACACATATACATCATCTGCAAAATATCAGCGGCGAATACAGCCTAGAACATATTTAAAATCAATTTTGAAGTGTGCGAAACGCAACCGAGCAGCCAGCAGAGGACCACGCCCAATTGTAAATAAACAACATCCAAACACGTCACGAGTTTGTGTTTGCCGCTTCCGCACTACCGGCGTTTTACGCGGGCTCGCCCTGCTCGCCGCTCCAATCGGAGGGCCGGAGGGCGGAGCTTCTGCTCTCGAGAACGAACGACCCGATCGTTGGCGGCGGAGGCGCCGTGATTTCGTCAGCTAATCGGGCAGCTGGCCGCGACCAAAGTTCTACAGCGATTCCAGGCACTCTGTTTCTATTACTGTTTATTACCATTGGATGCGAAAACGCGCCGGAGGCACGAAAAGCCCACTGAGCTAGCCGCACGGTCGCTGTGCAGGCGGCGGCCACGGCCGCGAAGTGGCCCAGGCCGGCGCAGGTAGCTCGAGTGATAGCTTGTTACCGCTGCACGAAATTGTCCCCAAGTCCCGACCATAGTGGCTTAAATGAGAAAGGAGTTAATGATGCGATGGCGGGTTGCATTAGAAATTGTCATCTGCACCGCTTACGAGAGCGGCACTCGAATATCCGCCGCAGTGCTGAGCCGAACACATCTGTAGGCGGACCTGTAGGCAGACCGGCCGGCTGCTCCCAGCGCGCGTCTTGCCACCCACCGTCTCGAGCGTCGCACGTCGTTCTTTAGCCGCGGTAGCATTTGCACTCGCAGCGCCTGCGTCACATCCACGGTCGCTTTTTAATTAAGCGCCTCACGAGATCAGTACGTGGGGGCATTCGCAGAAACTGCCGTCGATGCGGATTCGACAGTGCTACGGCGGCTCTGCTCTGTGATATCACAGAACAGGGAGGATGTGATATCCCTCCGACGGTCACGTGGTCAGCTTTGTTCACACAAAATCCACAAAATCCATCGTTTCGCGGCACTCGCTGAAACCGAAACTGCGACTGGCCGCATTTAAAATCCCTCTAATTAAACAACCGTCGCACGCTGAAGCAAATGAGGTTTCTACAGGTTATAAGTAGGTCACTAGCTACTTATCGCAACGAAAAAAACAAGATGCTAAATTTTTGTGTCAGTGCCCCTTTAAGATGGGCGTTATGGGCTTCATTCAGCTGGCTTGAGTGGCTCTCCGGTCTCGGACGAGAAGCGTGGGAACGGGCGACGCAGGCGGCGTGCGTAGAAGCTTGCCCCGGGCGCTTGCACGTGTTTCCTCGGATGTTTGAGTGTTTGTTGTATTTGTTTGGTTTAATTTTGATCTCTTCTTTGTTTTTCTGGTGGAAGAGAGTGACCAGCGTTTGAGGGTTGCGGGGGGCGTTGCCCACCGCGGTTTAGGCCCGGATTTGGTGATACATCCAATCAGGTGCCCAGGAGATACCGATTGGCCTGTGTATCGGGGGTGGGGCTTAAGTAACCCATTAAAACCACGAGACACGAGGTCTCGGGGTCGAATCCTCAAGGTTTTAATGTGCTATGCACGGCCGGCGTATTGCCGGGCTAGCCAGGTCAGGCTAGGGAGGATCTCACCACTTGGGTAGTTTTAAGGTCAGGGTCCGTCGCTGACGGGGGTGCCGCGTGCACAAAGTTTTAGCTGACCTAGAACCCCATTTTATTTCTTACTTTGTTAACTCTATCTTCAGTTTGTCAATATTCTGTATATATCTCCCGTGTAAATATACAGTTTGAAAAACCCTCCATCAACCATCGTCGTCGTGTCATCAGTACCGCCACCATCAGGCACCAACGCAGACCATCATCATCAAGGAACAACATCGAACCTGACATTTACTCGGTTCTTTTGTGATGTGAAGTTTGCGTGCTTGTGATGTGCCGTCGTCATTAACCCACACTGTGGCGAAGTTGGGAAGGTGCATGATACATGCCGCATCGGTATAGAAGACGTGACTTTTTTCGCCTCCGGGGGAGTGGTCTTTCAGACAACGAAGCCACTTCCCGTGACGTTTTGCGTATGCCCGTCTTCTGGCTGCTTGATCATTTCCCATGTTCCGCGGTAACGGCTCGGCATCTGTCAGGGAAATGCATTCCCATGGCGGTGACTGTTGAGGTAATGGGGGAAGTACACTGACGTTGTGTCCAAGTCTCGCCAGTGTGTCCCTCCCCGCTGATGTCGACTGCAACCATGCGACTTTCGTGTGCATTTGTACCTCGATGAGATCCGAAACAGTATTTATCATGCTGTAGCTGTTGAGAGCATCTATGGGAGTGTATCTCGGAAGGCCGGTTACAATCCTGCGAGCTTCGTTGTTGAGGCGCTCTAGGGTCAGTAGTTGCGTTTTCGTTAGGGAATGATACGGTGCCCCGTACAGTATTCGGGAGTGGATGAACGCTTGGATGAAGTGGCGCAGTTCTCGTTCTCTTACTCCCCGCGCTCGATTTGTGATCTGGCGGAAGATGTGCGTGACCTGCTTTATTGTTCTCATTATGCGTGCATGCCACGTGTTGGATGTGCATGCCTCGTCCAAAAACATTCCGAGAATGCGGATTACGGCTTTCCGCTGTACTGAACTCTGTCGAAGTTGTAGCTGGATCGCCTCTTTCACCGCAGTCTTCGATTGCGAACGCCTGCCTCCATGTATAACGAAAAATTCTGCCTTTCGGGGGCTGTTGACAGGCCGACGTCAATGGCGTCTAGGGCGGCTTGGAGGGCTGTTTGTTGTTCTCCGAGAGATCCCGTTTTTATCCATACTGTGACGTCGTCCGCGTAGATTGCATGTTCAATACTGGGTATGCAAGCTAGTTGTTGTGGGAGGCCTGCCATCACAATATTAAAGAGAGTGGGGGATATGACGGAGCCTTGGAGAACTCCCACCCGGTTGTATTTGGTTGTGCTAAGCTCTGTTCCGATTTGAACTTGAAAGGTCCGATCTTTTAGGAAGGAAGCAATGAAGTTATGCATGCACCCTCTGAGTCCCAATTCTTTCACCGCTTGCATGATGGAGGTGTGAGGTGTGGCATCAAAAGCTTTCCTCACATCGACTCCTGCAACAATGCGTGGGAATGGAGACCTTGCGTCGAGAACGTCGCTTTTTAAGCGAAGCCGATGATGTCCTGTGTGGTTAAACCAGGTCGGAAGCCATACTGGGTGGGGGCCAATTTTTGGTTGTCTTCTGGCCACCAAATCAGGCGGGCATTCACCATGCTTTCCATGATCTTGCACAGGCATGACGTGAGAGACACCGGCCTAAGGTTTGCAAGACTGTTAGGAGGCTTTCCCGGCTTCGGAATGGGCTTCATGATCGAATGTAGCCATTCGTCTGGCAGCTTTCCGGACATCCACAGTCGGTTAAACTCTTGGAGCAGCGCTGCTTTGCACGGGGTGGGAAGATTTTTAACGTGCGCTACACTGACGCCGTCGGACCCTGCGGCACTGCGCACGTTCGCCCGCTTAATCGCACGCTCCAGTTCGTTCATCGTGAATGGACTATTCATCCTCAGCATCGGGAAGTCCAGTGTCCATGTCGCATGTTTCGGAATTCGGGGCGGACGTCTGCGGGAAGAAGATGTTCGCTGCTTTGTCGGCCATGTCTTGCGCGCTGACGCCGAATTCCCTCAAAGCCACTCTTGCGGCCGCATTGTTGGGCTTACGCTGCCCCAAGAGTGCGCGAAGGATGGCCTATGAACGAGCTGAATTTGTCCGACCATTCATTTGCTCACATGTGTCCATCCACCGTTCAGATGCGAGTTGGTTTGTGTAGCTCTCGATTTCCTCCTGAATGCGGCGGAGCTTCATGCGGAGGTTTTTTGGGCGTCCGCGTTTTCGGTAAACGCCCAGAAGTCTCAGCTTACGGTTCCACAAAGACAACAGATGTCTGTCCAGATCCGGGTGGTCTTCTGGCACGCTTAATGTTTTGGTAGCCTTGCGCTTCGCCTGCGTCATCGCTTGTGTGAGCTCCGATACATTCGCTGTCATTGGCAGCGTATTGAGAATGTCTCTATAGCGATCCCAGTGCGTGACGCAGCAGTCTCTCTTTACTTGTGCCCCTCTTCCTCATTTGTTGCTTCCGGTCTTAATGGTGACAACAATAGGAAGGTGATCACTGCCCATCGGATCCTCCAGCACCTTCCATGTGCAGAGCTGAGGTCTGGACGTCCAGGTGAGATCTGGCGTGGTATCTGCTTGCCTGCTTGTTTGTCCGATACGGGTGTACACGTGTGGCAGATTCAGCAGGGAAAGACCAAGGTGGTCGGCGTCTTCCATCACCTTCCTGCCCCTCCGGCTGCATGTCGCATAGTTCCACGCCGTGTGTTTCGAGTTGAAATCTCCACACACGAGGACAAGGTCCTGAGGGTACAGCTTTTGAAAATGTGCCACGAAACTTGTGTCCGGTAGGGGGTTCTTGAGTTTCGTACGGGAATTCTCTGGTTTAATGTAGACTGAGAAGACGAGGACGTTCTTTTGCGGGGAAAGTTGAACGCGGCATCCCGTCACATTGATGTTGGGTGAGCACCACGAGTCCGTATCCTGTTGGGTGTGAACAATTGTTCTTCGAACATATACAGCTGTTAATGCCCGTTCTTTAGGATCGTTTGCCGGACCGTAGCCTTCGTATCCTGGCAATTTAGCGATAGGACCATTTACCTCCTGAAGAGCTATAACCGCAGGTGAGTTTTGTTGATTCAGCCCAAGACACAATATCAGATTTGCTTTCTTCCGCCGCAGCGAACGACAGTTCCATTGAATCACGGTTGCGGCTTTCGCCTCATCACCCCAACCGTGCCCGGAGCCCCTGTTACACGAAGGATGCAGAGCCATGGGTTTGCTGCGGTGAGCTCGCGTTTGGTGACGCCACATGAATTGCGCCAGTGAGCGCCGTCGCCAAAGCTGGCGGTGCCCCAATGAACCTGTGTAATGATCTTCGCCTCCAGCTGAGCCATGCGGGCTTCCAGTATGGCTTTGAAGTTCGGTTGCTGAGGAGAGTCCGAGGGCTGTGCTTTGTCCTTGTTGGGTTCTTAACTTTACCCCGGGATTCTCTCCCCCCCCCCCCCCCCCCCCCCAGCTGCAGGCCCACTGGAGTCGGTGGAGAATTTCGAGGCTGCGGTTTCGCGCACTGGGGCGGTCCGATGTGAAGCATGTGCATTCACGGCCTCAACAACGTTCGCATTGGTAGACCGGCCATGCTGCGTTGCGTTGTCACGAGCACGTGGAGATGCACTGATACCTGTGCAGAAGTCCCGCCGCGCGGCCGTGATGACCTAACGCTTTTATGCTGCCCGGCGTCCTGTGATCCAGCGGTCGAATTTTCAGACTTTCTTGGAGCTGAGGAAGAGTTTCTTTGCTTCATGTTCTTCTTGATTTGCTTGTTAATATCTACTCTCTTCGGACAGTTTTTCGCCGTAGCTAAGTGTGCGCCTCCACAATTTCTGCACTTGAGAGCTTGTTTAGGGCAGCTGCTACCTTCTTCGCGTTGTCCCCCCCCGCATGTCGAGCACCTTGGTTTGTCGTGGTTCGGGCACTGTTCCTTTCGGTGGCCGAGTTTATGACATGTCTCGCACGTACATACACGAGCCTTGTACGGTTGTACCCGAACGGTGAAGGACATGAGACCAATTTGATACGGTAGGCTGTTGCTTTGAAATGTCACAACAGCTGTCCCCTTGTTTCCAAGTGGGCGCGCGCTGAGTACCTCGCATTTCCTGCAGTGAAGATTCTCCATCAGCTGTTCAGATGTCATTCCTCCCGTGTTTCGGATGATGCCGCGGATTTGTCCCTTGTGAATAGCTTCGTAAGCTTTAAACGCGGCAGGTTTCTCGTTGATCGGGAGCTTCTTGAGCGTCAGGAGAGCGTCCCGCGTTTCGTCGTCTGCTGCGTCCACGGCTATCTGGTTGCTCCTGCGAAGGTATCGTATGACGATATTCGGTCGGGACCGCTTCGCATCAGCTGGTTTGCAGCTTGTGATATGGCGCGATATTGCCTCCTCTATGTCAATGAAGTTATCGTCCATGATCCTACAAGGCTGACATGGTTGCAGCACAACGGTGTGAACGTATTCCGGTCGGCCCGAACTCAACTCCTCCGTAGCGGCTCCCGTTCGCTTCTTGCGTCTGTTTCGTGCTTCCTGCAATTCAGTTTGGTCAGAAACTGCTTCTTGAGCCACAATCTCTTGATCTGACTCCTATGAGTTGTATTCGGCATCCGTGACCCCACTGGCGTGAGCCTCGGTGCGAACGCCGGTGTAGTTAGGCCTAGCCCCGAGTACGGCGACGCTGTGCTTGGTTTTTGCGGCACCCCGCGCTCGCTTCTGCCCTTGCTTGGCAGTCGGTATCAGTGCGCACGGCAGATGTAGCAAAGGAGTTGCACTTGCCTTCGCCTTCTGGTTGTTCAAGGTCCGCGAGGGGCGCGAAGGGATTGTTGTGAGGTAGCAGTAGCGTCCGCATCGGCGCCGAGTTCGGCCCTGCGACGAGTGCCATAGGCCTAGTGAAGCGACCGAGCTGGCGGAGTGTACGGAAGGCTGTAAATCCATATCCTCCGAGCCTGGGTCATTGGATGAAGCTCCGAGTTGGTCCATGGTGTTCGATGGTGCAGTAGAGACCGGAGTTGTAGGCCCCGGGCCCACAGGACCGGTGAAAAACGCCGTAATCGACGCAGCCGTAGCGAGGTGCGATTAGGGACCTTAGGTGCGATTAGAGTTCCTGTATATCGCGTAGCGCAAGAGTTGCGCGTCTGATTGCCACATGCCACGGGTTCCAGTTCGACAGAAAGCCCGCTTTCAGTGCAGCGCACAGTCAGTTCTACCAGAGTCCTTCAAGCATTGAAGGACTCTGGTTCTACTCAACTGGGCATCGGCGGTTGTGAAAGGCTGAAGCGGCGGCAGCGGCGGCCGCTCATCTTATAAGCGGTCCAATATCGTGCGCCAGTTTTTGCCCCGCCGCTCCTCGCCACTCCTCCTCACCGCTGCCACTGGCGCGGCGGCCCGGCGGCAGCTTTTTCACGCGAGAAGGGTGGCTTTCCCGCATGACCTGGAACTCAAGATGGCGGATGGACGCGCAACTCTGCCACTCTAACTCTGCACCCCTAAGGGAGCTATATACAGGAACTCTATAGTTCATACCACAAGCTAGGTGCAGTACTGTGGAGGCTACATTGTTGTCAACAGAGCGCCCATTGAAGGCGCCTAAAGCCCGTTCTACATGGAGCGAATTTCGCCTGCGAATCCGCTGGAACGAACATTCGCACTTGCGAAGTTCGCAGTGCCTGGAATTGTCGTCTACATGGGGCCTGCGAACGCCGCGATTTTCGCATTTCAGATGCGCCTTGTTTGCAGACTAAATTAAGTTTGCCACCAGCAAAGGTTGTTATTTTAACAAGGTTGGTTTTATTTTACTTTCGTGGCAAGTTGTTTCTGCCTGGTTTGCGGTAAATATAAGTTTATTTGCGGTTTTATATAAGAATCGCCAATTCTTTATCAATATACGCACACACAGCAGAAAAGACAAACGTTTTGGTGTGCCCGCGCTACCTACCCGCGCTTTTGTCGCGCTCGTACAAGCAACGCCATCTGGTTTCCAAGCGTGCAAGTGGTGTCGAGCTGTGCTCCTATTGGCCGCAGGTCCGGCCCCTCTACGCCGCACACGCCGCACGAGCGGCGTTTGCTCGACCGCTTCAAATGTTTGGCACTTTGCCGCAGCAACGAAAAAAGGTGGTTTTGCCGCACGAGCGGCGCCGCATCAGCGAATTCGCAGGCGAAATCGCTCCATGTAGTACGGGCTTAACTCGCCGTGAAGGGGGTCCTGAAAGGACATTCCATTCTCCCCTCTCGGCAAGTGGAACAGCAAGGCCCCGGCGCCTTTTGTCGCTTCCTTCGCGGTCAGTTAGGCGCCCTGAGGGGGCGCATTGTTGACAACAATGTAGCCTCCACAGTGCTGCACCTAGCTTGTGGTATGAACTATAGTCGTGCCACCTGGTGGCGATCCCTCACCTGAGCAGTGCGAACCGCTGAGGGATGACTGCGGAGGGGTGCAGCCCAAAAGCGATGGCGCCTTCGGGTAAGGTCAGCGCACGGGGCGCTAAAGGCATGCGTTGTATCCCTTTGTGCGAGACATGCGGCAAGACAGAGAATAATTGGCCGACTGAGTCGTTCTCAGCAGAGGAGATTGACTCGGCCGCGGAAGCAAGGAGTGGTCCGCACTAACTCGTGGCGGAAAAAAATAGGGACCGCCGGCCAATGATGGTTGAAGGCTGGTACAATGCAGGCCCGAAAGGGAACAGACGATCTTTGTATGTTAAGCAGAACAACGTGCAAGCGGCGGTGGCTGACCACGGCCGCTCCATCTCCTAGAAAGGGGAGATCAAGCGGCCGTGGGCACACATTCAATACTCTTGCAAGGGAACTGAAGAATGCGATGGGGTTCCGTAGTGGGTGAAACGTGCAGTTTAGCTGGATGAATAATGTCGTGCGCGGGCAGAGGGCCTTTGCGAATGAGACACACAGCAAGGTACGCCCCTCTTCCTCGCGTCAGCCCTTAATTCTTCCTTTTTCACGTTTCTCTCGAGCCCGGGAGGGTTTTGTTGGAGTGGGCTCAGATTGCGCGCACTGAG
Organism: Haemaphysalis longicornis; assembly: GCF_048455015.1. NCBI lineage: Eukaryota > Metazoa > Arthropoda > Arachnida > Ixodida > Ixodidae > Haemaphysalis > Haemaphysalis longicornis. The sequence continues at coordinate 248,210,123 of NW_027526203.1, read as the reverse complement.
TGTTGTCCCCTTCCGACGGCGATGTTGCGACAGTCAATTTCACCCCCGCGATTAGGCAGATTTGTTCGGCGGTATTCTTCCAGGAAACTGGAGAACAGCGGGTCGACAAAAAGGGCACGCTGCGGCTCCCCGAGCCAGACCCAGACTTTATCTTAAATGTGAAGGCACGACGGTCACCAGCCCTGCCACAGGCAGACGGCGTCGCGACAGTAACAACGATCAGATGGCGATATTCGACCTCTATCACAACTAAAGCCCCTCCGTTGCGTCCACGACCGCTTTTTCCCTGGACGGCGGCTGCCCAGAGCAATGTATATTCAGTGGCTGGAGTCACAAAGGCGATATCGAATTGTAAGTCATTTTCTTCCAGTGATTAATCCTTGCATGATCATTGATGTCTTTTGACGATGGAGGTTGCATTGTACATTAAGTTGTGCGGTGCAGGTCAATTATGCATTCTTTGATATTTAAATAATCACTTCCTAATATTTACACGATACCACAGTACCTTGTGTCTGCGAGCTAAAAAATGTCTATCTCGTTTTATTTCGAATGCAGTATTTGCGTTTGAACTGGTCGTTGAAAGCGCCCATGGTGGAGAGGATGGGTGACTTAACTTTTCATGAGGGAAAACGTAAATTCAAACGCCCAAATGTTTTATTATGCACGAACTTGGTGAAGATTACTCAGAGTATATCAGGGCAGCGTTAGTATGAGTACATGAAGAGTGAAAAATATATTTGTTCTGGCTGCAGTTTTAATAGTTTGCTTTTACTGGGACGAAGCACCATGGGAGGTAGCCGCTGTCGCATGGTGTGCCGTTATCGGGACTTTTGTTACCGCGTTTCATATCGACGCGTGCATCCACTGCTACACCCAATTGTAAAACCATAGCAGCGTGCGCAGCGCAAGTGAAGGACCTTCGTACTGGTGGCGAAGAAACGAACGTGCCTTTCTGGTAGAATTTTCCTTTAACACTTCTTGGCCTTCTTTGAAGTTCTGTGGGCGCAGGAGTATCGTTCTTTCAAGGCTCAAGCGGTCGTGCATGACAACAGAATTTTCAAATTAAATAAACGGGCTACATACCACAGGCCCTCTCAAGAGCACCAGCACACCTCCGCCCGCCTCCTCCCCTCTTCTCCCCCCCCCCCCCCTTGCACACACACATACGGGTGCGCGCTGATGTGATTCTTAATGTATCCACATCTGCTACGTATACATTCTAAAATGTTGCATGAAGGACATTTTGAGCAATCGTCAGCATTTCTTAAGTAACCGAAATAACCGAGGAATTATCACGGTACACAACAGCAATTTTTAGCTAATCTATCCTGTCGTAGCCTGAAACCATGCTTTAGTTTGAACATCACGGTCGCTGTCAACCAAGGAAATAGTTTAACTGTGTCATTACTGTCCGCTTCATGCTAAAGCATGGTAGTCTTTGGTATTTCTGTATGCAGGGCCATGCCAACAGGCATGTTTTCTTGGTGCACTCCGGGAAACAAAATGCTGACTTGTTTCCGGCATCGCACCATGCTCGAAGCTAGGTCATGCTGGCTCTGCACAGCTGCGCAATCCTCCGTTTTCTGGTGGACCAAGGAGATTCCAAACACAATTTTCATTTCCCGCGTCTGCAACGAAAACTACAAAACTTCTGTGCGACCTGTATACATTTCAGAGCCGCCCATGCTCAGGAACTGCAAGTACTTTTTAATCGTTTAGCTTTAAAACCGGTAGTGTGTACTGGGCTGGAAAATGGCAGCGCACGCGTCAGCTAAAAAAGTACGTCCTTTCATTAAAGTTTGAAACCAAAATAGTAGGACCGCATTATAACTCTTTCCTCACATCTCACGACAAAATCCAAAACCCAGCAATATTTTGCTCAGATGCCTAACCGCAAGAGTATGGTCAGACATCGCCGTATTTGCGTTATTATTTTTTCTTGCTAAATATAAAGTTCGATACAGCATTGAATGGTGAACTTTGCAGTGACTTGCTCTACCTCATCTGGGAGTGGTAACTAAAGGGGGTGGCTGCTCCAGAAAAGGTATAACTTGATAGTACACGCCTTCAGGCAGATTATAGGGCATTTATGCACGAAGCATTGAAAACTTGATCGGTAGTAATGCAACTATTTGAGAACACCAAGCAGACTACATTTGGGCTGTGCCGCATTGTCAACGAGATTCATTATGTTACAAAGCACAAGCTTCTCATGTCCGCCCCGAGTCCTGATAGAAGATATAGTATACGAAATGGACTGCGTTGGGACTCAAAACAGAAGCGCAAATTTAAACTGGCATGACTTAATAAATGCCGATGGCTGAATTATTCCGCTTTGCGTGTGGACTAATACTGCCATGTTCGTGTAATTTTCGCCCTTAATAGCGCTGTTCTTGCGCGTGAAGTTTGTGTGTTTAGGGTTGATATTTGTTGAAATTATTGCTAGTGATATAACGCTTCTTGCATGCGTAATTCATAGCGTCTTGTTTTTTGGAGATAAGTCCTGCGATACACATAACGCAAGTACAAAGTTTTGATGTATACTGCATATAATGAGCTCCATTGGCCTTACACTGGCAGCTAATGTACGGACGTTGAATGCAAAAACATTTTACTTTGCATTTTGGGCAAGAACAACTAAATAAAAAAAAATTAATTCTTACGGCCTACGTCATTTTATTGTGGATGTCACACTCATCATCTCCACACGTTGAAATAAAGCAAGTAATTGCATGAAACTATAACCGTTTATTGCAATGCCTGCACAAGGTTCCCGTGCGTGCAATGTACGTCCTGTATCACGGGCATAATTTGTACCACGCGGTCTGCGGATTTTCGCGCAGTTCACAACTTCACCTGGCACAAATACAATCATAATCAACACCAATATCATGAGAGAACCTTAAAGGGCCTATTTGAAGACAAAACACAACCTTGTTCAATTTAATAGCACTAACCTATGGTAACTCGCACAGCTCCATTCCAATCACAGACGTTTTTTCAACCGAAACAATGCAACAAATATCATAAATTTTCAAATTTAGCACTGCAGTGAAGTAACATCGGCAGGAGTTGTATATATATAGGTTAGCACTAAAACGTAGTTGTGAGTGTGTTAACTGCACGTTGGAATTCAAATAATGAGATATGGAGGCCCCTCTACAATCGCGCAATCATTTCTTGGCGCTGACTTAGGTTGTTGGGCGCCAATCGTCCTACACGATCCTGTGCTGTCATAGTGAAATCGCCGCCGGAAAGTGGGCGGGGATTCGCCATTGCTTCAAATGTTTAATTTAATATATTGATAATTCCTTTGAAGTTTTCTGTAAAACTGGTATCATTGTTATCGGGACAAGGCAGTCTTTTTAATTAACCAAACATGTATTTTATCTTCGTAGCCTTTAAGGGCGCTTGCAAACTACCGCGCTTTCTTTTCTTTCGGGGGGTGGGGGGAGGGGGGGGGGGAGCGGAGAATAACCTTAGCACCCCCCCCCCCCCCCCCCCGAACAAAAATCTTGGCTACGCGCCTGCTAGAGAAGGCAAGCGTGACAGGGGGCGGCAGAAAGTTAGATGGTCAGATGATATCAAGAAGTTTGCGGGGATAAATTGGTCGCAGTTAGCACAGGACCGGGATAATTGGAGATTAATGGGAGAGGCCTTTGCCCAGCAGTGGGCGTATATAGGCTGGTGGTGGTGATGATGATGATGAAACGGCAGGAATTGGTTATTTCCGTATATGTGACTACCCTGTCCCTGTCCTCCGTGTTGAGCGCACGGAGAAGTCAAGATGGTCCCGGCAGCTGAACCCTCGGCCGCCTCATGAGCGTGCTCGTTTCCCGGCAGAGACGAATGGGCCGGTACCAATACAAGTTGGACATCATGTAAGTGGGAACTCTCGTATCGGTGGAGAGTGTGTTGAGCTTCTGGAGAGAGTTTCGGGGCTGTTTTGGAATCGCTGCAAGTGATATATAGAACACCATGCACATTCAAGACTGTTTATTCTAGAGCTTTGCCATACACTACCAGCTACATGGCGGTGATTCCCATTAAGAAGTATAATTATGCCACTTTCCAAGAACCCTTTGTACATTTGTAAACGCAACAGTTTGCAGATGCAACTGACCCAATTTTCACAGCTTTTGCACACAGCGCAGACAATAACCATGTAGCGACGAGATTTATAATTGCGTTTTTTTTTTTGTTACGCTTCCCTGAGTATGCGACGAACAGAAATGATCTAAGCTAAAGCAGATACAGTAATTACGAAAACAAACGCATACGTTTGGGTACGCTGATTCATCTTCTTGGTCGTACATAGGTTGGTCGAAATGAATCCGTAATCAGCGCCTTCACCTTGTAATCAGCAGTGCATTTATGGTCAGATGAGTAATATTCACCGGCGTTTATCGTTTATGATGCATCCAGACTAGATCCATTACAAACATATGTCACTATAAGCATTAGAAAGATATTTCATCTCTTGTTGCCCCATGTATTCTTTTAAAAACTTGAAAGAGACGTGGTTTTTTGTTCGCCAAACCGAAATTTCCGGCAATTCCGCCTATACAGTCGCAAGGTTTCACCCCTAAATTGTGCTCTGGCTCTAACGACAAACACTTTTTCAGGCCGTTGCAGAAGTTTCACTGGAAAAGTGAGATGTTGAGCTCACCTGGCAGCCGCATTGGGGCCAAAGGAATGGACTCTTCCCTTGAATAGCCCGGCCACGACAGGGCCTGCTATCAGGCAACGCGACTGCCTGACAATTATGGTGATGATGATTACGATCATTACGACGCCGATTATGACGACAATGATGATTATTAATATTTGCGATCTTCTCTGCATCCGTTTGTATGGTCCGCGAATCGGAAAATAGAACTTCGGCCTTCGCGAATGTGTGCAAGCTTCATTTCGTGACTCTTGGGCTTCATATTTTAGTCAAAAACGGCGTCTTTTTTTCGCAGGCGACCATCTTTGGGACAATATTGTCAATGCCCTTCAGGTGTATGTACATATCCTTTCGCAGAATTTTATCTTTTTTTTTTTTTCAGAGTTTGGAAGGGTGCACCTGGGAAGAGGGAAGAGTGAAAGGAAATAAACATGTCTGCTGTCAATTGAGGAAATGGGGCATTTGACGCCTCTTCTCCCAGCAAGTGTTTCCAATCCAGCACTGAAACGACCACAGCATGAATTGACGTTATTGCAACTGCTCCGGGAAAGAGAAGAGATAGAGAGAGAAATAAACGTTTATTGGCTGAAAAGACTAGCTAGGACTTGGTCCTTGCCGGCCCGAGGTGGTAGGTTAGGCCAGGAAACCCCTGGCGGTGGCTGCCGTCTTCGCCCGGTTCACCAGATTCTTCTGGTTCTCCGGATCCTCGTAGACGAGCAGTGCCTCCCACTTTTCCGTGATGTCGTGGTCACCCGTTGTATGAGCGCTTGCATTGTCTTGTGGTGCAGAAGTCAGTGTTGCTGAGGATGGTTGGCTATCCACAGGTGGGTCTAGACCGCGGTTTTCGCAAGGGCACTCCAGGATTATGTGTGGCAAGGTGTCGGGTATGTCGCAGTAAGGGCAGAGATATGAAAATTGCGTTGGGTAGGTGTGGTTCATGATTATTCCGTGTAAGTACGTGTTTGTTTGGAGCCGACGAAAGATTACGCTTTCTTCCTTGGTGAGGTCAGGGTGTGGTGGGGGATATCTTCTCCGCTAAAGTCGGCAGTGCTGAAGTATGGCCCTGTAGGTGATGGGTACATCTGCTGCGCCCGTTGCAGCACGGATGTTCGGTGGCAGGAAGGCCCGGCTGGTGTGCTCTCGGGCTGCAGCGTGCGCTGCTTCGTTTCCCGCCATCCCTTCATGCCCCGGGATCCAGGTGACGTAGGTGTCACGAAGTTGGGGCGCGTCTTTAAGATTTTAAGTGCCGCCGCGGACACGTGTCCTTTTTGGAAGTTCCGACATGCCGCTTGAGAGTCGGTGAATATCAGTGCTCGGTAAAGAAAGAAAAATAAAAAAGACGCAATTAACTTTTTCTCTGAGAAAGTCATTAAGTGCTTCTTGCTTGAAATCCGAATAAGGAATCTTACAGCTGAGCAAGACTGCACGCACGGAAGCGAAAGAGCCGACGTTCACGTTACTAGTAATTAGTTACTGCCCAAGACTGGTCGTAAGTCTTCTGGGAGGAGAAGGAGGCTTGTCGTAATAGGAAGAGGGGAGAAGACCTGCTCGAGCAAGACCGCTTGAGTGCCCGAACAGTGCGATTAAATGAAGAATGGGAGCGCCCACGGAATGAGGATTTATGGCAGTTTTTGTGTCCTCAAGAGAAAGCTAGCAATGTCTCTTACTTTTGCTGATGTCGGTTCTAGTTGAGATAACTTCTAATAAGCCATGATAAATTGTTCTTCCGCTTTCTGGGCATCACAATACGCCATAACACCTGGGTATGAAACTCGCTCACACAGCAGAAATGGCGTAGTCTATGGCCGCTTTGTATGACTGTTAGACCTTTTACGTAACCTGTGGTTTCAGAGAACAGACAGGGATAGTCCGACGCGAGGTGGTGAAACTGGACAGTGTATTTCCAAATTTTTAGCAGCTTTCATTTACTAGTATATCAAAACTCAGATACGATGACGCCTGGCGCAGCTTTCCCCCTCCTGTTTAGACAGGTACCAATAAACAAAAACGCTGAGTTCTCTGCGTGAAAATCAAGTGTTAAGAATGCACTTCACACCTCCCTGTTGCATAATGGCTCGTGACCCAGAAGGTCTCCACAGGTTCAGTTTACTTGTTGAGAGCGCATGAACTCGTGATGTGGTGAAATTGCGGCAGAGGGAGGCCTTCACGACGTATACGGTCGGGTGCAAGTAGTTCCGTTAGTGAAAATCCTTCACGCGTTGTGCTGCCACCGCGGTCAGGTGGCAGAAAATTTTCGCCTCCATCAGAAAAGCGGCCACCGCGGTCGGGAATCGAGCGGGCTCGATTCCCGACCGCGGTGGCCGCTTTTCTGATGGAGGTGAAAAAAAAAAAAAAAAAAAAAGAACGCCTGTGTGTACGAGGTTCTGGCGCACGTTAAAGATCCCCAGGTGGTCAAAATTAATACGGAGCCCTCCACTACGGCGTGCCTCATCTCCTCCGTTGCGTCGGTGCGTTAAATCCACAAATCAATCGAAAATCCTTCGCGTCAGTTTTCTTGATGAACGAACGTCGGGACACTCTTTTTACGGAAGTCACAGAAGCTGAATTAGAATAAAACAGTACGTGGTCGCGCCCCCAAACTAAAAAGATCTTGCAACACTCTTTGAGGCACTGCAAATAAACCTGCGTGAATTTTAGATTGCACGCACAGGGAGCCAAATATTACATGTGCACGGGGAACGGGACGGCCGGAAACCCCGGTGAAAGATGCACGAAAACTGAACGCGCTATTTTCAGTTTTCCTCATTATGCGGCGCTCTAATTACACCATTCCAGTGGTAGCTGCCCCATTTTGCCTGTTGCATGGTCGACGCCACAGTGTCTAAGTGGTAATGCTGTCATGTCTAAAATAATGCTTTTTTTCAATTTATTTCGACCACTCAATGTTGGCGGCAAGGAAAATATAAAGAAGGGCGAAAGGAATGTTTTTTCCCTCGCGTTTCCCGTACAATCCACCGTCGTCGGCGCTGCAGGCGCGCGGCGCCGTGCTTCCGCTCTAGCCCGGCCGTGATAAACGAAGTGGCCAATCAAATCAAGAGTTCATTTGTAAAAAAAAACCCTACCGGAAGTAGAGCGCGCTTGCGAGGCGTACGCATTAACTGTTCAAGGCTCCATATAATTGGAGCTCTCGCGACGGCGGATACCTGAGAAAGACCCCGTATACGTGGGGCTGAGGCTACGCGGGCGCGCATGTTACTGTAACACGTGCGAAAAAAAAAAAAAAAAAACCCTGTGTGCAGTCATCAGCTTTGGAAGCAGCGTGATAAGTATATAATCCTTTGCTGTCCGCCCAGCTTTACCGTTCGGCTGTGCGCTCACCGCTAAAAGCTCGCTATTGCGTATCAACGTGTAAACTTCCATGAAACGAAACAATCGCTGGAAACTGTCATAACTCTGACTGATGTTCAAATTGCAAAGAGACGCAACGCCTGGACCGCATATAGCTTGAAGGCGGAGTTCTGTCAACGGTTCCAGGATCTGCCTTGTCCAGCCCTTTTAGACTCCCAAATGAATGGCTTGCCCCTTGCGTACTCACAATCAAGGCCATGCCATTTTCGTACCAAAGAGTGGCTCCCTCAGCTTCCCCCCTCTCCCACTCTTTCTTTCCTCCCCATGGGGGACACACGGGCGTGCCACTGGTTGTTCACCCCTGGTGGGAGAGTGGCCCTCAAGCGAGCAGATACACCAGTCACATGGCTGGTCCGGTTGACAGATGAACGGACGGACGGACGGACGGACGGACGAACCAAAATTTTCGCGTTTACCTAGCCAAGAAAGACTTTAATAAAGAGACATGGCCGGGGACAAAGAGCCTTTTGGTAACGTGGTGCTCCAATTAGAGGATATGTAAGAAACCCGATAAGACCCAGCAATGTTTTCTCGATTTTGGGGGCGCGGTGTTTTTGTGACATGTGTTGCAACGTAAACTTCGAAAGAGTTTGCCTTAACCCTGTCGGTATTAGATTAGATTAGATTAGATGTGATGCAACTGTGCTATCTACGATCTCTCTGTTGTAATTGGTTTACAGTCCGTGAAGAGCCCGTACTGTCGGATCGACCGTCACGCCGATTCCGCCCGCTCAACTAAATGCTTGTTAAAAGGAACACATTTCTCAAGCGCGCCTATATTGTGTACAGTACAGCGACACTCCTGATTGGTTTATATTTTTCCTTCGCAGCCTGTACGTCTTGATTTTTTATTTGTTGATAACGTGCTAGTTGTGGGGACTTAATATTCAGTTGCGACCATCTTGGTTGATTTTTCTTTGAACTTGGATTCCCTGCAATGATAATAAAAAATTATGCACCCCTCCGTCTAACGATGACGATGGTTGAACGCGAAGCTTTATCGTGACGAATTCTTTAGACTGCGTTTTCCAAACCGCTTTGACCATGTTGTTATGTGTGATAGTGAATGCGACTGAATTTTTATTAAAGGAAAAAGGTATCAAAATAGAGCAATCATTCCACTTCCTGTCACCGAAGCGTGCGGTCGTGTAATCATGTGCTCCGTAGGAGCCGAGATAGTGGCCCAGGCCGGCCGCGGAAACAGGGCGCAAGCTGAAGACGATTATCAGATCTTTCTGCCTCAACTGCCAAGCGGGCGAATTGTTGCAAACACCGTTTTTCTTCACGGCGACGTGAAGGCAAGACCGTATCGAGTCGAAGATTTTCGGGATATGCTCGCCAGGACTGGAATGCTCTCGGATGTGATTGCGCTGGGGGCGTACCAGATTAATCACGTCTGGGCCGTCACCTTCAACACCGCAGAGGCTACGAAGAAGATGCTGGATTCCGGCGAACAGGAAGTTAAGGGGCGTCGCTGCCTAATGTTCGAACCACAGAATCAGCAGGTGAGGTTGAAGCTTCACTGGCTGCTGCGAGGGGTCGACGACGAGGATGTCCGAACTGCACTCGCGGCGTTTGGGCGAGTTACGGGAGTCACCAAAGAGCGCTGGCGCGTCCAAGGCGTTCACGACAAAGGGTCGACGACCAGGGCTGTCATGCTGAAGCTCAATGCGAGAGTAAAACTGGACGACCTGCCTCATCAGATTCGTGTGGCGGGCGAGTTGGCGCTTGTGGTTGCTCCGGGACGGCCCATGCAGTGCTTGCGCTGCCACGCGACGGGATATGTTCGAAGGGAGTGCGAAGTCCCCCGCCGCTCACGGTGTCGGCGTTTCGGCCACACGGACGCACAATGCGTTCGTACCTACGCCAGTGTGACTGGGCCGGCAGGTGGTGACGATTTAAGCGAACTCGTAATGGACGCTATGGAGGCTGAGGAAGCCGCACGCGGCACGGGAGACTTGGCGGCCGCGGACGGGACTTCAAGCACGCCACTTTCTATGGCAACCCGCCCAACCGTCAGGAGGTGCAAACCGGAGCTGCGCAAACACCGCAGCAAAGCAACTCCGAGAGCGCGCCGTCGACGAAACAGCGCGACGATGCAAGTGTTCAGGAGAAAATGGACGTGAGTCAAGCGGCCACCGTCGCGGCGAGCATGAAGCGCAGCCACGACGATGCAGAAGGCGGACACCCCCCGACCACGCATGTAAACAGCGAGGAGCCGCCTGCTAAGTCGAGCCAGAGTCGACGAGTGCCACCCGAGCCGACGAGACCAGACAACCAGCAGAACCGCAGCCTCGAGCGAGCTGGATCCTGGGGGGCGCGTGACGACGCCATGATGCTAGCAGGTACGCCCCACGCTCTCGGTCTCCCCTTTTAGGTTAAAACCTGTATGGAAGGCGCCTTAAATGTAGGCACCCTGAATGTTAGAGGTCTGGCCACTAAAAGAAAGCAAGCCCAGGTGCATCGCCTGTTAACGGAACGGGGCCTAGACGTCTTAGCTATTCAGGAAACAGAAATTGACGGGGAGGAGGAGACCGCGAGCATGGCGGACCGTTTCACGTTACGTTACTATGCCTGCATAAGTCATGCCGTTGGGTCGTCTGCAGGGTGTGTACTATTTGCAAAAAAGTTGCCTGGCCTTGTTGTGGAAACCGTGACGTCGTACGACTCAGGCAGGCTTATTGTATGTGGTATCTTGTATTCTGTAGTAAGTTTCCGAATAATATGCGTATATGCTCCGAATAGGGCGGATGAGAGGACAGAATTTTTTGCCAACCTGAGACATCAAATGACAACTGAAAGGTTACTCATACTGATGGGGGATTTTAATTGCGTACTAGCTTCGCGGGACAAATCAAGCAGCAGCCCTTATAGAGATGCCAGTACCGCCCTCCTTATTGAAATGGTTGAAGAATCTAGCATAGTAGATGTAGCAGAGTGCCTGGAGGGAGCCCAAGATGTCCAGTACACTCACTTTCAGGGGTCCAGTCACGCGCGGCTGGATAGGTTGTACCACAGAACAGGGAGGATTTTGTACAGTGCTCAGCGATTGAAACGCGATACTCGGAGCGCGTGGCTGCCGGTGCTTGTTGCGCCACCGGTGAGCGCTTGTGAAAGCGTGCTGACGCATTGTGGTATACGGTGAGGGTGAGAGCGTTCGTGACGCAGGCTGACTGCATCCGGGAGCCAGCCCTTCAGTGTGCGGTTCTTGGCGGAGCCATAGGGTGCTACATGCCATGGCTTCAAAACGCTGCGCCTGCGTGCCGCGCCGCGCCCCGCGAAGCTGGGCGAGCTGGCACCGCGCGCGTTATGAAGAAGTTGAATGCACATTTATCGCCATGGGTTGTCGTGGCGCGCACGGCACGCAGGCGCAGCGTTTTGAAGCCATGGCATGTTGCACCCCTATGGCGCCGCCAAGAACCACACACTGAAAGGCTGTCTCCCGGATGCAGTCAGCCTGCGTCACGAACGCTCTCACCCTCACCGTATACCACAATGCGTCAGCTCGCTTTCACAAGCGCTCACCGGTGGCGCAACAAGCACCGGCAGCCATAGAGTTTCTTACAGTATACACTAGAGAGGAATCTGGCGCTAGCTCCATGGGCGCTAGCGTCTATGCGGCTCACATCAAGGTCGTCTGTGTCGTCATCATGGAGGAAAGAAACTCAGGAGAGGCCCCTAGCATCCCAATGCATTGCGAAAAGTGTGGAGGAAGTGGCGTCATTTTTCTTGAGCCCATGGACAATGTTGCTTACTTGTTTACAACTGCGGCGGCCAAATTTTGGCAAAAAGAACGGACAAATTTTTAAGGCGCTTGGTATGTGGCTGCCTCGCTACGCTTGCAAACCAGCACAGTCGCTACGGCAAACGTTTTTGAATTAGGTCAGTTTGAAAACTCCGCCGTCGGAGGCGGCCTTAACTCGTACCCCGGCCGCAGCGGCGCTTACGTCGCGCCGGTGACCTGCCGGGAAAATCCCCTTCGCTAAGCGTTGGCGAGAGCCACAGTTCGTTCTTTGCTCACTTTGTGTTTCTTCGTTGTGAAGTGAAGTGAAATTTATCGCTGCTGAGACGTAGAGCGCAAAGACCGCAGTGCTGTACGACCCCAAACAATGCTCCCGTCGTCTGCGTTTGCCATCCCGCGAGCCTGTTGCTATGACGACGACAAGCACTACTTTGCCAGGCTTAAAGAGCTAAAAAATCGTCCTTCTATCTCAAAAACGAAGGCCGTTTTTAGATGCAGAGCATCTGATTCACTCGCCTTGTCCCTCCGGCGTCGTCGTCGTCGTTGTTGTCGTCGGCGTTGTCCACCCCTCTGCCATTCTCCTCGCCGCGCGAGCTGCGCTCTCCGCCGCTCTCCGCCGCTCACCCCCTCTCCTCTCCGATAACGAACACTCTCTCGCGAGGGGCATTGGATTGGATTGGATTTGATTGGCTTGGCTTGGCTTAGATTTGGTTGGATTGGATTTGGATTGGATTGGATTAAAGTGGATTGCGTTGCGTCATAGCCGCGGCACGTTGCGTCATATCCGCGGCAGACGCGCTGGGGCAAAGCCTCCTCGAATGGCGTTGGCTGGGGCCGGCGCATGTGCAGTACTCTCTCTTCCGCGGTTTCCTCTCCTTCGGGCGCGCTGCGCATATAACCGGTGTGCCGTTCTCCGGCGAAGCAACATCCACGCTTGGCTCAAACACCTAGAGTCCACGCCGCTTTACAAGTACGCCAACGTCGTCATCGACTGGGACCAGCTTACGCAGTCCCCTCAACGTTATGAGCGCTATAAAACGCTTTCCCAGGCTTCGCCGCTCCGCCTATGCGTCGCATCTACACAGGGGTTCCCGCGAGGGGAGGTGGGAGTTTTTTCGATTGAAACTTTGGGTGATGGTTAGAATATGCAAATTTAAGGCGAAATCAACAGCTTAGAACATGACATCGCACCGAGCAATTAGCGACGAAGCTGTTTTCGCTGCGAAGTGGGAGGGCAGGGCGACGCCATGTTAGTCAAATCAAACCGGAGACAGCAAAGGATGATGGGATAGAGTGCAGGGCTCCGTGGGTTCAAGTCATGGCGGGACTCGGCTTCACAAATGTGACGTCAGGGCCTCTCCTAACCTTTTCTTTCCTCCATGGTCGTCATGGACCGCCATTACACATCGCGCTCGCCTTAGTTTCATCATTGGCTTGGATTGCAACGTTTTAGTGACCGCAAATTTAAACAAAGTGCCACAAAAACGCGAAGAATAGTGTTCAATTATGTAAGTGGAAAATAAAAACAGGTTGTTTTAAAACTAAGAAAAAAAGAAAAGGATATGTTTGCCGGAACTGTTGTACCTGCTATTCCGCAGGCCAAGGTTGTAGTTTCGAACAATGTTATTATTTGGGAGGTAACTCATTAGAGAATGTGCTTTTATTAATTTTACCATTATTTCAAATAATAAGTTGTTTGAAGAGTTTGGAAAGCTTTTGAGCGTGCCTATGAAAACGTTGCCTTCGTGGTGAACCGGTGCACCGCTACCACCAGCTAGTATAACAAAAAAAATGAGGAAGTGGCGTTAAACAGTCGTGGATGACGACAAGATAGGACGCATACAAGCGCCCGTATCTGCCGTATCTTGACTTCGGCGAAGTACGTTTTGTTTCTTCTTTTCGTCGGCTACAAATTTCGCGGTGGCATATTACCCGCTCAGTCAAATCCCAGGCCTCTCAAGCTTGGACGTTCCTTGGTTTCCCTATAGGCCTCCTGCGCTGCCCAGGGGGCGCTGCGCAAGCGGCTTCCGGGCAGTACTTCCGGGTAGTACAAAGCTGCGCGGGTCCCATAGGATCCCGTGTTGACAGAAGCAAAATGGGCTCGACGCTCCCGATTATTTTGCGACGTGGTCACCAGCTCATCCCCGACGCGTCCGATCTATTTCAGCGATCAACGTGGCATTAGGGGAAAAAGCTTTGCAGCGCTAAACACGTTTACAGCGCCGACGAAAGTGCCGGGACCGTGACGGCGTCTGCTACTCGCAGGTTCACCGATCGATGGTCGTACGAAGTGAAATTTTAAGTGAAATTTCTAGTGTAAACTAATACTCTAGGTGACAAAGACTTCTCAAAAACAGCCGATCAAAAAAGAAGAGTGACGCAATCGGCGATGATCGCGCTTTAAAAAAAATCGCGCCAATCCACCCCGTGAATGTGGTTGGAAAGCAAAGCTGTAAACGGCACCCATAACGATTACCCATGCGACGTCACCTAAATTCACTCACACCGCTCTACAAATTGTAAAACCCGAGAGAAGTGAAATACACTTCACCACACCATTTATTACTTCAAAGAGATATTCTTGTTAAGGTTAAATCAATGCATAAAGCATGAACGGTGTTTGGTTGAGTTGTATTGGCGTAGCACAAGAGTGGAAACTTTTTTTTATAAAATTAAAGTAAGCTCCAACCCGGTGTCAGACGATCTGCCTTCTCCGTCTCTGCGCCGCGGACGGAGGCGACGAGATTTGCGGCAGAGGAGGAGGAGGAAGAAGAAATACTTCTGTTGAGATTTCTGAACGGCCCAGAGTGCAGCCCTGGGGAGTGATTCCTTCTTCTGTGGGGCCCATATGCAGTCCTGTGTTCTGTCCACCTGTGTTCTGTCCACCCGCTGAAGTTGCGTAGGTAGAGAGGGCCTGGACAGCAGCATCTCCCATTGCTCTTTTTGGGTAGTTGACGGAAAGAGAGGAGGGTGCTCAGGGCTAAAGTCGCACGCCCCGATTACGGGGCGGAGTGTTCCTACTTCTGAGCAAAATTTACATTCAGCGTCGTAGCGATTCGGATACATTAAGTGAAGACGCGTAGGCTGTGGGAAGGAGCCCGGATTGTATGAGCCGTAGGGTAGTTTGTTGTTCTCTGAAAAGGTCAGGGTAAGTCGAAGGTACGGTCTGTCTCAGAAGGCGACAATGCTGGGTTATCTCCCTGAACGTGACAAGCGGGTGACTGTCCTCGTGCAGCTCCATAGCACGGGAGGTAAAAGCGCAGGCTTGTTAGGTGGGTGTACTTGTTGCCCTCCATTGAAGCGTGAGGGGGTGTCCAGATAAGCTGAATAGAACCGTTTGGGGAGTGGTTTTATAACACACGCAGTGCAGGTCAGGACACCCAACCCTTCTGGTAATTCCAGTAGGCTTGATCGGTGACTACCCTCCAAACCCCTGGTTGAGCGAGAGCGAAAGGGATAGCTGCCTCTTCTGCTGCCGTCATTTCTTGGGTCCTAAGCGAGGTACACGCAAGGAGGTTGGTTCTGGAGATAGCGACGATGATGGCGTATTGCTGCCCTCGATGTTTGTAGGCGTCTCTGTAGATAACTGCATGATCCCTACCGAGGGTGGTGTTTAGCGCTTGAGCCCGTGCTTTTCGGTGACCCTCGTCATGTGAGGGGTTCATATTTCTAAACAAAGGGAGCATCTTTAGTTTTAGTCGCGAGGAGTCTGGGAGTACATGAAGCGGAGTGACATTCTGGGCTGCCCAGCCAATCTGGTGAAGCATGTGGTTACCCATCGCGAGTCGGACCTTCTGGTTAGAAAGATGGCCTTTTATCAGCTCTTCCACGGTGTTGTGGAGCCCAATTCTAAGCAGCCTCTGTGTAGACGCACTCATGAGAAGACCAATGGCCTGCTCGACCGCCTTTCTAATCATTATATAAAGCATCTGTATGTCTTCCTTGCCGAGAAGAAGATGGGGGGTTGACGTAAGTGACTCTCGAGAGGACAAAAACTTCAAATAATCGAAAGGTACCGGATTCTCTGAGGCCTCGCTTCTTGGTGGCAACTCGCCTGATCATGTGCATGATTTTATTAATTCTGTTTTTGAGGCGCTGCAAGGAGACGTCAGTCTTGGTGTTATCCTCGAGATGTAGGCCCAGGATCTTGATGCTGGGGCTTGGAGTGATGGACTGGGCATCAAGGAGTATTTGAACGTATTCCTTGGTTTGGCGTGAGGGCGGACGACAAGGAGCTGTCATTGTTTACGTGAACACTGGAGGCCACAGGCTTTAGCACATTGGCGTACTAGAAGTGAGATGCCATGCATTGGTGTGAGCTTCCTTTAATTTTTGTAACTCTTAGCACATGAGCAAGGTGCGCACAGGGCCGCTAGACGGGTGTGAGTGGTCGCGTGACGCTTTCACGTGGCATTCAGCGAGAATACAGGGGGTAAACCCGTAGATGTGCTTGGTGAGTACACCACATGTCTTCCCGGTCTTCGCGTGGGCTAGTAGCTAAATCGGTAAGACAACGGGCTCTCGCTTTGTTAGTCTATTGGTTCCAGGTTCGAGTCCCGGCGGTGCCAGTAAATTCTTTTATTTGCTTTGTTAGTCTATTGGTTCCAGGTTCGAGTCCCGGCGGTGCCAGTAAATTCTTTTATTTGTTCGCTGGAGTTTTCTGGTGACACCAACGGTCGCGAAAGAACCCTTGGGGGGTAGAGGTAAAAAGCTTTGCTTTAAAAGCCAGCGAGTCCGGCGGACCGCAGGCTCACCTGCTGCGGTGCGCCGCTCTTTTGCGTACCTGCACACTATGCATGCACTTTCATTACACAGTGCTCGTTTGCGTCGCCGTTACGAATACATGGTGCAGCGTTAGCTTGCCGTTTTGTTGCGTGTCTCAGTGACAAATTGCCGCCATGGTGCAGCGTTAGCTTGCCGTTTTGTTGCGTGTCTCAGTGACAAATTGCCGCGACCGTCAGAAGCGTGAAATCTGTTTTGCGATTCCTAAATTAGTGGCCTTAAAACAAAGTGGTCGGGCGAACTAAGAGGCCGCTCGCTTTCCTTGTTTGCTCTCACTTTACTTAATTATGCTCTTGCAGCATACATTCCCAGTTCGCACTTAATAGCCTAGAATGAGGGTCAGCAACGGCCGAGTTCCATGCAGCTGGACGGCAAATCGAGGGCGGGGGGGAGGAAGAGGAGGAGGAGGAGGAGAAGGGGGCTTTGAATGCAAAGAGAAAAAATTCAGCGAATTTCTAATAACATTTTATAATATTCTGGCGAAGTGTGAACATCGGGGGATGGGGTCAATTCAACTGGAGGACGCCAATTCTCTGTTCTTGTCTTGGAGTTTTGGCGACATGAAGCGCCTCTAGCGGCCGACGCCTCTGGGTAGTACAAAAGCAGACGACCCTCGCCGCCCTCCATGTGTTTTCAATTACAAGCCAAATAGAAAGTTGGTTGTGGCGCTTTGTGGCGTGTTTAAATGACTGCATACTGTATGAAATACCCCTTAAAGTAGTTTCAGAGGCTAAACAAAGTAATATCCGCTAAAAGAAGCCGATTCGTCGGCTTTCTTTTGAGCGAGCGGTCTCAGTGGTCGCGGCGTGGGACAGTATCGCCAGGTCGGGTGGTTTAACTGTTTGACGACAGTTAGTTTTTTCTTCTTGCGTGCGGTCGACAAAGGAAAGTTCACGAGTAGCATAAACACGGAACGCTGCTCATCCTATATCCTGAGGTAACTGCAAAAGGTTGCTTCAGCGGGAGCATGCAAAGCGAACGCAAGAATTCCGCAGTCGACTCAGCTGACACTGCTGGCCTGGCACCGCCTTTGAAACGAGTGGAAATTTTGTTTCGTATTTTCGCAAACTAAATGATTCTTGCGTAACGTCTTACGCTACACAATTTACGAACGGCAGGGTACATTTATACTAGCGAGTAGGTGGGGCAATAGTGCCAAATAAACAAATTAAGCGCTATTAAAGGACGCAAAACATGCACCAAATCACACGCCCGCTGCCTGCAGAGATGTGTACTTCTATAACATCACATATAACACAGCCGCATACACGGCGCGGGGCCCCGAATATTTACATACGACTGTGTTGGTTTTCTAGTGCAGGGGTCGTCGAATCTGAACGCCGACACGCCAGTTTTGACATCAAATGGAGTTAGACAGCGAGACAAGAACATAGAATTGGCGTCCTCCAGTTGAATTGCCCCCCCCCCTCCCCCCCCCCATCTTCACACTTCGCCAGAGTATTGTCAAATATTATAAAAAATTCGCTGAATTATTTCTCTTTGCTTTCAAAGCCCCCCTCCTGCCCCCCCCCCCCCCCCCCCCCCCCCCCCCCCCGATTTGCCGTCCAGCCCTCCGCCGTGTCGGCTGCATGGAACTCGGCCGTTGCTGACCCTCATTCTAGGCTATTAAGTGCGAACTGGGAATGTATGCTGCAAGAGCGTAATGAAGTAAAGCGAGAGCAAACAAGGAAAGCGAGCGGCCTCTTAGTTCGCCCGACGACTTTGTTTTACGGCCACTAATTTCGGAATCCCAAAACAGATTTCACGCTTGTGACGGTCGCGGCATTTTGTCACTGAGACACGCAACAAAACGGCAAGCTAACGCTGCACCATGTATTCGTAACGGCGACGCAAACGAGCACTGTTTAATGAAAGTGCACGCATAGTGTGCAGGTACGCAAAAGAGCGGCGCACCGCAGCAGGCGAGCCTGCGGTCCGCCGGTCTCGCTGGCTTTTTAAAGCGCGATCATCGCCGATTGCGTCACTCTTATTTTTTGATCGGCTGTTTCTGAGAAGTCTTTGTCACCTAGAGTATTAGTTTAAACTAGAAATTTCACTTAAAATTTCAGTTCGTACGGCCATCGATCGGTGAACCTGCGAGTAGCAGACGCCGTCACGATCCCGGCACTTTCGTCGGCACTGTAAACGTGTTTAGCGCTGCAAAGCTTTTTCCCCTAATGCCAAGTTGATCGCTGAAATATATCGGACCCGCCGGGAATGAGCTGGTGACCACGTCGCAAAATAATCGGGAGCGTCGAGCCCATTTTGCTTCTGTCAACACGGGATCCTATGGGACCCGCGCAGCTTTGTACTACCCGGAAGTACTGCCCGGAAGCCGCTTGCGCAGCGCCCCCTGGGCAGCGAAGGAGGCCTATACCGCCGCCTTTCATCGTCGACTTAGTGCTGGTTGTGTGCCCTTCGTTCGAAATCTTAGCGCAAGTGAACGAGTTATTATGGCAAAAAAAAAAAATGTCACGAAAGCGACGTACAATTGCAGCGATCGAAATGAAATGATGTCCTGGCCCCTGTGAACTTGCGGATGTCAATAAACGAGTTGTTCTCACTTGCTGCTCACTGTGGTCTGTGCCAGTCGAGGCCATCTGGTCACCTGGCGTAACATCACTTCACTAGCGCGGCGCAAGTAAACACGCGGCCAGCCAGCAACCAGCAGGAGCAGCGAGCCGGCGGCTGCCGTGCGAGAGCAGCCATGTTATTAAGGAGCTCAAGCGGCCTATGCAAAAAGCATCCGCCATGTTTACAAAGCCTTGTTTCAGCGGCACCAAGCGGGCTCCCTCCGTAGTTCACGACGCCGCCGCTACGATTTTTCCGGCCCTACAGGCAAAGCTAGAGCTTTGCTTCTCTAAAATCCTCCCTTTTGTCATACGTCCTTCGACTGCGGCATGAGCAACGTCAGGTGCGATCACGCATTGCCTGCTGTTTCACTGAACACGGCTACCACAGAAACGGGAGGATTTCGGCTTCCTTGTAGCTCGTAAACGCGTGAAGGCATAGTGAAGAAAGCAAATCCCAAAAACCGCTTAAGAATCTAGTTGTCATGCCAAGCCCAAGCCAAAAAGGATGTTCTCCCATGAACCCCCACGACGACATGGCTTACGAGGCGCAGTTTCCTCTCTAGTATACTTACTAAGAAACTCTATGCCGGCAGCCACGCGCTCCGAGTATCGCGTTTCAATCGCTGAGCACTGTACACCCGGCGTCAAAATAAGCCAGGGCTCGCGAGCGCGTGGCAAAATGCATTGCCGCGACATCTGACGTTGCACTTCTGGTGTCGAGACATCGATGTGGGCGTGCGCGGCCAACCACGCTCGCTAGCCTGTCTTTTACTTCGCTTCAAACGGTAGCGCTCATCACATTCAGAGCTTGGCGCCAGGGGTCACCTTTTTGCTCAACAAGTCTTGCTCGTACACGCTTCAGCGGCCGAGGGTGAGAGTGAAAATGCGTTGCTCGCCCTGCCCTGCTATGACAGATAACTAATCTTGCCCGTTTCGCGGTGACAAAATTGTGTCCCACATATGCTCTTTCACTTCGGTATTTCTGACAGCGACGCTGTTCTTGGGCTGGGCTTGACTACAGCCTGTCCTTGTATCGTTTTACGCTCCCTCCGGAGTTCCCAGCAAAACGTTTGTGTTTACAGGTAAAACCGCCTTTATGAAGATCAGCGGAAGCTTGGTCTTTGTAAGCTGGCCTTCCTACACTGCCTGTTGCGCAGCGAAGCATGGAAATCTACGGAGGGAGTATGATTAAAAAAAAAAACGGCTTTAACTCATGTGTTATTAAATGTATCCAAAATCAAGTTCTATGAAACTATGCTGATAGGTCGATTATACCGCTGTGGCGAGTTTCGTTTACTTGTCGTAATTAGGTAGTGAAATAGTAAACGTTGGAGAATTAGTTTGTTGTCATTATAACGCAATCTCTGGAGAGAGATTGCCATGTATTGGAGAAAACGGTCGTAACTGCGGCTCCCCGCTATTTCAGTAGATCTCAATCACAATCGGTGGAACGAGTTTTAATATATTTTTCGTAAAACATGCAATTGGTTGTTTACTAAGAATGAGCACACAAACAGAATACGAACTGAAGCCAGAAATAATCTAGTTTATGAAGGTGTGATGAGACTTCACTTTGCACACGTTCTGAAACAATTAAAGAAGGGGAAACGGGAGAAGAGTTCGGCGTGGTCCCGGGTTTGACAAAAAATTAACAAAAAATTCAGTGCCCTTCCACTCTGTGAAGAAGGATGACCATCAAAGCTGCGGTGCCGAGCCTCAACGTGAGTTTGACTGGGTCCAAGGGGGGCACGAAGCAAAACACGTTTATTTATAATTTCCGATTCAGTATAGTTCCTGGTTAAATGACTGAATGAACGTTTGATTAACTAGAGTTTTCTTACTGTGGACAAACATGGGGCTGTCCGTTTCCTTCCCGTAGAATCCCATATGTACTGACAGCGGACGATAATTACACAATATTTACAATTTCACTGTGAACCATGCAATTATGAAAAATATAAAACCCGGCTTTGTGTTAGATTCGTCTTAGCGGCTAATTGTCATATAATTTGTTTCAGTATAGTTTCAATGAAACAAGCGTAAGAGCCACTTTCTGAGGTGGTACTCCCTCCGAAGATCAAGCTTACAACGATCCCCTTAATGTCTGCTTCACCTCCTAACACAAATGAATTGCTGGGAAGACATTTTAGGAAACAGCCCTTTGGAGCCCTTCTCTGGGCTCAGCCGCGTCGGCGTCGTCATGACTGAGCGAACGATAAGAAGACCGACGAGTGAAGGAAAGCAAAGGAGGAGAATGTCGCGAAATTGGAAGGGGAGTAGGTTCGCCGTGGTGCGCGAGCCAGCGCTCTCCGAAAGTGTGCGGCTGGGGAAGGGAAGGGGCAGTATGCTGTGCCCGCACGAGGCGCTCGACCCTTGGAGAAAACGTGAGGGGAGCGTTCACCCGACAATGATGTGCGTTCGCTTAATGCTATGTTCAGACTACATACGTAACAGTCGTATCGCGCGCTATGGACGTAAAAAAAAAAAAAAACGGCGTTTTACACCGTTAGGTTGGCTGAGACGTCAATGGCGTCATTACTTAAAGATACTACAATTGCGACAACACTCTGAACCCGGCATAAGACGCAGTTCTTGTCTACATCTCGTCTACATTCTTGTCTACATTGCTCTATTACAGGAGACGATCTGCTGGATCCTAGCCATACACAGCTTTCCTGTAAAAAAGAATGCAGTATTTAAAACTAAGATAGCAATCCCGCTTCCACGTATCCTTTGTCAGAGCAGCGCAGAGCGAGCAAGGCATCTTCACACTCGCCCTCGGCCGCTGAAGCGTGTGCGAGCAAGAGCTAGGGGTTGCCCAAAGAAAGTGGCCCCTGGCGCCAAGCGCTGAATGTGACAAGCGTTGCCGTTTGAAGATAATGAAAAGACAGGCTAGCGAGCATGGTTGGACGCGCACGCGCACATCGGTGTCTCGACACCAGATGTGCAACGTCAGATGTCGCGGCGATGCATTTTGCCACGCGCTCGCATGCCCCGGCTTATTTTGACGCCGGGTGTACGTCTCGCTGGACCTGATAGACAAATGTGAAAATTATAGGGTACTGCCTGTATCCTTTTCGGACCATTGCTTGGTGCAATGCGATATCGGGAGGAAGAAATACAAAGCACCCTTCAATTGGGACCTCTGGAAACTTAATTCTAAGCTCCTAAAAGACGAAGTTTTTGCATCTTACACCACGCGTAAAAGCTTCAAGAATTCGAGGAAGCAGATAACTACTTAATTGGGCAGAAATGGGAAACAAGACATTAAAATGAAAGCTATTGAAAGGTCCTGTGTTCTAAAATACGAAGGAAAAATGAAGGAAGATGAGTTGAGAGCGAACCTGAAAAAACTAATTGGCCAGAAAGAATTCCCGGTGTGTTTACCGACGACATACGACAAGTTAAACAGAAACTTGAGCTCGTAGATCAAGAGCGTTATCGCGGCGCACTGGTGCGGGCACGGGCAGAGCATTGGGCTGCTGGGGAATTAACGCCCACAAAGCGGGCCCTAGGAATCGAAAAAGCGCACCCAAGACGGAACCAGATCAACGAGATAAAATGGAAAGGACGCACGATAACTGAGAAGCACGAAATCGAAAACGCTTTCTTTGAACACTTCCAGACACTGTTCGCCTAGCTTCCAGAGTGCCGATGTTGAAGGGTTCCAAAAATACTTTGCCGGTGGTTTGCCTCGATTAGATGACGATGTGAAACAAGCCCTAGAGCAGCCTATTTCGGAATATGAAGTTAAAACAGCAATTGAAAACCTAAATTCAGGAAAATCTCCGGGTCCAGATGGGCTAAGTGCGGCTTTTTACAAGGAAAATAAGGATCTTCTTGTGCCTGTCCTGACATTTATGTTCAACAAAGCGCTGGATATTACAACTCTTCCCCCATCTTGTTCTACCTCCCATACAGTTTTAATCCCGAAAACCGAAGATTCAGAAAAGCTTAAAAGTGTGACATCTTATAGGCCGATATATTTATAAGGTATTCATGAAGATTCTCGCGCAAAGGTTGCAAACAGTTATGATGGAATTGGTACGACCATATCAGACTTGCGGAATAAAGGGCCGTACAATATTCACAAACATTCACAAGACGAGGTGTGTGTTGGAGTGTTGTGACGCCACTCACAGTGGAGTTGCAATGCTTCAGCTGGACTTAGAGAAAGCATTTGATGCGTGGCTCATGAACTTCTGTTTTTTGTGTTGGAATACTGTAATTTTGGGCGTGTCATCACTCAAGGCGGTGCCTTGGCGTACCAAAACTGCACTACACGACTAATGGTGAATAAAAGCCTGGGTGCGCCCATTCGTTTGGAGCGCTCAGTACGCCAGGGATGCCCCTTGAGCTCGCTATTGTTTGGCATTTATATTGAAGCCTTGTGTCAGAGCATTATTAGAAATGAAGCTATCAACGGGTACAAACTGCTTGCCACGGAGGTAAAGCTCCTGGCATATGCAGACGATGTGGCGGTATTTTGTACCGACAAAGAGAGCATTTCAATGGTCATACAAACTGTCAAGCGCTTCGGGGATGTAACGGGAAGTCGGGTCAATTGGGGAAAGTGTGTCTGATTTTGTCACGGGGCTTGGTCATCGACACCAAGCACTTTTGAAAATGTGAATTGGGGAACAACCCTTTGAAATACCTCGGTACGCCCCTCGAAAATTACCGCGGTAGCGAGCCCTATTGGCGCGGGCAGATAAAAGAACTCAGGAAGGAAAAGGCGGAAAAGTGGAAGGGGGCTGCGATGTCTGTATTCGCGAAGGCAACTGTTTGTAATTTATTTTTTGTTGTGAAAATTTGGTTTGTTATGCAAGCATTGCATTGCTCACGGGTTAATGTGCAGAAATTTCGCAGGGTTTTTGCGGTTTTTGTGTGGTCATCGACGTGGGAGAGATGCAGCCTCACCAATTTGTTCAGGCGGGTCCGCGACCCGCCGCGGTGGCTCAGTGGCTAAGGCGTTGCGCTGCCGAGCACGAGGTCGCGGGTTCGATTCCAGTCCGCGGCGGCCACTTTTCCGATGGAGGCGAAAAGCAAAAACGCCCGTGTGTACGAGATTTCGGCGCACGATAAATATCCCCAGGTGGTCAAAATTAATCCGGAGCCCTCCACTACGGCGCGCCTCATCGCCTGCGTTGCGTCGGCGCGTTAAACCCCACAATCAATCAAATCAGGCGGGTCCGCGATGGCGGCCTGGGGCTGGTACACTTGTACGTACGACAGCTCGTCCATCGCTTTCTGTTTTTACGGGATACTCGTGATCCTTTCTCTGCGCACGGTAATTCATGTTCGACTGGCGCGTGCTTTACCTGCATTTGTGGTGTCCACGGGTAGCATGTCGGGTGGCATTCACGGTTATTTGAAAGAGGTTGTGATGTCTTTTCAGTTCCTAACTGCACGTTTTTCTATGAAATACTCGAGTTCAGTCGCACGTAGAAGGCTGTATAAAGATGTCTGCGATACTGTCCTTCCGATACCGATGTACAGAGCTCGGTACTGTGGAGGCCCAGTACAAAATGTTTTGAAACGCGTAAAACGAATGGAAGTTAATCCGGGAGTCAAATCATTTTTCTTTAAGTTGCATACGGGAACACTCTTAGTGAAAACCTGGATGCAAGAAAGAGGACTATTTGTACCCTGGGGAGTCGATTGCTCTGTTTGCAAGCAACCTGAGAATATAGAGCACGTATTTTTGCATTGTTGGGCGGCTGTCTTTTTGTGGGATGTCCTTCAGAGGACCATCCACAAGGACTTTCCGCTACATCCCCACTTCATCCGTTTTTGAGCGTGGACAACGAAGAGGGGGTTCCATACGTTTCGATCATGTTGCTGGGCCTCCACAGCATTTGGCGTTCACGCATGGCCTGGCTCCACGGTGACGTGGACGCGATGCCAACAAGACAGTATTTCATAGAGAGTATCTCACAATTCGTGGAAGTGCAGAAATCAAAGGACTACATTCCTGAATGGCTGTCAAGGGTAGACCCTCTGATGGCACTTACGGAATTTTAAACGACAATGCCAGCATAAGTCAGGCTGTTTCTATATCTTTTGTGAGCCCACTGTTATGTAATGTCGAAGACCGACAATAAAGAAAAAAAAGAAATAGAGCAATCGGATAGACGCCGGCTTCACATCACAAGGTACCCAGGTTCGATTCAAATCAGCGCGAGCGTTTTTTTTCTTCTTTCACTTCACCCACGATCATTCATCATCATCGCCAGAGAAAGTTTGCTTTCCTGCAGGGCGTTTTCGCGTTACAGACGCATAAGTGAGAACAATAAAGCTTCGCTTTAAAAGCAATGGTGGCCGATTAGTTGGCATGATTCCCGCTTTGATACCAACGGGACCTGGTTCGAGAGCTTACTGGCGAGTGTGGTATTCTTTTCTCCGGTCTGTGCTAAGAGTGTCGACGCACAACAGGCGTAGATGGGTTGCGTAGGTGCTGATAAATCCCGATAAAGGCCCTTAATTTTGGCCCCACAAAGAGAGAGAGAAAGAGAGAGAGACAGAGAAAATTCTTTAATGAGACCGAAGAGGTCAGCCCTGCATAATGCTGGGCTTGCTACTTCAGATGGTTGGTGAACATGTGATAAGGGTTATATGCTTACATGAATAATACAAATAAGAAAAAGGAAAAAAACGAAAGAAACTCCACCAGACAGACACATGAACACACATAAAAAAATGTCACAGGCAGTCACAGGCTGGAGTCGAGTCCAGAGTCTCTGAGGAAACGCGCAAGAGCTTTAAAACCCCGCACCGCCGTGTCTTCGCTGTTCCAGGGGCCGAAAAAGTCCTCCATGCTGACAGTTCTCGCCCGTAATAAACTTCGCGCTGTCGTTCGCGCCGAGTTAAAACGTGGACAAACGCAGAACAGGTGTTCAGTGTCTTCTCGTACACCGCAAAGCGTACACATAGCTGATGCCATCAGCTATGAGGCGCAGGCGATTAATAGCACACTCTGCCTCGATAAACCATGAGGTATACGAAACGTACATTGCGGGTCGATAGCATAAAGGGGGGCGTACTGCAGGTCCGGGTTCCGCCAGTGCTGCAATTGCATGCGCCATCCAAGAGTTGTGGCTATTCCGTTGATGTCCTCCTTGGATAAAAGGAGTTGTATGTACTGGTGAGCTCGTGGAATGGCCCTCACGTGCGAGCCGATCCGATATCACATTGCCCGTGATGCCGCAGTGTCCTGGCAGCCACTGCAAAGAAATAGTGTGCCCGTTGCGGAGTACCTCAGTGTGTATGACGTTGATTTCTCGTATCAATTGGCCTTGATTACTTCCACGCTTGAGAAGCGTTTGTAGAGCAGAGCGGGAGTCCAGGAAAATTACCCAAGGTTTTGGAGGGCAGTCCTTGACAATCTGCAGCGCAGCTCTTACTGCTGCCAGCTCGGTTTTTGTAGCCGATGTCTTGTGGCTGAGCTTTTGGCTCACAGAGACCCCCGAAGATGGCACCCATACACCTATGGCGGAAGATTCAGAAGTCACGGACCCATCAGCATATACGCGGGTATACCCGCCATAGCAGCGAGATATATGCTAAAGTGTATAGTAGGTCAAGGCTGGTGGAGGCATCGCTGACTTTTTCCCGATTCCAGGCACTGTTGTTATTATTGACCACGTAGAAAATTGCCAAGGTGGTAACTTGGGTCTAATAGGACGCTGATAGTAAACCGGCAGGAATTCCTGCACATGACTTCTGGAGCTATCTGCCAAAGGATAGGCAAATGAACCGCTAACATGGCGGAGGCAGACACGGATATTTTCTTGTCTTAATAGTACCCTGGTTGAGAGGCATCTCGCTTCACAAAGTGTCCCGGACGTCGTTGAAGTGCACTTAGGGAGTCCCAGGCAAATACGCAGAGCTTGCGTCTGTAGTGCCTCTAGCTGATTGACGTTGCTATTGGACAGTGAACCGAGGGTAGGCAGGCTTTAGCGAAGCAGACCAATAAAGAGTGCCCTGTAGAGTCGTAGCAGCGAAGCAAGCGAGCAACCCCATGCAGTGCCTGCAAGCATCCGTAGGATGGGCACGAAAGACTGTAGTTTGTCTTTGAGGCATCGAATATGATAAGTCCATGACATTGACCTGTCAAATACAATGCCTAAGAATCGATGACATCGAACATACGGTATGGTTCAGCCTGCTACAATCAGGGTATGACGAGACATTTCGCGTCTTGTAAATGCCATCGCAGTGCATTTTTAAGG
The DNA here is from genome assembly GCF_048455015.1 of Haemaphysalis longicornis. NCBI lineage: Eukaryota > Metazoa > Arthropoda > Arachnida > Ixodida > Ixodidae > Haemaphysalis > Haemaphysalis longicornis. The sequence continues at coordinate 248,182,754 of NW_027526203.1, read as the reverse complement.
AGAAAGAACCAGTCCACAGTTTTTCAGGTATCGCGCCAATCGTCGGATCGCCAGTTGCAGCTTTGCTCGTATGCTTCGGCGGTTTCTGCCGGAGCACCAGACACACATATCGTCAGCATACAATGATACATTCACGCCAGAGGGTAATACTTTTGGGAAACCAACAAGACTGATTTTAAAGAGAGTGGGGCTAAGGACACCGCCTTGCGGAACACCTTGTCTTATAGTGTGACGGGTGGTATCTGCGCTAGTAATGGTCATATATACAGTCCTGTCTTGAAGGTAGTCCCTTAGCCACGTAAACATCTGCCCCCTGATACCTGCAGCCGTCATTTCTCGGCAAATAGCATCATGGGCGACACTGTCAAAGGCAGCTTTGATGTCCAGAAAGACAGCTACGACAATGTTCTTTAACGCCATCTGCTGGGTTATGTCCCGTGATAACAGAAGAACATTATCCAAGCTACTCCTTCCACGCATGAAACCCGACATTTGTGGTGGATATACTGCCCTGTTTTTAAGGTCCCAGACCAGGCGCTCCAAAACCATCTTCTCCATAACCTTGCCAACGCAGCTCAGAAGTGTTATTGGTCGGTAGGAGTTCATGTCCGCTGGTGACTTGCCCGGTTTGAGAACTGGTTTCAGAAACCCGATCTTCCAGCTGGCAACGAGGCGCCCTGTGCTCCAGGAAGAATTGTAGATGGAGAGTAACTGCTGAAGGGCCTTCTCACCAAGATGGGCTAACATGGAATAGGTAATCTTGTCAGAGCCTGGTGCTGACGATCGGTTCACAGATGCTAAGGCATTAAGGAGCTCCCGCATGGTGAAAGGACAGTCCAAATTCACAGCATTTGACGTAGAGAGTCCGGATGTCGCGAAAAAAAAAAGACACTACAGTGGAGGTCCCACAAAGAGGTAATTGTAGTCTGTATACTCGACTAAGTCCACAGCTGCAATCGGCGCAACTTTGGTGTTGACTCCTTTCCTGCCCACTGCAAATGAAAAAAAAAAGCAAACAAAAAACTCATCGCGCCGTTTTTTTTGTGGTTCCGCAATGCCGAAAACAATTTATCTGTAATTTTCGCCGGAACGTAGCATTGCTAAGTTTCTGAAATTGAGATTAAGAGGTAATATCCCCCCCCCCCCCACCCACCCCCCCGCGCGGTTCTGATGCTCATGGTGCTTCTATAAGTTCGTAACTCATGGAAGCCATGAGGATGCGGAAAAGACAAGCTGCAGAGAAGGATATAGAGCCTAGAGGGGTCAGTGGGCCTGCGGGACGCGGTTTAAAACAACGTCTGAGAGCTGAAAGGAGTACTGACGCATTATTTGTCTATTACAGTGTTATGAGTCCCTGCCAAACTGTCAAGCAAAATGATGAATCAAGACTGGCCAGTGAATCAAGAATATCGATTTAGGGTGCCATTTGCTGGCGTCAATTAATTTCGGTTTAGCTCTTTCGTTACCACGCCTATTCAAATCGATCACCGGTGATCGATGATTTATGTTGCCTATTTCGACATGTTGTAGTCGTTTCTCGTACACCTAATGCAGCCAGTGATTAGTCTAGGCATTGCCCTTTTAGAATCAGTTTAAATTTTCCCGCTCAAGCGACATTGAGATTTTTGGCGGCGTTTTTTGTGAGCTGAGGTGCGTGTGTTTTTGACGAAGTGGGCGTGGCTGCAGCACTTCAGAAAAAAGGATGCAGGTCGTGGTTAGGCTGCATTACCATAATATTTTTTTTGTCAAAAGGCTCCTGGCAAGTCAAATACCAAATAATGGGGTCAGCTTTGTAATCCGACAGCGTTGAGAGGTGATAATTACTTGAAAATGGCCCCAGCTATTCACTAATGATCTTTGGTTCGGACAAAGGGCAGCTTTATTCTCCCAAAGCTTATTTCTGATGGTCCCCCGCATGTCTAGCAAGTGTGCCTGACATTTTCAACCAGTTTCCAGCAGTTTCGGTTTCGTTTTCGCATTGCGAAATTCATATTTGGCGCTACTACGCAGTTACCCAACTACAAGCTCATTTGCCATGGCGCCTCCGTTGCCCGCTACTGCTCCTCAAAACAAGCATGCCGCTCGCGCTTCCACTTTATCTACGCCTTGCTTCTGCGATAAGAGCTTCCGCTGAAAGTCAAACGATAACACCAAGTCGTCGGGTATCAGTTCAGACGAGGAGAACGCTTCCAATTGGCCTTGAATATTGCCAGCTGTTCACCGGCCAGTTTCGGTTTCATACGAGGGTATTTCCGGAAGTCTAGTGTCGCTTCTTAGTAGTACTGTTTATTCTGACAAAGTCTCCAACAGCCTTGTATTTGTTTCTTTTCGAAATTGTTAGGTGGCGCTGCAATGTAGTATGTATGTATGTATTTATTGCACAAAAAAACAAGAAAGGAAGGTCCACCAACAGGAGTAAATTGTCTCGCCTAGGGGCGGACACCGGAACGCCTGCTGGTGTGGGGGAGGTGGGATAGGGAGGAAAGAGTACATAGGAATAGGGGGATAGGGTAGAGGGCTAACATAAATATATGAAACATGGGCAGGAATAACCTATATACAACGTTGGGTGAAAGAAAAAAAAAAAAAGACAAAAAAAAAAGGAAACACTAGACAAATAAATAAATATCAAAATACAGGACACGAAGGAGTAGGACACCTGCACACTTACACACACGCACTCACACACCCACACACACACACACACACAGGAATTCCACCCTAACAGCTACACTCCACTGCGACCCGGGCAGTTACGTAGAGTTGTAGCTTAGTGCATTGTGGAGCCCCGAGGCCCCCAGGTATGCTCCCAGGGCCTCGAGCACTTTGTCCCGCTCCCTGGCATTTCCTGGGGGCCAAAGCAGTTCCTCGAGCGGCCGCACCCCTCGGAGCACGGCTCGTAGGCTCGTAGTGCTGAACTTGCTTCACAGCCCGACGGCGGCTTGGTGAAAGCTTGCTGGGCACGATTCTAGCGCATCGTACCTTATTCCTGCAAGCAGGGCTACCATAGTGAGTCAGAACATGATAATAAAACGCAAATGAAAGTTCTGACTGATGAGCGATCATCAGAACGTCAACAAGCATCCACCAAAGAGGTTGGTTCTCAACTCCAAGCGGATTTTTTCGCATCGCTTACTTGCCTTCAATATTGCGCCGGTCATAATCATTGACAAGGTATTTTTACATCACGTGGAGGCTAATTTGGCCCTTTAATAATGTCAAACCACCAGATTTCTTCTAGAGAACTATCCAAAATAGCAAAACTTGAAATAGAGGTTGGGCTTCACCACATGGCATGGGCACCACGTGGGCTAACATTTTCTTTTATATCTGACAAATTGTACTGCGCAACTCAATTTTTTTTTCTAGGATGGGTTTTTGAAATGTCTACCTACAAAATGTATATTCTAATTTTTTTCTACTACACCTGGTTTATTATACACAACTTACTTTTTTCTTTTTTCTTCAAAGCGCGGACAAAAATTTCGAATTCGATAATTTTTTTCGGAATCATTATTTAGGAAAACATTAATAAAACTGGTGTCGTTGGAAAGCGCGTGGAATAATCTGCATTGTATGTCACTGCAATGTGTGCCTAACCAATATGTATAGCACAAAAAAATGTTTTGTTAGACCCTTCAAAATTGGTCAATTTCCCGCGGTAACGAAAGAGTTAGATCGAATGCAGGAGCAGGCGCGGGGGCATACTATACGGCACCTCGCACACCTTTCTCTGTTTTTTTTTCTTTCTTTTTTTGTCGGAGCAAGCCACTATCCTTGACGTGGGCTTCAGAAACTCTCAAGGACAACTTTCAAGACCGCCTCGCCCGCATGTACGCGGATCGCATATGGCCTCAGGCCAACCGCTGTTCTTACACTGCAGCCAAATGCAGGCCATGTGGACGGCGTTTATAGAGCTCTGCATGCCCCTTCCCCCGCGGTATGGCCGCGGCGCATGAGAGAGGCTGTACTCGCACTCAGTGTAAAAACGACGACCCCGTTTACGCCGCTTGCATGTTAAGGAATTTTCAAACAAATCCTTCTCACCTCGAGCTCCTGTTGCGCGCCCCGTAGGCTCATTGGCCTCACTGAAAGGCCGCACCGACGAACGAGTCATCGATACACGATCGCCCGCGATGACGCGGAAACGCTCCGCGCAAAGCCTAAGGTCGTCGACCGGAATTCAATAGTTCACGGAGGATTCCATCGTCCACCTATACAATGCTGTGCATCATCGTCTAACGGCGTGCGGGGACCGAATTTAGTGACGCGATAGTCGGGCTCAACATCGACGCTTCAGTGGCGTCGTGTTGACTCAGAAGTGCTTAGTCCAGAGAAGAGTCTCAGGTCTTATGCACGTTAGACTTTCTCAATCTACATGCACTGCACGAGCCCTCTTTTTAGAAGTTTTTGGCTTCAACTACTTTTAATTTTTTTCTTCCAGCCGAATTTTGTGAATTTGAAGAAGTGCTGGGCGACTTCAAGATATGTTAGAAGTGCATACCGAGAACCCGCCGGGACACCGTTGTTAGGCGGAAAAGAGAGGCCTGCTCGGGTGGTCAGTGCTCGAGCTTGATGGTGGGCCGCCTCATTACCGCCTATTCCAGTGTGGGCCGGGGTCCCCAGCAGCGACACGGGTTGGGTGGGGGGCTTCTTCCGCAAGATTTGCAGTGCTACTTTAGATATGGTGCCTTTGGCAAAGTTGCGAAGTGCTTATTGGGAATCCGTGAGAATTTTCATGGGGGTGGGGGTTTGTGTGAGGGCGAGGGCCACTGTCGATTCCTCCGCTGTCACCAGGGAGTTAGTGAAAGTGGTTATGCAATTGGTTGGTGCATCCGTGAGTGAGGTGAGCACTACTTCAGTGAAGGCTTCCTAGGAGTGATACTGTGCTGTGTCCACGTACAGCGTGTGCTCCGAGGGTGGGTAGTGGGTGTTGTGGTGTCTTGCTCTAGCTTGTCGTCTGGCCGAATGGAAGGTTGTGTGCATGTTTCGAGGAATTGGCCTGATCTTGATAAGTTGACGTAGGTCGTTTGGGATGACCTGAGGTGGGTCGAGGAGTACTGGTGGTTTGAGGTTAATCCGCTGGAGGATCCTTCGTCCCTGGAGGGATTGAGATAATCTGTTTATTTGAGCTGTTCTGTGGGCCTCGACAAGTTCGTCAATGGTGTTATGGACACCCAGGGTGAGTAGTCTTTCAGTCTGGGCGGGGGGGGGGGGGGCAGTAGCAGCGCGGCTCTGTAGGCTTTGCGGAGTAGTGCGTCCAAGACGTTTTTGTTGGCTTTCGGTAGATTCGCGTATGGTAGATGGTAGCAGAAACGGCTTATTATGAAGCTTTGCACAAGTCTGAGGAGTTCCATTTCGGATATTCCATGGTGTCTGTTTGTTATTCGTTTTATGAGTCCGATGGTCTGTAGAGTGTGATTTCGAAGGGCGCGTTGTGTGAGGGTTGTGCTTCTATTTGCTTGAATCGTAAGGCCTAGGATGCGTAAGTTACATGCGGAATGGGGTGATTATTAATTGATACATGGATGTTGTGTTTGGCGGGGGATTTTGTTCGCGGAGGGTGCAGGATTAAGAGTTCGGATTTGTGCACCGAGCATGTGAGACCGGCTTGCTGTGTTGTGTGTGCGACTGCCGTGGTTCCCAGTTGGAGGACTTCCTCGATATGTGCGTCGCTACCGCGGGGTATCCATAGTGTAATGTCGTCTGTGTATATTGTAGATCTGAGTTCCGGTATGTTTTCCAGGCTGCGTGCAGGGGGTATCATTGCCAGATTGAAAAGCAGGGGTGAGAGGACAGCGCCTTGAGGAGTGCCTCTCGCTGGCATTGGGAAGGTTGGAGAAATGAGGGGGCCTAATCTGAGTGTGGCAGTCCTGTCAGTGAGAAAAGTGAGCACGTACTTGTGTGTGCGTTGCCCTAGGTTGAGAGATGTGATCGCTTGTAGTATTGCTGCGTGGGAGATGTGATCAAAGGCCTTGTGTAGGTCTAAGGCGAGGCTCGCGGCATTGTCTTTTTTGGAAGGAGCTTGAATGACGTCGTGGTAAATTTGAATGTGTGCGTCTTGAGTTGATAGCCCTGCGCGAAACCCTATGAGGCTGGGTGGGAGGAGGTCTTGTTCTTCGAGGTGTCTCGTTATTCTGTTATGTATTATGTGCTGGAGACGTTTTCCTAAGCAAACCGTAAGGGAAATTGGGCGGAGGTTTTCTAGTTCGATTGGTTTTGAAGGTTTAGGGATTAGCGAGATGTTGGAATGTTTCCATGTGGTTGGAAGGGTCCCTGCCGTCCAGTGGTGGTTGAAGAGTGTCGTGATTGCGTCGAGGGCTTGATCGTCTAGGTGTCTTAGTATGTTGGTGATTTTGTCGGAGCCGGGAGCTGTTCCGCGTCGGAGCTTTAAAATTGCGCTGTGTACCTCTGCAGTTGTGATTTCTGTGTCTAGTGTGGGGTTTGGATTGCCTCGATATATTGGGTCGGGTGGGGAGGTATTCGCTGCTGAGGGGATGTACATGTTTCGTAGTGTCTGCATGAGTTGTTGTCCCGTGGTGGCCTGCATATGCAGTAGTTGGGTTATGCGCTGCGTAGTGCGTGATTTAGAAGCTGCGAGGTCCATGAGTTGGCGCAGGAGGGCCCAGGTGCGCTTCATGGACAGTCCTCCCCTTATTTCGTCGCATACTTGGTGCCACTCTGCTCGGGTTAGTTCCGCGGCATGTTCTATGATCTCCCTGTGTAATTGGGCAAGGCGTTTTTTGAGGCCTTTCTGTGTTTGCGGGTTCTCCACCGGCGTTCTATGCTGCGGTACACCTCCCACAAATGTTGTATGCGTGAATCGGCGTAGGGAACTGGTAGTCTTTGAAGTGGGAGGCGTTGGGAAACGAACGTCTCGGCACGTGTCCCGTAAAATTTCAAGCGGCCTAGGATTTATATGTTGGAAACCCCAGAATGTGCGTTTTCCTCCTGAGAGGAGCTCGGGGCTTGGGAGCGAGGACGGCACACACCCCGAACGCGTCGAGACAACATTTCTTTCATTGACGTTACTTCACTTACTGGATGAAATGACCCCAGTGCGGGCCGAACGTTGCGAGCACTTTTGCAATGCGCGAGCAAAAAAAAAAAAAAAAAAAGAAAAGAAAAGAAAACGCTTTGCGGCAAAGCCGACGTTATCGCGAATGCTCAGCAAAAAACGGCTGTATGTGTATACGTGCCTACCTTGGAGGTGACCGCTTTCAGAGAGGTGACAAGCCGGAAAGTTGCTGCGCTTTTAGTGCAGTGCATGCGGAGCACGCCTGCTTTTTTCCCCGCGCGCACTACGGTCTTTTACAGATTGCGAAGGACGCTATACAGAGAACTCCAAGTAGTCTTCATGCCTGCCGTTGTGGGCTTTGAGTCGAAAAATTCGTCGAGTTGCATTTACCGCCTATGCACTTTCAGAAGATGGGAGTAAAAATTGTTGCCTACAAATTTATGCGTTTGTTCCATTGAGTATTCCGTTCTTTGTGAAGTCTTCTTGAGCCCCGTTAACAGAAAACTGCATTAGCGACCGGAAGGGCTCCATGAAACAACACTTATTGTGTTGACGATCGGTACACTGTAAACGCAAACTAGCCGGAAATGGAGTTTTAATCAAGTAATGTGCCCTGAAAAGTACCTATAGCAAAAAATGTACTCCCTAGGCATGATCTAAAGAAGTGGACGAACCTCCACGGTAGTACCGTTGCCCATCCGGGTAGCAAAAGGGAGGATTTAGAACGACTTAACACCATTTGTGAGATGGCGTTCGGTTCCTTGTATACCACCACGTCCACAATAAACGCCCTATCTGAGGTAATCATCTCAAGCGGGCGGTCGCCATGTTAGTCTTCTGTTGTCTCCGTGCACCAGCACTTCAACCGTGGCCTAATGCTAACGAGTAAGCAGGACGCGACGGCTGCACGCAGCTACAAAACCAATACCGTACGTATACCCGTATAGATGCTTCAACCAGCGCGATCACAGGCAGAGAGCCCGGCCGTGTTGTCTCAATCTGTTTATTTTGGCGATAGGTATTGTCAAACTCTGCTGCTAACGAAGAGGCAGTTCTCGCCGTTGCAAACAATTGCAACGTTCATCTGCTTCGCTTGCTTGCGCATACATAGACGATTTAAATTCCCGTGCCAGCGCGCCAACGCACCCGACTGCAGCGACTCAACTTGCCCTGGCGGCACGACTGGCTGCCCGGATGTAAACAACCTCTGTGCCTCCAGGCCCCTCAAGCTTGGACGTTCCCTGTCTTCCCTATAGGCGGCGTAAAAATCGACGCCCCACGTGACCAACCTAAAGCGCTGTTTTCGACCATCAAGCCCACCAGACGGCGCAGGCAAAATGTTACTTTTGGTATAGAATACAAAACATTCATTCCGTGACTCAAAGAGCCCACACAGTTCGCTTACAATGTGTTATTTAAAAATACTATTAACAAGTTCCGCATCAAACATTCGTTGAGCAAAAATGTACACAACTTTTTACGACCAGCCGACTGGTGCACCACCTCGTTTCTGAATTCGCAACCACAAAGCCGCCAATTCAAATTGAAACCGCTGCAACGGCCGACCGTTTCAATGTGCGCGGAGCACCGGTTTCGTGACTGTTATTGCTGTTATGTGCTTTTGCGTCCATCAGTTGTTGAGAGGACTGGCAAAACACGGGAATTGAGTGCTTGTGGAATGACAAATGTGGGAAATTCCGCATCGGAAGGCAGCTGTCGAGGCCAGAATATTCGATTCTTCCAACAGAAGGTGAGTGTTATGCACTCCGCTAGAAAGACGGTGCAAAGGAAACCGTTGTCGCCGTCAATACTTCATTTGTGCCCTTCGTTCGAAATCTTAGCGCAAGTGAACGAGTTGTTATGGCAAAAAAAAAAAATGTTGTCACGAAAGCGACGTACAATTGCAGCGATCGAAATGAAATGATGTCCTGGCCTCTGTAAACTTGCGGATGTCAATAAACGATTTGTTCTCACTTGCTGCTCACTGTGGTCTGTGCCAGTCGAGGCCATCTGGTCACCTGGCGTAACATCACTTCACTAGCGCGGCGCAAGTAAACACGCGACCAGCGTGCCAGCCAGGAGCCAGCAGGAGCAGCCACGGCCGGACTCGACGCCCCTTTCGCGCGCGGGAGGAGGAGAGTCGAGTCCGGCCGTGGAGCAGCGAGCCGGCGGCCGCCGTGCGAGGGCAGCCATGTTATTAAGGAGCTCAAGCGGCCTGTGCAAAAAGCATCCGCCATGTTTACAAAGCCGTGTTTACAGCGCCATCAAGCGGGCGTACTGGGTAGTTCACGACGCCGCCACTACGCTTTTTCTGGCACTACAGGCAAAGCTAGACCTTTGCTTCTCTAAAATCCTCCCTGTTCTGTGGTGCCTCTGTGCTATCAACGCAGCTCGGCCGGAGGCTCGGCGCTGCCGGAGCTTCAAGCCTCGCCTTGGGCCGTCGTTTTTTCTTATTTGTGAAGGAATAGTAGTGCCATTTGGTGGAAAGATTTTCATGTGCCCCTGTCACACGAGGAACGGCCGCAAACAGCATTTGGATACGGCGACAGGTGTGGACAGCTCGCTGGTAAGTGGTCTTTCATCAGTCGATGCGTTTGTCAAACGTTTGGATAGGGTTAACAGCGAAGTACCCGGGTACCCGTGCCGCTCACCGCTCGTACGCGCACGGGCAAAGAAAAAAGCGCACACTCGTATTATTTTACTTGTTTGTGGGTTTTGGGGTATGTGTTCGCATTCTTTTGTAGGCTGGTTTGTAACAGGGCATTCGAGGTAAAATCGTTTGTCGCGCGCGGCGTCGTTTCAAAGCAACGTGACAGTTACTTCGTGCTGGCGAAAATCAGCGCAGTCAGACGGAAACGGTAAGGAAGGTAGAGAGGTCGGGGAAGAGGGCGCTAATATATAAAAGAAAGCGTAATGCAAGACGAGAAATATAACACAACCCGCCTGCATTTCTCCGAACTTCAGGACAGAGCCGCACACGGGTACGTTGTCACAAACTCGAGCGTACGACGTCTAAAAGTACCGTATATATATATTTTTTTTCATTTTTCAACGTGACCTGAGCCACTTATCTTCTCATTGCCGCGCATGCAGACCTGATTGTGTCCCTGTGTTTGAGCGCACAGCCATCCTTTTGCGACATAAGAACCAGCAAACGCGAGAAATTGTAGAAGCCAGCCACATCAGAAAAGCTGGTTCCGAATGTGTCAGTCATCCCTCTATCGCCCTGCTTAATCGAGAAGTCGCATATTTAGACGCACGTTGAGCGCTATTTCGGTGCTTCTGGGAATGCGTGTTGGGGGTGGGAGGGGGGTCTTAATCCATGTATGATGCGCTTATCTTTGCTGATTTTTCGCCTTTCGTGCGCCTCAAAGTTCGTTTTGTGGTTTTGTTGTTACGGTTTTTTAGTATTTTCGGCTGAGTGCGCGGAGAACTGTGACGCATTGGGGGCGCGGCAATTGGGCGCTTGGGCATATAAAGCTTTGAATTGTGCAATAATAAACTAGTTGCGAGTGTGCGCTTGTGCCGTCTTCATGTGTTCTTGTCCTCGTTAATTTGCGCGCAGTTTATATTTCGCAATGCATAATTACCAACTCGCCCAACTCGCAACCCTTTTACAGATCCTATACTCCGTAAAAATGAGTTGCCTGTCCTTTTAGGTACGGCAAAATCTCGCGCAGCGCATCATTCTGCCAGGGGGCCATATCCTAATGTCAATGCACACACTATGAAAGCAGCTTGCACTTAATGCGTCACATTGTCTGCTGATAAGCATTTTAGATTCGCCCCCCTCATCATCATTCACTTCGTGGAGATGGCGGGATTTTCTTTCATAGCTTGTTGTCACTGCAGTAATTAATAGCAGAATCAGTCCTACAAATCACAGAAACGGTTCGTTTCACGTTACACCCTAACACACTTTGCACCACACGGAGGAACAATCGGTTGCAGTGATGAGGCATAAGGGTAACTTGTTGTTAAAGGGTCATTGAAGACAACCAGCAAGTTGATTTCAAACGGAAGTCGGACCTCCGCATAGCCATTTCAGCATTGATTTAGTGCCAAGATGCCTTAAGTGCTGAGAAATCGCTGTTCAACTGCTCATCAAGCGTGACGCAAACACTACTGCAGTCGCTGTTTGCATCAGGATAAACCGGAAGCAAGTGAAGCAGCGGTGATTAATAACAGTATACAAGCAACTGAATACTACATTACCACGTACCAAGCAGTTTGGTCAGTTCCGGTCAAATCGCTCATGCTTCCCCAAACTCCCCTGTCATTTGCCGTTCGAGACCACTAAGCAAAATGTTTCTCCATTGGACCTGTGATCAGTATTTACGCTTCACTGAAGAAGAACGTTGGCCTTTTGAGGCCTCGCAAGTTTTGGCTTCGAACGATTTTCTCATGCGTAGCTCGCATGCTCCCTTGGAAAGCGGTACTGCCACCCCAAGTATGGACGAGTAGCACCATCCAGCGGCAGCCAAGAAAGAAGTTGTGCGCGTCAGGCCACTTAAGCCCTTCCGGTGAAAACGTGTTTTTGCTAGTTTCAACCTTATTTTAAAAAAAATGCCAGGTGTAAGAGGGGTATAATAGTGTTCCCTGTGAGCTAATCTATCAACCTAGAGAGACTTGCATTTTAACTTCACTGTCATTTAAAGTTGTGCTCGAGTATATTGTGCGGAAGTAATATCTTTTTTATTGCTGCAAAAGCCACGATGGTTAATGTACTGGCACTTGGTTTTATGAAGCCTTTGCATTCCTAATTTAAGTACTGAAATTCGCAGGGAACCTGGCATAACTATTTTATTACTGTGCCGAATTATTAAGTTCGTTTAACCATAGTGTCTGTTTTGAATTTTACATGTGGGGCATTTTTTTTTCTTTTTTTCTTTTTCAGGTAGATGTTCCTTTGACTCCCTGCCTGCATTCCGCGAACGGGGAAATTAGCCTCCGCATCGATGGCCAGAGTGTCTTGACTGCATCATCTTTACTGGGAGGACTGTGTAGTCTGTTTGCATCGTTCTGGGTTTTCAACATTCAATATCCCAAGAAGGCACACAGAGCTCTAACGTTTGTGGAACATGCCTTTTTGGACCTTGCCAGCACCAAACCACGTGTGAAGGATTTAGAACTAATTACTTTTATCGCATCAATATCCGTCACCAATATTTTATTTGTTTTCAATCCTGTAATCATTGGATAGTAGTTTAAAGAATTTCGTATTATGTTTCTGACGTTTTCTTTTTTTTTTACTGAACAGGGGATATTTGATGGGCCCTTCTGTATGCTGATAATACAGCTATCTTTTAGTGAAGCAATAATATTAACCAACTAATATAACTTGAAAGAAACAATTATCTAAATATTGTTGGCAACTGGTGCCAAATGAGTCAACTCAAAATTATCGGAAAAACACGAATTACATGGCTTTTTCTTCTCACTCTGAAGAAGCTGTCGCGATACCACCCATTCTGTTCTATATCCTTGCAATTAACCCCTCAGACTGGGTCACTTTTCTTGGCGCATTTGTGTCTTTATCAAAACGCACTGGTATTTTCCGCAGCATATTTCTCGTTCTTTATATTACTCATTTATCCATAGCCATCTCATTGCTGTCTGTCTCCTACATCATTTATCTCTTGTGCCTTTACCATCTACAAAATGCTCGTTACCTTTCAATATCAAATCGTTACACAGCTCTCGCACATTTCACCACCAATTGAAAAAAAAAATTGTTGTTGTAAACCACTGCAATCATTTTTTTTCACTTTGTGTACTGAGTACTGATGCGTACTGATAAGTACTCACGCGTTCTCAATCCTCTAGTATTATATAATGATGTCACTTACCATGCCGTTGTGTTTGTGCCTATATGTTTTTCGCGTATTTCCAGTTCTTGTAGTAATATTGTTTCTACAGTTTGTTCAACTAGCACACAGATCGCTCATTTCACCACTAACTGAAATTTTTTTGTTGTTGTAAACCACTGCAACCATTTTTTTCACTTTGTGTACTGAGTGCTGATGCGTTCTGATAGGTTCTGATAAGTACTGACGCGCTCTTGATCCGCTATTATTATATAATGATTTCACTTACCATGTGGTTGTGTTTGCGCCTATCTTTGTTTTTCGCGTATTTCCAGTTCTTGTAGTAATATTAATTCTACGGTTTGTTCAACTAGCATTCTATTGCTGTCTTCCATTCCTAACTGGCGTGTTTTTAGCAATTTAACAGTTTTGCTTTCTTATAGGAGGTCGCCCTAAGTTTTTATTTCGGAGCCTCCTTGTGTACACCATGCATGTACCATGTAAACTTGTATGCGAAAGTTCGTTTGAAATAAACCTAAAACCGAGCAAAACCGTGTGAAATCAGTACTCCCGCAGGGAACTAGAAACTCTCCCTTGTGGCCTTGAAAAAACTCCTTTCGGAAGGCCTACAAAACCGCCCCAGCTTTGCAAAACTCCATTCAAAATAAATATATGCTTCCCTTGAACCTCCTAAAAACTCCCCTCGTGAGGCCTACAAAACGTAAAACTCCATGCAAAAGAAGTAAATGCTTCCCTTAAACCTCCTCAAAACGCCCCTAAAATAACATAAGTACTTCCCAAGGGAGCCATAATAAGCTCCTATTCAACCGCCTAAAAAGTCCATAAACATCACTTAAAAACGCCTTGAGGAAGTAAAGAATACTCCATTTTGATCTCCTTAAATTCTCCCTAACATTTCTTAACACTCCCTAACTACCTCCTTTCTATCACCTAAAAACACCCTGTTTTGAGGAGGTAAACAAAACCTCCCTGTTCCATGTACTAAAAAAACTCCTACAAGGAGGATCACTAGAGGACAGGCGAAAAAGAACCTCTAGGGAGTATATGGGTGGAAAAAAAGTTTAGAGTGTAAATTTTAACAGGGGAACGATCTTTTCAACACAAAAGAGATTAACATCGTCAATACATGGCAGAGGTGTGTATTAGGCCAGTGCAGAAGGTTTAGCTAGGTGTATCAGTAAATTTATTTTAAATTACTATAAACGTCATGGCCTGCGTCATCCGGTGCGCAAATCATTATGTGTATACCGCTTTTCATTACGCATCACCGTCCTTTAACTAAACGACGGATAAGAAATCGCACTATGCGAGGCACACAAATATTTAGTAGAACTCACGAATTATGAGTTCTTATCTGGGATGTTACTTGCGGTGGGCCTTGCGGTTCCACCTGCCCAGTGGAGGGGAGGTTGGGTGTTCAAATATCCTTCAACCTGCAGCCTCCGCCACAGTGAGATAGACGCGTTCATTGGGCGGTGCACATCCAATTCGCTGCACGCAGCTTGTGGAATGAACAATACTGGTTGATTGATTGTAGGGTTTAACGCGCCGACGCGACGCAGGCGCGCCGTAGGGCTCCGGGTTAATTTTGACCACCTGGGGATCATTAACGTGCTCCGAAATCTCGTACACACGGGCGTTTTTGCTTTTCGCCTCCATCAGAAAAGCGACCGCCGCAACCGGGAATCGAACCCGCGACCTCGTGCTCAGCAGTGCTTAACCACTGAGCCACCGCGGCGGGTAACGAACAATACTTGATACATGTTAATGAGCGCACTGGCTCGAACCCATCACAACAGATGCTCGGGGTGATTGATATACTCCGCAATCGGTAGACGCAGCATGGTCAGCGAGGACAATACGCCAGAAGGCGTAATGCAAGCTCTTGTGTCGTCTTTCCCATGATTGTCACCGGAATTCGCGCCGTTTTTAAACAGTTCCTTACAGAATTTTTAACTTATTGCGGTGGAAGTTAGGTAAGCAATGCCTGGCCGGCCGTAAAATCTACCTGAGAAAACAGTATTTGTGTTACTGTCCTATACATCTCTTTTCAAACTTAGTGGTATGTTAAATACATGACATTTTATATTGTGTATTTAGTAGATGGTCTGCTACTACAATTTACCGAATGACTAATAATGGGACATAAAACAGAAGACATATGTATATAATTACATTATAGTCAGGACTTTACCGTGTGCATACAAGGCGTAGCGAAACCAGCTACCCCACAACATGCGCTCGGTATTTTTTTTTCTTTTCTTTTTGCGAGCCCCTCACGTGGCGCAAGCCCACGCGCCCAAGCCTGGACGGCGCCGGGCGCTCCGTGACGAGACGCACGCTCACGTTCGCTCGGTATTTTCTTGGTACTTTTCCATTCCTGTTTCTGCTCATAGACGGCGCAACCAAGAGCTCGAACAGCTCCGCTCTTAAAATTAAATATTCCGCAAAATATAATTACCAGAAATGTGTTCTTTTTTTATTTTATCGTTGATTTTGTGTTGGTGTACAATGATTCTATATTTGCGGTGAGACCTGTACCTGGAAGCGCCAAACATATGTTTTATATCGCGTCCACGCAGCCAATAATGGTGTATTCTGCGCGCGCGCGGTCAACAGAAACATACAATTTCAATGTTGGTGCGAATTTATTTCCTGGACTTGCGACCCCGAATAGGGAGGGCGTTGATAATCTGTAATTGATTTCAGTGGTAATAGTGTGTATGGTCATTACGCTGATGGTACATGAAGCCGAAAAATTCCTGAATGACACTGACCGCGCTATATCAACAACTGATGCTCGAACTGTTATGTCGTGAACCGGCTGGCAACTGCCATTTTTTTTGTTCAATTCCGGTTCGGGTTCAGCGTGCTAAAAAATAATGGTTCGTTCTGGCGGTTCCAGTTATATATATATATATATATATATATATATATATATATATATATATATATATATATA
Source organism: Haemaphysalis longicornis (assembly GCF_048455015.1). Classification (NCBI taxonomy): domain Eukaryota; kingdom Metazoa; phylum Arthropoda; class Arachnida; order Ixodida; family Ixodidae; genus Haemaphysalis; species Haemaphysalis longicornis. The sequence continues at coordinate 248,166,946 of NW_027526203.1, read as the reverse complement.
TATATATATATATATATATATATATATATATATATATCATCTTCATCGTCTTCATCTTCATATATCATCTTCACTGGTGGTCCAGTCTTCATCGAAGTAACCCGATGTTACTCCGATGAAGACTGGACCACCAGTCGAAACGTTAGTAAACATGTTTGTTTTTGTTTTTTGAGACTTGCGTCGGACTCTACTTTTTGATATTTTTTCTGGACCATTGGAAACTTCTTTTGTTCGACCGTGTATATATATATATATATATATATATATATATATATATATATATATATATATATATATATATATATATATATATATATATAGCGAATCAGAAAATGGGAAATGAGGGGCTCCGTGAAATACGACAGAAAATAAGGGTTGGCAGTCAAGAAAACCTCGGAAAGCAAAGGGGAGGTTGTGGTGGGTCATAGAAAGACATGAAGAATTTTTTTAGTCGAAAAAAAAAAGGGGTGAAAAAATGCCCGCCGGGAATTTTTTCACCCCGTTCTTTTCGAAGGGAGTCCAATATTCTTCGAGATTTAACTGCGAATGTCCAATAATAAAGCTTCCGCGACTACACACTGCGCTCGGTGAACTTCGGTTTCGGTTCGGTGGGAGAGGCGTGCGGAGGGGGTTTGGGTCGACGGACATCTGGGGGGGGTCACAACCTCCAAAACACCCCCCGGGTGTGCGCCACTGCTAGAGACGTTCACCGGTTGGGCTTTGTGGCACTGCAATTTTATTTAGCAGAAAAGAACTGTGTAATGCTGGTCTGCTCCGCGGTCGCACTCGGGACTAAAGAGTCCTCTAGCTGCTTGACGCATTGCACAAGCCGATCTTCCCTGCCGCTGCGATGCAATGCGATGAGGTTTTTTTTTAAGGGGGAGGGGGGGGGTAGAGGGAGGGAAATAGGCCCGAAACTTTCTGGCGTGTGGGTGCCGACACCTTATCAGGCCCCCCTGCCGCTGCACTCAACCTTATTTGGCAGCAAGCGCAGCAAATCGTTTCGGCAGATGTCGGCATCTCTATAGCGGATTCGTAATCGTCGCCCCCGTCTTCGCCCCCCCCCCCTCCTTTGTGGCCATATCAACGATTTCGGGTTCCGTAAGTTCTCCTGTAACGGGCACATCCTGCTGTACCTCTGCGCATGTCTCTATATACCGTCACATAACGCGTCACAGGGTTGCTTGACGAAGTTGATATGCCGCTACGCTCAGACTTCACGTTCGGGGAAAAAATCGGCTTTGTGGTAGGCATGGCTAAACGAGAAAAAGATCGAGGGACTTAGGCGCGGCAGCATCGCGCGTATCTTGCGCGGTCCGCGGCGGAAAAATTCTCGTTCCACTCTCAGTCAAGATTTCGAGATATCCAGTTTGTCCCAAAAATACTTCGAAATAAAGGGCAACAAATACATGGGACGTATAGGAAATGCTTCGGCCCCGCTGAAAATTTTGACTTAGCCGATTTTTCGAGATGTGTGAGTTCGAGTTAACGAAGCATTAAGGCACATTCCCACTGGCGATGCGCCTCGTCGCGCGACGAAAAGCGATGTCGCAAAGCGACGAGCCGGCCGTCGCTTTTCGGCGTTTTGCGACGGCGGAGCCGATCGCTCTCGGTCCGAATTCCCTCGTCGCGCGACGGCCCCGCCAAACCAGTAAGCCAATCATGGCCGCGGAGTAGGCTCACGTAGCCGGAAACGAAACGTTTCTTTACATCCGGTATGCAAACGCTACGGGCGGGCGGGCGAGGACACATCCGTATAGGGGGAGAAATGGCTGGAAACGCTGATTGGTCAATGTGTGTGACGTCATTAAAATATGCATGACGTCATTATTTTTTTGGCGCTAGATTTGTTTGTTTAGTTGTTGTTTCTCCCCAGAAATTTTTCCCTAGTCTTTGGTAAAGCGCTAGAATGCCTCCCTAGTCTGCCTAGTCCCCGCGCTTGGCCAAAATGGCGGAAAGCTCTTGCTTTTCAAGCGGGCTTCTTTGTGTTGAGATTGCAGAAGTTAGCTACTGAAGGGAAAATGTGTTAAAGACATGCATATACCTTAAAATTCGACCGATGCAATCGTCGCTTTCACGCAAGAAGAATCTGGTTATTCATCATGGTGTGGTGTGTTGAGTTTCAGCACACTGTAGATGCCACTGCCCGCAGTAACAAAGGTGAGGCATCCATGTGCTCTGTTATTAGTGCTCGGTTATTTTTATTTTGGCCTTCTTGTTTACTTTAAACATTCCTTTTACGTGAACTTTTGGGTCCGGTTGTTTTTCTTTTGCAGAAGGTGCACGCTCCACGTGCGTCATTCCATGAACTCAGTGTGTTCAGGGGAAAAAAAAGGGAGATAAAACAAGTTTTGACGACAGATTTGTTCGTGGAGCGATCGCATTGTATTCCATATTTTTCCTGCGTGGCGTGTGCAGGTATTGTTGCGCCTGTGCACTGAAATGACGACCGTCCCTGTGGAAATGACGATTACCCCCTTTGTCCACCCTGTTCAGAGCCTCAACCTTAGCAGCAAGGCGTACTTTCTAATAACATTTCGAGACCGCTTCCAGCATTCCACAAATAATAAGCTTAAGCGCTTGCCTATCGTGAAATTCCTGATAGCAGATTGAAATGTTGTGTTGACATGGGCAGTGCATGCTTTAACGGCGGCGTGAATCACGAAAAATGGGTTTAGATTGCGATGTGGTGTGGCTACGCAGCGCAAGTGTGAAGGCCCGTTCGCACTTGCGACTGGAGCGATAGAAGCGACGCGATTGCTGTCCGCGGCGACAAAAATTGGTCGAGACCAAACGAACAAGGAAAGCGGCAGAAATCTCGTCGCTTCTACCGCTCCAGTCGCAAGTGTGAACCACTTGCGACTGGAAAGAAACATATGTAGGTCATGTAATTGTCCTGTATTTCCCATAAAATACTCTGTGTTTGATGCCCAATAAAATAAGCTGTATCCAAAAGCTGAACCTAATCGGCGGGGGCTTACAGCGAATGTATGACACGCTTCTATTTTTGTGCGCCTTCGGAAAACCCTGTTGCAGTAGACGATTACTTGTGGCTTCGCCGGAATGTTTTTTGTTGTTGTTTTACTCACAGAGCCTGCCTGACAGTACATCCGCCAGGTGGTAAGTGCGAGGCTCCTACAAAATAAGGCAAGAGCAACTCGCAAGAATTGCCTAATTACCTGGCATAGCACAAAATCTGATATGGCTGCGGCAATTCTCATTGCATCCGTGATAATCCCTTGTATAAATTTTTCGCGGCAGTTGTTTCTCGTTAGCCGACTGGGGTCCGCATGACAACCTGCCAGTAAATTTCTTTTGAACCCACTCTTCCGGCATCCGTGAAAATTCCTTTTTAAAATTTCAGTCGGCTCCCGTTTGCTGTCTACAGAGATGTTTTTTCCACCAGCAAGACAGATAGATCTGCGCTGCTTTATGCACAAGCGATAAAACTATATGTTTCAATGGAGCCAGGCATACATCGCATTTTGTGATAATGTGCTCAGGCAGCCCGGACATGGGCTGTTTGATCTCTCTCTCTCAGGCAAGCCGAACAACAAAGTGCATAGTGAAACTAGTAAGGCTTGAGCCTGGAGATTAGCTATGTTATGGCTAGCAAGAAATGAGCAACCGCGGGTAAATGTAACAAAAACGTTTTCAAGGAGGGACTTGCAATAATTTATGTGCACGCCGCCATTATTGCTGCTCACGAACTTCATGCCCCCATGGATGCAGCACTAACGTATCTGGTAATACTTCAGGGTCTTGGGCATCTTGCTATCAATCTTTACATCACGCTTTTTCACTCCTGTGATAGTTCTAGTGTCTCTCTTCCAAAGCTGCACGTGGTTTGCAGCGCGGTATGCGGACATTTTTGCCATGAGCTCATCAAATGTGGCAACCAATGGAAAGTACCTCGTGGCCAGTTTCCTTCATTCCTTGCGATGGAGCACGTTGGTTGTGGCATCAGTCCTTAATTGAGGTGGTGTGGTGGAGCACTGAACGAGTGCAGGTGGATGCGCAGCTACTGCAGAGGAGGCCTCCCCCTTTGGCGCGCTGCAGCCAGTCGATGTGGCCCAGGGCCTGCTGCTCTACCGCCATCCCGATTGTCCACACCCCCGCCTTGGCCAGCGTCTTGTGGCACTGTGAGCTCCAAAGCAGGCACGGGCGCCTTTGCGGCAGTCACCCTCCAACTGCCACCAATTTGGTTTCGGCAAGGTGACCAGCGGCAGCGCACACATCAGCAGCCCTACAGCCAAAGGCTGTCTGTTGGGAGCAGCCACAGTCTTGGGCGGCCACCTTACTCACAGCCGAGGTGGCCATCCGGTCCTGGCACGGAGCTGCTTGGCGGCCTGGCAGAAGCCATCTCGGTGGTCCAGCATGAGCACCAGGTAGCGCACCCTGGTCTTCCACCCGAGCTGCTCGCTGTCGATTTGCAGGCACGTGACCCTGCAGCAGGCCTGGGTGTCCCAGTGAACAAGCATCGCCTCCATCTCGGTCCCCGACAGCTGCAGGCTGACATTGGCGAGCTTGGCCCGCACTGCATCCGGGGGTGCCTGCAGCTGCAGAACGACGCCTCGGCAGCCCGCCATGGGGCCTAGTGCCTACAGGGCCGCGGCCGCGGCGTACACAGACAGGTACACCCTGTGCGCCCTTCTACTGTGCAGGCCGTCTGATAGTGCCACTGTGACCATGTTGAAGAGTAAGGGGCTGACGACTGTGCCCTACAGGGTGCCCACATCCACTGGTTGAAGCACCGACAGGGCGTTGCCTACCTGCCTTTGTGCCATGAGGCCCGTCACGAACACCTCGACGGAGCCCCGCAGCTTGTCCGCAATGCCGGCCTCCTTTATGGCCAGGGAGATGACAGGGTGCTGGAGGTTGTTGAAGGCACCCTTTATTCCCCCCCCCCCCTGATAGAAAAAAAAAGCGCGGAAGTTTGCAAGCGCCCTTAACCCTTTGAGGGTCGAATTTTTTAAAAAAGAACTTTCCCTGGTGGTCAAATTAGTTTATTGCGGATTTGGAATGTACAAAATGTCTAAAGTCATGATTAAAGGGGCCCTGAAAGGCATTTTGAGCACACTAAATGAACTAGCGCAATCGTTAGATAGGGTCGTCAACATCATCTGTGCCAAGTATTACTCTTTTACGCGCAGCGGAAAGCTCACACTTTTGTTGCAAAGTTTGTCGCTTTTTTCTCACCCTTCCCTTCGTGTTTTTGGACGCCGCCATCTTCACATGTCTACATCATCAATTCCCATATGTTCGTCATGAGCTAGACATCCTGCTATTGGGCGGCTTTTTCACGCACTTCCGGCAAAGAGATGAGTCGTCTGCTCAGCATCGGCTCGCCCGCTCATCTGCCAGCGGAGTGCCGGAGTGTTGAACATTTTAAGAGAAACGAAACAAGTGTAAACAAACGCTTAACCGTTTGTATTGAATGCAACACGGCCATAGCACGACATGGATTTTATGTTACATGAGTACTTCCCTTAAAGAAAGCCCCGTGACACTTATTTGGTGCAATCGCAGAGAACGCCCTGAGCCGAATGCCAGGGTTTGACGCGTACATTTTATTCAACTTCAAAACAATCCAGAGATGCGTTTCGAACGAACGCAACGTCACAACATGCGTTGCAAGTCTGAACCGCGATTGACAGACGATGGGTTGCCTCCTCCTGCCCGTCGTAAATTCGGCACTCACCTCACACCCGGTTTGCGTGGACAAACAGCAAGTCACAACTCTGGCGCGCAAGAGAGAAGGCTTTTAGCCAGGCACACTACACATACCCCATGCGAGGTTGAGTCGTACGTCGTTTGAGAAAGATAATCCAGACCATGGGAAGCACTATCCACCCGCAGAAGTACAATCATGGAACAATGTTGCATTTCATCGCGAAACGAACGCGTCCACAACACACAGGAGGCGATGCACACACACACACAGCTTCGGTCACTGCATTGGCTTAGCTGCAAGCTTCGTTCGGACAATCAGCGATGCTACGACGATACAGAGCTGCGTGAGGACGACGTGCTAACCACTTCACGTATTTAAAAACACAGGGGCAAAGAACTAGTTAATCGGAAGCAAAAAATATGTCCTCCATTATAGTGCCTGAAATATATGTCTGGCTAGTGTGCCGAGGGCGGGCTCCAGGCAGCGCCGGGAGCGATGTACGCGGCCGGCTGCAGCTTGGGGCGCTGCCGTGCGGGAGTGTGCGCGTTCGTTCGGCCCGAGCAGATCGCGCGGTTACCTCCGAGCTGCGGCGCAGACGGCAGCGGCAGAACTTTCCAATCCCGCTTGCGACGAAAGCGAGCGAATGCGACGGAAATTCTGTCGCGCGACGAAAATTTGTCCCGACCATTCGACAAAAACGATCGTCGCGCGACAAAGCGACGGAATTCCTGCCGCTTTCACTCGCTTTCGTCGCAAGTGCGAACGGGCCTTTATGCGCAATCACATAAAACAAGCTCTTGCTTATCGCCTGAGCATACGGTTTATATCTGACTACGTTACACTGTGCTTGCCAGTGTATTTAAACGATGTCACTAGGTTTGAAACGTACGCGCTCGGCGTGCAGCTTTGTAAACGCAAGCGGCCTCACATACGCACGCTATTTTGCTGCTAATTGAGTTTTAGTACAGCGTTTGTGGCCTTTGCATACGCTAAACGCTAAATTTTTGCATCCCGCTACGTAAACACTGCGAGGGGAGTTTTAGTAGAGCGGTACAGCGTCTAATCAGTTTTGCGTAGCGACACACTAATGCATACGGCGCCATCTGTCAAATGTTTTCCGAAATGTCTCGCCGGCTCATCTGCTATCGGAGTGCCGGAGTGTTTGGACATTTTACGACTATCCAAACAAGTGCAAACATACGCTTTCCCGTCAGTGTTGAATGCAACACATGGGTGCAGCTTGTCAGAACACGGGTTCTCGGTGATCGAGTGCGGCGTTGGTTTGCTCTGCGCCTTCCCGTTCATCGCCGCTGATAAAGCGATCCAATCCGGCGCGTTTTGTGCACGGGTTCTGTGTCGGTTTAAAATGTCCTTTTTCACATGCCGCCGGTAGTAGGAATTACAACCGCCGCAAAATAACACCCGGCACCAGCGGGATCACATCTGAGACCGCGCTTTTTGGATAAACAGTGCGCGGTGCACCAAAGGGAACGAGCGCACGATTCTCCCCGCGCGGTTGCGAATTCGCCGCCGATACCAACGGCAGCTACGTACACCGCGAAAGGGCAAGGCCAGGCCGCACACATGCGGCCAGGTCCTTCGTTCACTTTTCCAGCCTTTAGAGGAGTGTCCATGGGGTCAACAAAGATGAAAAAGCCGAAAGAGCTGGCCCGTAGCAGACGGCAGTCTGGGGGAGCGCAATAGCGGAAGTTCGTCACCGCTGAGGAGCGGAGCATCATGGGAGGGGAGGCCAACAGCGAAGAAACAGTTGAAAGGAGGAGGAAATACGGCGCGACGATAATGCGCGGTTTTTGATTTACGATTTCTCAGCTAATACTCATCGCTTTAACAAAATTCTTGCAGGAGGAGATTGCTAATACATTGCTTTATTTGGTTACATGTACATCCATGCATCGGCGGAAGGCATTTCAGGACCCCTTTAAATGGTAAAAAATTATCAGGAACAGTATTTTGGGGTCAGCATCACTTAGAACTGAAAAATGTTCAATAGTATTTCAGAGTGTGGTATTCCTTGAAACACGGGTCTATGCACAGTGCCTTATCGAAGTCTGCACACATACAGCGCATGTCCGAAAATGAGCTGTCTTCCGATTCAGATTCGGTGAAAGGAGTAAACTCAGAGTCAGAAGAGTCATCGCGGTCGGTGTCATCAGAGCGGGCAGTTCGTTGGGCCATATCGCTGCTTTGCCGTGCATCTGAAGAACTCGAAGGCAACCCAGTAAACGAGGAGAGCGAGAAAACGCCGGTGATAAACCAGCTAATAGCAGCGCCAATATAGATAGAAATCAACTTCCGCCGCCCCCACAATGGAGTCTCCAATTAGGTTACTTCAGTTCCAAGCAAGGAGGGCAAGAATACCTAGTGAGTGTGGGTAATAAACAAGATAAGAGCAGCGCCAATATAGATCGAAATCAACTTCCGCCGCCCCTGATAGCGAGCGTCGATCAAGTTTCGCGCGCCTCCGATGCGATCACGTGGCGAAACTGAAACCACGAAACGCGTTAACACGTACAGACGCCGTAACGCGCTGAAGCCAGAGAGTTCTGTTTTTCACCGCAAGAAGGTAGCACAATCAAATTTCAAACACTTCTTGTAAGTCCCAGGAGGTGGCAGCACCTCCCAGGGAGCATGCATCGTTAATATGGCGCGAAATTTCAAACGGATGCTCGAAATCGTACCCGTACGGCAAAGACCTTGCGGGACGGAAAACCACCGCAGTACACGTACGGCAAAAACCCTCAAAGGGTTAAAGGCTATGAAGAAAAAATACATGTTTGGTTCATTAAAAAGACTGCCTTGTCTTGATAACAATGATATCAGTCTTACAGCAAACTTCGAAGGAATTATCGATATATTAAATTAAACATTTGAAGCAATGGCGAATCCCCGCCCACTTTCCGGCGGCGATTTCACTATGACAGCACAGGATCTTGTTGGATGATTGGTGCCCAACGACCTAAGTCATCGCCAAGGAACATGATTGCGTGATTTTTGAGGGGCCTTCATTGATCTTATCATTTGTTCTTATCACGCGCAAGAACAGCACTGTTAAGGGCGAAAATTACATGAACCTGGCAATATTAGTCCACACGCAAAGCGGAATAATTCAGCCATTGGCATTTGTTAAGTCATGCCAGTTTAAATTTGCGCTTCTGTTTTGAGTCTCATCGGGGCGGAGAAGCTTGTGCTTTTGTAACATAATGAATCTGGTTGACATTTCTGCACAACCCAAATTAGAGTCTGCTGTAATGAGCTTGGTGTTCTCAAGTAGTTGCATTCCTAGCGGTCACGTTTTCAATGCTTCGTGCATAAATGCCCTATAATCTGCCTGAAGGCGTGTACTATCAAGCTATACCTTTTCTGGAGCAGCCACCCCCTTTAGTTACCACTCCCAGATGAGGTAGAGCAAGTCACTGCAAAGTTCGCCATTCAATGCTGTATCGAACTTTATATTTAGCAAGAAAAAATAACGCAAATACGGCGATGTCTGACCATACTCTTGCGGGCAGGCATGTTCTGTGCAAGCTGAGCAAAATATTGCTACGTTCTGAATTTTGTCGTGAGATCTGATGAAAGAGTTATAATGCGGTCCTACCATTTTGGTTTCAAACTTCAATGAAAGGACATACTTTTTTAGCTGACGCGTGCGCTGCCATTTTTCAGCCGAGTACACACTGCCGGTTTTAAAGCTAAACGATAAAAAAAGTATTTGCAGTTCATGAGCATGGGCGGTTCTGGAATGTATAGGGCGCACAGAAGTTTTGTAGTTTTCGTTGCAGACGTGGGAAATGGAAATTATGTTTGAAATCTTCTTTGTCCACCAGAAAACGGAGGATTGGGCAGCTGTGCAGAGCCAGCATGACCTTCGGGCATGGTGCGATGCCCGAAACAAGTCAGCATTTTGTTTCCCGGAGTGCACCAAGAAAACATGCGTATTGGCATGGCCCCGCATACAGAAAGACCAAAGACTACCATGCTTTAGCATGAAGCGGACAGTAATGACGCAGTTAAACTATTTCCTTGGTTGACAGCGACCGTTATGTTCAAACTAAAGCATGGTTTCAGGCTACAACAGGATAGATTTGTTTCCCGGAGTGCACCAAGAAAACATGCGTATTGGCATGGCCCCGCATACAGAAAGACCAAAGACTACCATGCTTTAGCATGAAGCGGACAGTAATGACGCAGTTAAACTATTTCCTTGGTTGACAGCGACCGTGATGTTCAAACTAAAGCATGGTTTCAGGCTACAACAGGATAGATTTGTTTCCCGGAGTGCACCAAGAAAACATGCGTATTGGCATGGCCCCGCATACAGAAAGACCAAAGACTACCATGCTTTAGCATGAAGCGGACAGTAATGACGCAGTTAAACTATTTCCTTGGTTGACAGCGACCGTTATGTTCAAACTAAAGCATGGTTTCAGGCTACAACAGGATAGATTTGTTTCCCGGAGTGCACCAAGAAAACATGCGTATTGGCATGGCCCCGCATGCAGAAAGACCAAAGACTACCATGCTTTAGCATGAAGCGGACAGTAATGACGCAGTTAAACTATTTCCTTGGTTGACAGCGACCGTGATGTTCAAACTAAAGCATGGTTTCAGGCTACAACAGGATAGATTTGTTTCCCGGAGTGCACCAAGAAAACATGCGTATTGGCATGGCCCCGCATACAGAAAGACCAAAGACTACCATGCTTTAGCATGAAGCGGACAGTAATGACGCAGTTAAACTATTTCCTTGGTTGACAGCGACCGTGATGTTCAAACTAAAGCATGGTTTCAGGCTACGACAGAATAGATTGGCTAAAAATTGCAAAGTTGTTTACCGTGATAATTCCTTGGTTATTTCGGTTACTTAAGAAATGCTGACGATTGCTCAAAATGTGCTTCATGCGACATTTTAGAATGTATCAGTTGTGGATCTGGGAAGAAACACATTGGCGCGCACCCGTATGTGTGTGTGTGTGTGTGCGCGTCGAGGGGGGGGGGGGGGGGGGGGCTGGCGGAGGTGTGCTGGTGCTCTTGAGAGGGCCTGTTGTATGTGGCCGTTTATTTAATTAGGAAATTCTGTTGTCATGCACGACCGATTGAGCCTTGAAAGAACGATAGTCCTGCGCCCACAGAACTTCAAAGAAGGCCAGGAAGCATTAAAGGAAAATTCTACCAGAAAGGCACCCCCCCCCCCCTACCCAGCGATGGGAGATCTTGATGTCCAGCCCCGACCTGCGACGCAGCAAGAGCTCGCGTCCAGGGGCCAGGAGCTATTGGACTCATTTGGGACTCGTGAATGGGGTTCCACCCCGTCTGACGCCTGCGAGCGTCACCTGAAATGGGCTCAGCGAAAGTTGTTTCTCTCTCTCTCTAGAGCTCTTCTTTGCCACCAGTACGAAAGTCCTTCACTTGCGCTGCGCACACTGCTATGGTTTTAAAATTGGGTGTAGCAGTGGATTGCAGCCAGAACAAATATATATTTCATTCTTCATGTACTGATGCTACGCTGTCCCGATACACTCTGAGTAATCCTCTCCAACTTCGTGCATAATAAAATATTTGGGCCTTTACAGGAGTTGAATTTACATTTTCCCTCATTAAAAGTCACCTATCCGCTCCACCGTGGGTGCATTCAATTACCAATTCAAACGCAAATACTGCATTCGGAATAAAACAAGATAGACATTTTTTAGCTCAAAGACACAAGGTACTGTGGCATCGTGTAAATATTACGAAGTGAATATTTAAATATCAAAGAATGCATAATTGATCTGCACCGCACAACTTAACGTACAATGCAACCTCCATCAACAAAAGACATCAGTGATCATGTAAAGATTAGTGACTGGAAGAAAATGACTTACTATTCGATATCGCCGTTGTGACTCCGGCCCCTGAATATACACTGCTCTGGGCAGCCGAATATGGCCATCTGATCGCGACGCCGTCTGCCTGTGGCAGGGCTGGTGACCGTCGTGCCTTCACATTTAGGATAAAGTCTGGAACTGGCTCGGGGAGCCGCAGCACGCCCTTTTTGTCGACCCGCTGTTTTGCAGTTTCCTAGGTTAGGGGAGAATACCGCCGAACAAATCTGCCTAATCGCGGGGGTGAAATTGACTGTCGCAACATCGCCATCGGAAGGGGACAACACTCAGTGCGCGCAATCTGAGCCCACTCCAACAAAACCCTCCGGGCCTCGACAGAAACGTGAAAAAGGAAGAATGAAGGGCTGACGCGAGGAAGAGGGGCCTACCTTGCGGTGTGTCTCAATCGCAAAGGCCCTCTGCCCACGCACGGCATTCATTCAGCTGGTGAAATGGGTGAAACTGCACGTTTCACCCATTACGTAGCCCATCGCATTCTTCAGTTACCTTGCACGAGTCTTGAATGTGTGCCCATGGCCACTTGATCTCCCCCTTTCTAGGAGAGGGAGCGGCCGTGATCAGCCACTGCCGCTTGCACATTGTTCTGCTTAACATACAAAGATCGTCTGTTCCCGTTCGGGCCTGCATTGTACCAGTCTTCAACCATCAATGGCCGGCGGTCCCTCTTTTTTTCCGCCGCGAGTTAGTGTGGACCGTGGTGCAGACCACTCCATGCTTCCCCGGACGAGTCAATCTAATTTGCTGAGAACAACTCAGCCAGCCAATTATTCTCGGTCTTGCCGCATGTCTCGCACAAAGGGATACAATGCATGCCTTTGGCGTCCCGTGCGCTGAGCTTACCCGAAGGCACCATCGCTTTTGGGGCTGCACCCCTCCAAAATCATCCCTCAGCGGTTCGCACCCCTCAGGCGCTTCGTTTTGTCACGGCCGGACTCGGCTCCCTTCCATGCGAAGGGTTGACATGCACTTTCGTGGCATTTTCATAGCATTTCGTGGAAAGTGCCATTAGTGGAACTTTCAAAAATATTCCGCTTTGTTCACAGGCGACGTACCAGGCATACAGGCAGCATGGCGATGGCCGGAAAAATTTCGGGGGGGGGGGGGGGGGGGGCTGAAGCCCGGTCAGCCCCCCCTCCCCCCTGGCTACGGCACTGCATCAAGTAGCACGAGGGCTGCCACCTGCCTGGTAGTCTGGGTGTGCTCTAGCTCTGTCATTACGTTGGCAATGGAGTTCATCGCAGCCTGGTGCTGCCGGAAGCCTGTGAGCTGCTCTGAGATGTACATGTACTCCATTTCGTGTGCATGCTGCCAAAAACTTTTGCCCTTGCAACAGCACTACGATTGGACTCGGCTTATCCACATCAAGTTGGTTTTTATCATTCTGAGTGCTTACCGGAGCAACTTCTTGCTCAAGAAGTTATTGCAGTAAATCCCACCTTGAAAGCTTTTTTATCGTATGGCTTTACGTGTGGTTGCTCATATTTTACTAGCTGTAGCATAGCCAACCGTAACATATCCAGAGGGGTGAGCTGGGCGAGTTGGTATGTGTCATCTTAACAACAGCACGAAAAAGACTGGGACGAACGAAGCAGACAAGTCGAGTGATGATTCACAACTAGTTTTTTGTGGAATGTGCACTAAACATAAACCTTGGCATCAACAGAAGAAAAGAGATGGAACACATTCCACTCGAACGTACTTCCTTGCCCTTCTCCCCCCGCCCCCTCACATGACAAACACTGGTAGAGCCTTTTACTTGACACACATGATCCTTCAGCTATGGACCACTGCCGAGCTGATAACAGAGTTTCATAAAGGAGGAACATCAAGTTCAATGCCGCACTTGTGTTTGGCGGCATGTACTGGTTAAGAAGACGAACTCTGTCACAAAGTACTGGCCACGGAGCAAGAATTATTCAGGAGGCGCAACAGGGCTTGCTCCGGCGCCGCGATAAAGTCACTGCGCTAGGCACGGCACCGACGCGCCCTCTGTCGCGAGGCGCCAAAGGGAAAATTCGCGCAGCGCGCTTTCCGAAGAGCTTCGCCGGTTCAAGGTCAGTCGGCGCATAGGCGGCTGCCGCAATGGGCAGACGCCCGCCAGAGGCGAGAGCGGCGAGAGTGAACATCTCGTGGCGAGGAGGCGGTGTCGGCAGTCGTCGTCTGCTCCGGGATTCCTTCTAGTACTTCGTTTCGAGCGCGGTACGGCATGTAAATAGGGCAGTATTTGTTAATAACTGCTGCTAAAATGTCCAGCACTTGTAATTATTTATTTTACAGAAAGAAATCTGGCAATCTTTACAATATATTCTGTGACACTACAATTTTTGTTCGTCGCGTCCATAGAAGAGCGTGCAAAATATGGCAACGCGGTTGACGCGCCATCTGTTGCGCTGCTCCGCAAGCTGCATTTGCTCCTCGCCGCACAGTGACATTAACGCACCGCCCGCCCGCGCTGTCCCAGCGCAGCAGTTTCTCCTCCTGAAATACTTCTTTCTCCGTGGTACTGGTGATGTAACACAATCGCCTCCCAGTTTTCAAATGTTGCACGCTTCGATTATCTCTCGGCCTGTGCCTGGCACGTCTGGAAAGAAGTACACAAATGGGTCCCGCCGTTGGTGTGCATCGTATACACGACTATTGAGCTCTTCTTACAGAAGGTGCTCTATGGGTCCACAATAGTACTGCATGAAACCTGCCGTTTCAGTGCCTTTTGTAGCAAAATGCCTTAGCACCCATGCTGTTTCCTTGTCAATGAATGATAAGCTTGTCATTACAGAACACTTGTGGGTACCCTGTATTTTGTTTCCTTTCAACATTACAGGTTTGCAGCATGACGGGAAGGAGTGCAGAGACGCCTATGCTGCGATTGCTGGCGTTGTGCAAACAAGGGTACAATGAACTATTGCCTGCAAGACTGCAAGAGGATGGCACTGCCTAAAGTTATTCTTTGTTAGAGTATAAATAAATTTCAAGGTCTGAACCCAATACCCATGTACCCTCAATAATAAAGTGTGTCCACATCTTTTGACAGCTGTGTCTGTTTACTTTTCATGCAAACCTGCAACCACTGAATATGTAGCCATGCATGCAAGCAAAAAAGAAACTACACTGAAAATGACTGTGACTAAAAGACGCATCCCGTTCCCATCAAGTGCAATTTTCAGTGCACTACCACTTCTAAACGTGCTGACTCCTGTTAATCATTTCAGTTTGCACCATGCTATAAATGGCTGGTGATACATGTGTTTAAGCGAAGTCCTGGGAACAAATAGAATTCTTTTATTCAATTTACAATTTCCTGTTGGCCTGAGTGGAAAAAAAAATACAAACCAACTGATTGGTTAGCAAAAAACCTGCGGTGTCCTTGGACGTATCCAACTGAAGAATGGTGTGCCACAAATGCGAAACTTCAAACAGAATTTTTTGCTTTTGAACACTGAATAGCATTATTGACAAATGGATTAAGTGAAAGTAACCTCGGCAGCAAAAATACGAACCTATTTTAGGAAAGATCGTCAACACATGGTCAGAAGTAGAGTTCATCGAAGAGTACAATTTCCCAGCATCCACTATGGCATTCCCTGTAGCCATTTCTAGTTTCAGCGTGTAAAACTACCTTGGCTTTTTTATCCGAAGACGGCAATCACATTTTTGCACACAATGGAAGATCAGTGCAGTTCATACTTGCATATGAAATGAGTGAGTATATATACTGTTCTCTTCATGCCTGACCAGAAGAAAAGTGCAATTTGCTTCACTTCAAAGTAGGGGCTTTACCGTATTTACCCGATTCTAACGCGCCCCCAATTCTAACGCGCACCCGATTTTCCTGGCAAAAAACCCGAAAAAACTTGCACCTCCGATTGTAACCCGCACGGGACTTTGTGACCCAGACAAACGAATGCGAGAGAAACGGGCGATTTATTTCCCTAAGTAATCTCACTCATCTCACTCCTCGTCGCTCTCCGCTGACCACAACATCTCGGCCTCGGTGCCTTCAAGGGCGTTCGCGATGCCACACTTCTGAACGAACGTTCAACCATGGTCTATGGGATCGTGGCCCACGCCTCACACGCCCATCCCGAGAGCTTCTCCAGAGGTGCACGCTTCAGCCGACCGCTCGTTTTGAACACGTGGGAGCCGCTGCTGCCATTGCTGTTATCAAGCGCGCAAGTGAAACGATTTGACGATTTGTGTGAACTCCGATAGAAAAGCCTAGGCGCCTAGGCTTGCTGCGTCCGAAAAATCGTTGCTAAAAGCCATGGAGGAAAAAAAAAGTTTTCCTCCATGGTAAAAGCTTTGGCGCCATTTTGAGATGGCGATGGCGATGGGTGGGGCAAAATTTCCGCTGTTTCGGCACTTTCGGTTTTGTGTCCGATTCTAACGCGCATGCGATTTTCCGGACTATTTTTTCGGCAAAAAAAGTGCGCGTTAGAATCGGATAAATACGGTAGTCTGAAATATCCTGAATGAGTGGAAGCTGAATTGTCACACAATTATAGTTTTACTGCAGCGTCACAGAAGAGTTTAGGTTGTCGAGAAAAATTGGAAGCTCATCACTGCTGACTGAGGGCCATCTTTCAGGGAAACTTGCACAAATATTATGAGCTTCGTATCGTCTAAAGTCACACTAGTGTTTTCCTAGTTTCGCTATGCTGCTGCATTCTTCAGAAATAACACTTCCCTGCAGAAACGTCTTACTGTCATTGAGAATACCCCCATGATGGTGGTTATGGCCATCCTAAGAGATTGTAAGAATTTTTAAAGGAAACTCTGCAGCGTACCATTTTCTTTGGGACTTTACAAGGCAAATTATAAATTATGCCTTCTATATCAAGCAAATGCTTACTCAGAATATGTACAGATGCTGTGAGTAGCCATACTGGGAACTGTATGCAAATAAAATATAAGGCATATTTTATGACTGCAGTTCATATGGTCAACAGTACAGTTGTCATCCAATACTGCGATATCTCTAGCACTTTACTGTGGCATGCCTCATAGCCTGTACCTGGCTTCATCGCATAAAACTCCCTTAGTTTGATCCCAAGACTGCGGTCACATTTTCATACGCGTTACCTGATAGTGCATGTCATCATACGTGAACATGTATTCATGTATTACGTACCTCAAATAAATGGTGTCTAAATAAGTAAACCTCTAAATAAAAGCAAAATATTGCAATAACTGTAGCATTGTTTAAATGTAATCTGGTAGCTTTCGTGGCACAGAGCACCTGTATCAGTTCCCTGTGAAGAGGGAAGCAATTTATGTTATTACATGTCTTATTTTTGGTAACACAGGGGGTTTGGTGCCTCGGTTTGCCTCCCCCCTCCACACTTTTTTTACTCACATCCATAGGTGACAGTGATCGATTTGCTGTGGTGAGAGACCCAGGTGGTTTCCTCCATAGAGCAGCAGCATTTGCACATAGCTGCCCTTGTCTGTAAATTAGCCAATTGAATCGTGGTGCTTTTAATCAAACTTATCTTACAAGGATTATAATATAGTCCTCCTTGCTATAAATTGTTTGCATAGTTTTTGGTATGTATAGAAAATCGCATTTTGCTGACATCAGTGGGATAAACAGGATGAGGTAACAATCAATTACACATCCACAAAGCACACAGATTGTGCCTTAAACTGAATTAGCTTATAAAATAGCTAGCGAGAAGCATATATAGCACACTTTTTAAGTTGAAACTTCCTAATTAATCCACTCATGTTCAAACATAACGCCGAATGCAGGCTATGCAAGCTATGCAAGAGCTAAGCTAGCTCTTACCGTTTAGCATTTACACTATTTTTATCTGAGTAGAAGATTTTGGAGCTTTCTTTTGTATTTGGTGCACT
Organism: Haemaphysalis longicornis; assembly: GCF_048455015.1. Classification (NCBI taxonomy): domain Eukaryota; kingdom Metazoa; phylum Arthropoda; class Arachnida; order Ixodida; family Ixodidae; genus Haemaphysalis; species Haemaphysalis longicornis. The sequence continues at coordinate 248,149,516 of NW_027526203.1, read as the reverse complement.
TGAGCCCCACGATGTGCATCATGGGACAAACTCTCGTATCATGATTTTAAGGAATATATACGCAACCATGCATGTACGTTGGTAACTGAGGTATGTTTTGAAATGCTGACGTTTTGCCATCTGGCCCTTTTATCACGTTTTAATAGCGGTCGGTAGTACGGCTCATCTTTCGCCCCAAAAATAGAAGAATTATGCAGAACTGGGGCTTATTTTGCTGAGGCAATCGAATAAAATACAAAGCAAACACGTGCGCGCTCCGTGCTTGTTGACGAAAAGTCGGAAATGCTGATGAAAAGTGTCGTGTCAGCTCATAGGAACCCCAAAACTTGGAAAGCGATGTGCAGAGCACGCTTGACGCTCCTTTGGGGTGGGATGTATGCAGAAACGGAAATGTTATTATTCATTTTTTTTGCGTTAGGCTTAAAACACGTGTGTTTACTCAGCGCCCCCAGTACCAGAGGCGATAGTTTATTTTTTCACCTAATAGCTAGGAATGAAGGCGGTATTCTGTACACTGTTTATACCTCTCGAAATTACGATGCACGGCGACCACTGAAGGTCATCAGCTTCAAAATGAGTCAAGGAAGTTTAAACTGAACAAAGCAAACTCGATCATCCTGTCCAGACGCTTTTTGAATTTGTAAAAAGCTTGCATTGCACACCGCTAAGACGAGGGAGGACGGGGGGAGGCTAGGTTGGTGAGTTACAGTGTCATTATTACATTATAAGCGTCGCGAGCGATGAGCGAGCGATAGCTTCCGATCGATGCATTCGTGCACGAAGCGAAGCCGACTTTCTGGAAATCGGTGGGAGCGGTGGTTGTTGTATGCTACCAACTGTCCCTGTTCTCGGTTCATTCGATGTCCAAACTATTTAGGAGTCACTGGCTCTCCTTTCATCTAAAAATGGCTCCGTCTGGGAGTCCAGGCACCAGGTCAAACAAGCATCTGAACGACGTAGGTCCAAATTGGAACTAGTTTTGTTTTAAATGGTCCCAGCAGATAGGTTTTGCTGGGGGATAACACCTGGCCCCTTAATTTTACAAATATTAGCTTTAGGAATTGTCATGCTCAGACAAAGCAGCCTAACTTTTTTACCAGCATTGTTAGCATATTTGGATTTTTTATTTCCCATATTCATTAGAAGTAATTCCAAACACTATTTGATATTACGTTCCAGCCAGTTTGAGTTCAAACAGAAGGCACCGTTGCAGCGCTTACACAATAGGCAATTAAACAGCATTTGCGCACCTTGATTGTACTGTTAAACTTGCTCCACTTTCGTCAGAGTTTTTTTTTTTTTTATTGTGAATGATGCGGTCCCACAGCTGCAACCACTTGTGAAGGACCATGTCTAGGGCCATAACAATTGTATGATGAACTAGGTAGTAAAGCTAAGAAATTGTAATATACAAAGGATAAAAAAAGGCAGGAAGTTAAGAAACATCTTTAGTTGGTGTGAGGTATACTACTACTCATTAACTTGGGGATCATAATTGAAGAGCAGGATCATGATGCTACGCTCATTTGGTGAACAGTGGTGTTTAACAATGATTTATCGTGTGATGAGTGGGATTCCCTTCTCAGCATCAAATAGGAAGAATCTGAGCCAGTTAATTGTTACATGTTGAATTCTACGACAGTCAGCCTGAAGACTCAGACAAAAGGAGAAAAAACAGAGCCGTGCACGGTGTTGCATGGTGCATATCATCCCTTCATTTCCTTGCCTTTTGTTTGTTATTCGAGGCTGACCATTGAAGAGTTGAACTGCTCCTCATGATGGACTTTGCATTTTACCCAACTCCTTGCTAGTATGATCAAGGAAGGAATTGAGGAGCAGGATCTTGCTTTTTGTGGTAAACAATGGTGCTTCGTCTTGTTCCTCACTTATGTGAAGAGTGGAATTCTCTTGATATTGCTCATCGGTAGCGTGAAGAACAGAATGAGCAGAGAGATCATGACCCTTCTCTTATGAGGCACAGAAATATTCGGTGTGGAGTGCAATACTCATGTAAAGAATGGGATGATGCCCCTTCTGATTTGGTACCAAGAGATACATGCGGATGCAGAGGCATAAATTTAACCTTTTGATAAGTACGATACCCAGAAATGCTTCAGCATCACAAGAGAAAAGAAAAAAACAGCCTAAAGTTGTGCATGCTGCATTGAGACTAGGCGTTTCAGCCTCTTCGACTGTTTCAGCTGTCGATAGCTGTGTGAGAAGGCGTTGTTTTTTTAACCGGCAAACGATTTCACGGGGGAAGTTCCAGAATCAGCTGTATTGACTTGAAAGGATGTGAAAAACAGATGGGAAGATTCATGTCTACGTGGCCAAAACTGGATTTCCTTTCATTTCTGTACTTGTTCATCCCTATACGGTGAAAGGGAGCCAAGCAAGAAAGCCATTCATTGATGGCTTAAGGGGTGCGTGACCCTTCTCGTAGACAGCAGTCATGGACAAAGTCTCCTCACAGTTCAAGATTCAGAAAGAAAAGAAATGCACGTAAAATGCATGTTCAATAACTTGAGGAAGAAAGCATCACATACTTGTGACATGAACAAAAATTAGAAGTCAATGTGCCTTCTCGTAATTCCTGTTCCCTCACTTTCACTCCTATAAAATAAAGTTTTGATTTGATAATTGAACTCAAGAAGCTCTAGTCAAAGAGCGTATATAGGTGTTTTACAACGCACATGTTGTATGTTTTATTGTCTGAGCACACCTAGAAGCAAACATCCAGCTTCAGTACTGCTTTCACGCTTGAAGGCACAGTTGACTCCCAATAATACGAAGTCCACAGGGACCACAATTCAATCGAACAAAATGCACCTGAACAGCATTGTCATTAGTCCGCAACTCGTTCTCTTTTTCATTTCGTTCAGAATCTTGACTTTTGTTGTGAAGTCGAGCTTATATGTCATGGGTTGTCGTGATAGTGCAGACTTATCGCTAAAATCAAAGCCTCAAATGTTCACCTAACTGCTCACACAGTGCTGTGAGAAACAAAGAAGGTTGAGGGCCTCACAAGAGATGTGAACATTGGCGCGAGTCTGAACTAGCCTGCTGCTTTATCAGCAGTGCACTACCTTAGTTGTGATGGCACCGACATCAGTAGAGAACAATTAGGGCGCTGTTTCGACACTTGAAAATGGTTTTATATCGAGAAATGACAGTCACCTTGATGTTTCTATTCAATATAACTTCCAATTAACTAATATAATGGGTTTTAGCTTCAAATTATCAAGCAATTTCTTCCATTGAATTGCACGTAAAATTGCCGGAACCAGCACATTACTTCCAATTAAGTGACTTAAGATATGTCAGCCTGGGCGTTCTGTATCACCCAAAACTCCTTTAACTTGTTCAATAATTACAGCAGAACTGGAGCACTGTGTTTCAGTATGCATCAACATTATCTTTGTTAAAAGTACCATCCAACAGCAGGCAGTGCTCAACCGTGAATGTTCAAGAAAGCCAATTTGTGATACCGCAAAAAATTTCCATTGATTTGATTGATTGAAGGGTTTAATGCGCCGACGCAACACAGGCGATGAGGCATGCCGTAGTGAAGGGCTCCGGATTAATTTTGACCACCTGGGGATTTTGAACGTGCGCCGAAATATCGTGCACACGGGCATTTTTGCCTCCATCAGAAAAGCGGCGGCGGCGGCCGGGAATCGAACCCATGACCTCGTGCTCAGCTGCGCAACGCCTTAGCCACTGCGGCGGGTAAATTTCCATTGATGCTTAGCATTCACTTCTTATTGCATTTGGACAGTGGAGCCAGTGAATGTGCCAGGTTGGCCTTTTCGGAGTGTGCAAGATAACATTAATCTGCCCTTGTTGGGGCAGGGTGCCTGGCAATGTGCCAGCAGGAATGAAAACACAACACATGAAGGAGGGTGTCTACTACTTAGTGTTAAAAACTAATGACAACAAAAAAAGAGGTGTGAGGTTATAGGGGTAGATGCAAGCATTTTGGCTAGAAATGCTCCTCTGCAGTTATTAGCATACTCAGTCATGCATCTTTGTATCTGATGGCAGGTCTTTTAATGGCAAGCTTCCCAAAAAGACTCGTTATAACACGAAGCTTGCAAATTTCATGTCAAACAGTGCTATGAAACATTGCCAATTCTGCATTCATCACAGATGGCTAAATTAACTCCAAGGATTTGTGTTTAAGTCGTCAATGCAACAACCACATGCTATGAGCTTGTGTGGCATGCGCTTTGCACGATCAGGTATGTGTTGCGACTGAAGTACCGCTAGGTTGTGTGCACCAAGATGTTTTAGGTTCGACATGTTCAATGACAACCTCTTATTAAACAAGAAAAGAATTTAAATAAAAAAGGGGGGGGGGGGGCTTGCCAGCTACGTTTTTGTGCTCTGTTCGGGACACCACAGGGACTAGGTGAAGTTGCAAGCCACCAAGTGATTGCATTATTGCAGTGGGGCATCTGGTTTCATTTGATAGCTCTGCTATAATGCTAGCATGAAGTACACACTATAACAGCATGCCTGCCTCCATCCTTCTGTGCCAGAATAAAGTGCAGCTGGTATTATTTTTCCCTGACATGTTTATCCCATATAGAGCTGGCCGGGGGCTATGGGATAGAAACGGAAGCGCAATAGCTAGTTTGTTGATAAGATTAAATTAGGCAAAAAAAAAAAAAAAGCATTGCAGCAGCTCATAAGTTCTTGCGGGAGTGAACTGCCTCTTTTGATGGTCATAATTATATGTGGAACATATAAACGCCCAGTGGGGCTCATCATACCACGAAGGAAAGACCACAGATAAGCACTTGACAGATTTATTGTTCTCAAGAACACCAAACAAGCAAACACAAAAATTCATTCCGACTCTTATCATGCCAATTCTCGTGATACGCAATTATTTTTACTCGACGGACAAAAACAAAGCAAATTTTTGTTCTGTGAACGCGTCAAAAGGAGGTGCCACTTTACGTAAACCACCGGCTTTTAGCTGCCTGCTACCTAGCTTGAAATTGTTGCAGATTTTCTTCAGGTTCAAATTTTGCCACGCTGGACGACGACACGGCAGAATTTTCTGTGGTCACGCCAAACAAAAGTGCCACTTTGCCTAAATCGCCAGTTTTCAGCCTGCTTTCCAGAATTTTGTTGCGCGTAATACCAGTTGCTGGGGTGATAGCCGTACTCCAGGTGGCACCTTGAAAGGGAAGGAAAGCAATAAAACAAAAACAATATTGTGTACACACAGGAGAGTTTCCAGCAGCGCGGGCTGCTGTGTGGCTTAACTTGGTTTTCGGATTTTTGCGGTCCTTTGCTGGGGCTGCTCGGGGAACGCCACGTGCTATACCTTGAAAAGAAGAATTATCACCGCCACCAGCTCCACGCAAAAAAAAAAAAAAAAAAAAAACGTCGTTCACAATGCCATGGTCAGTTTGCAGCAGCATAGCGTGCCTTACCTTGGTTTTTAGATTTTTGCGGTCCCCTGAGGCCGCCGATGGAACGCCACGTGCTACACCTGGAAAAGAACAAAAGATCACCGCCACCAGGTCCACGCACAACGTCCATTTTTAAGCAGATCGTTGCTGCGCAGGCTTTACTTTACCTCCGTACTTGGTTTTTAGATTTTTGCGGTCCCCTGCAGCCGCCGATGGAACGCCACGTGCTACACCCTGCAAAGAACAAGAGATCACCGCCACCAGGTCCACGCACAACGTCCATTTTTAAGCAGATCGTTGCTGCGCAGGCTTTACTTTACCTCCGTCCTAGGTTTTTGGATTCTTGCGGTCCCCTGCTGCCGCCGATGGAACGCCACGTGCTGCACCTTGAAAAGAACAAAAGATAACGGCCACCAGCTTCACGCGCAACGTCCATTTTTTAGCAGATCGCTGCTGCGCAGGCTTTACTTTACCTCCGTCCTTGCGGCTCAGGCTCAGCGCGCGAAAACCATCACGGCGTGCCATGGGGTGGCACGTTTTGCTGCAGCTGAAAAAAAAAAAAAGGCAAAACACATGAAAGCAAAACCCTTTCGACGGGAATATGTACTGCTTACCTGGAGATTGTTGCGTTTCCGGCAGAACCATAATTTCATTCCGATGGGCTTTCGCGCCAAAAAAGGGGCACTGGCGAGCAGCACGTCGTGCACCTGCTGCAGCTGAAAAAAAAAAAAAATAAGAAAGGGGGCAAAACCCTTTTGCCGGGAATATGTACTGCTTACCTTGAGATTGTTGTGCGTTTCCTGCAGAACCACGATTTCGTTCCGACGGGCGATGACAAAGCAATTTTCGCGCCAAAAAAGTGGGCACCGGCGAGCAGCACGTCGTGCACCCGCCCGCCGCAAGCACCGGAGCAGAATGAATGAACCGCAGGCTCGGCCGCTCGGCCGGTCGGCCGCGGCCGCAGCGCGGTGGCGCCGGTGGTGCCGCCGTCTCGGCCAGGGACCTTTCTGGGGACCTTGTTTGGTTCCCTAGGCACCCTGGGTCGCCTAGGGAGACGGATCGCCTTCTTGAGCGTTGATTTCTGTTAACCAATCAGCGTTTCCAGCCATTTCTCCCCTTATACGTAGTAGCGAGGACGAGCCGCCGCCGCCGCCGCCTCTATGCCGCCGCCTCCACCGCCGCTGGCTCGCTCGGCCAGGCCATGGCCCGCTATCGCTGTACCCGCCGGGTCGGGCCGGCAAGCAACTTCCCGTGTGCATCGGTTCTTTGGTCAGTGGCTTCAGTCACAGAACAGGGAGGATTTTAGAGAAGCAAAGGTCTAGCTTTGCCTGTAGTGCCAGAAAAAGCGTAGTGGCGGCGTCGTGAACTACCCAGTACGCCCGCTTGATGGCGCTGTAAACACGGCTTTGTAAACATGGCGGATGCTTTTTGCACAGGCCGCTTGAGCTCCTTAATAACATGGCTGCCCTCGCACGGCGGCCGCCGGCTCGCTGCTCCACGGCCGGACTCGACTCTCCTCCTCCCGCGCGCGAAAGGGGCGTCGAGTCCGGCCGTGGCTGCTCCTGCTGGCTCCTGGCTGGCACGCTGGTCGCGTGTTTACTTGCGCCGCGCTAGTGAAGTGATGTTACGCCAGGTGACCAGATGGCCTCGACTGGCACAGACCACAGTGAGCAGCAAGTGAGAACAAATCGTTTATTGACATCCGCAAGTTTACAGAGGCCAGGACATCATTTCATTTCGATCGCTGCAATTGTACGTCGCTTTCGTGACAACATTTTTTTTTTGCCATAACAACTCGTTCACTTGCGCTAAGATTTCGAACGAAGGGCACAAATGAAGTATTGACGGCGACAACGGTTTCCTTTGCACCGTCTTTCTAGCGGAGTGCATAACACTCACCTTCTGTTTGAAGAATCGAATATTCTGGCCTCGACAGCTGCCTTCCGATGCGGAATTTCCCACATTTGTCATTCCACAAGCACTCAATTCTCGTGTTTTGCCAGTCCTCTCAACAACTGATGGACGCAAAAGCACATAACAGCAATAACAGTCACGAAACCGGTGCTCCGCGCACATTGAAACGGTCGGCCGTTGCAGCGGTTTCAATTTGAATTGGCGGCTTTGTGGTTGCGAATTCAGAAACAAGGTGGTGCACCAGTCGGCTGTTCGTAAAAAGTTGCGTACATTTTTGCTCAACGGATGTTTGATGCGGAACTTGTTAATAGTATTTTTAAATAACACATTGTAAGCGAACTGTGTGGGCTCTTTGAGTCACGGAATGAATGTTTTGTATTCTATACCAAAAGTAACATTTTGCCTGCGCCGTCTGGTGGGCTTGATGGTCGAAAACAGCGCTTTAGGTTGGTCAAGGTTGGTCACGTGGGGCGTCGATTTTTACGCCGCCTATAGGGAAGACAGGGAACGTCCAAGCTTGCGAGCGCTTCAGTGTACGCGTGCACTAATCAACGAATAGCGTGGAACTCATCAGTGTGGAGAAGCGTGTATGGATTGTAAAAGCAAGTAATCATCGTATAGAGCTAGGTGGACAGCGAGACGGCAGGTTGACTTGCAGCCGCATCGTTCTATCGGCGACTGGTAAACACGCGTAGAGTTCGGTGGCGTCAGAACTTTGCGCCTGTGAAAAGAAGCGACACTTGTGGGCCGTGATGCAGGTGTTGTGGCGTGAAAGCAAGCGTGTGCATTTCTTCGTGCAATAATATGCTGAAAAGAGCTTTCTTGAGTTTGTAATTTTCTGCTCCTCCCGCAACCCGCAAATGTTTTCGGCATTGCTCCAGGTTAGTAGCATGTGTTTTAGTTTGATTTCTACCTGCTTTTGTCGCGTAACATCATTTTCTTTGACTGCGATTGGTTGACGCACCAACGAGGTCGTACAAGTCGGGAAGCAGCTGCGCTGAACGCAGTCGCATCATCGCTCATCGCAAGTGCGAACACCACCTCAAAGCCTCATCGCGCGACGCGCGCCGTCGCGCGACGAGACAAATCGCCAGTGGGAATGTGCCTTTACTGTGTGCGTATGTATATATATATATATATATATATATATATAAATCTAGAGAAAGATAAACTCACAAAGCGCGCAGAAATAGTATAAGTAAAGAGTCGGATACACAGCAAGAACAATAACAAACAATGTTTACTTACGTAGCGGCAATGGGACTTGCCTTCATCAGAGTAAAGTTACATGATTATGGCCTACGTTTCAGCAAAGAGAACTTGCTTTCCTCTTTGCTGAAACGTAGGCCACAATCGTGCTTTTACCTTGTTCGAAGTTTTTCTTCTCTTATATATATATATATATATATATATATATATATATATATATATATATATATATATATATATATATATATATATATATATATATATACGGTCGAACAAAAGAAGTTTCCAATGGTCCAGGCAAAAATATCAAAAAGTAGAGTCCGACGCAAGTCTCAAAAAACAAAAACAAACATGTTTACTAACGTTTCGACTGGTGGTCCAGTCTTCATCGGAGTAACATTTACAGTACACTGCAGAACGCTTTTATAGGTGCGTGTGGAGAGAGGAGGAAGTTGCGCTACAGTGCGCCCTCTTTGAAAGAAATCATACGTCATCATTCAGCAAAACAAGAAAGAACGCAAGACATACACATGAGAGGGAATGCACTGCCCTCCCTCTTTTTTGGGAGAAAAGGTGCGCTACAATGCGCCCTGTTTAGAAGTAGTTATTGGCAAGTGGTACAACAAAGAGAAAAGAAAAATGCAAAGGGGCGTCTAGGAAGGAGGTAAATTGGCGCCTCTCCTCATAGGAATTAACAGAAGAAGCGGGGGCGGGGAAGAGAAAGGAGTAAAGGCGGCAGAACGAGATAAGGAAGTGGGGAACGCGCGTCAGCACGTCATCGCTTTTCGTCTTAGGAATGTGTCAACAGAAGAAGCGGGGTGAAAGCGGCAGAACGAGATAAGGAACTGGGGAGCACGCGTCAGCGCGCCTTCGCTTTTCGTCTTCGGAATGTGTCACGTGAAGCCGGCGCTATGTGGCTAAGCCGGCGCTAAGAGGCTAATTGAGTGAACCTGGAGGGATAAAACCGGCGCTGGTATGCCTAAAAAGAGGATTGGTCACGCAAGAAGCGAACGGAAGAAGGGCGAGTAATTATTGTGGCAAACATGTCAACGCGCCCACGCCTTCGTTCAGCCCAGAGGATGCGGTTTTGAACTTAAATATGAGATATGATTCGCGAACTTCGCGTGCGTGGTTGCTGTTGAAATTGGATTCAATTATTGTTACCTTCAAATTATTAAATGAATGACCCGGGATTCCGACGTGACGGGACAAAGGAAGGTTAGGAAGAGACTTGGCGTGTGCCCTATGATTGTTGAACCTTAATCTAAAAGCGTTCGCCGTCTGGCCAATATATTGCAGGTGGCAGGTATTGCACTCGAGCAGGTAAACTACGTTGGCGCTGTCACAGTTAAAATTTCCCTTCAGTTTTACAGAGAAGTGCGAGGCGGTGCTAGAGGCGGTTTTTGTTTTCGTCATGTGGGGGCATACCTGACAACGAGGCTTGTTGCAGGGCCCACAACCGGTCACTGGTGAATGGCTGAGCCTCGAAGATGTCAGAATGTCGCGCAGGTTTTTGTTTCGCCTATAGACAACACGTGGTGGTTCGGAAAATATAGATGCTAGTCGAGGACTTTGATTTAATATGTTGTGATGCTTTCGAAGTATGCCAGAAACATTCGGCACAGATGCGGAGTGAGTGAGAACTAGGTTACTTGAAGGGCGTCGGTCGGCTGGCTTCCTGGAGTTAAGGAGTTCATTGCGGCTCAGCGCTCCTGCTCGGCGAATGGAATCGTCAATTAATTGGAGCGGGTACTTTTGTTTGAGCAGATCGTTTTTTAGTCCCTCACAGTTGGAAAGAAAATCTGTTTCCTTGGAGCATATCCGGCGGAAGCGGTGCGCTTGACTGTAGGGTATGCCCGTTTTCCAGTGCTTAATGTGACTACTTTGAAAATGCAAATATTGATGGGAGTCCGTCGGTTTTCGGTAAAGGGTGGTCTCTAATTTGTTCTGCGAGACAGATACCGTCACGTCAAGGAAGTTGATGCTGGTAGCGGAAAACTGGTGTGAGAAAGAAATGTTAGGGTGGACCGCGTTAAACTCGGCTATAAATCTTAGGAGATTGGATTCTCCGTGTGGCCAAATCAGAAAGACATCATCGATGAAGCGCTTGTAAAAAAATGGCTTCAAGTCGACGCTTGCAAGAAACTCCTCCTCGAGGACTGCCATGAAAATATTTGCATAATTTGGCCCTATCCTTGTGCCCATGGATGTACCACTGACTTGAACATAGTGTTTGCCATTGAACTCGAAATTGTTTAGCTCAAGAATCAATCTCAGTAATAAGGCCAATGTGGAATTCTCGACGGGCTTAGGCTCCCGTGATTCACTGTAAGCGTGGATCACCGCTTGTATTCCATCAGAGTGGGGAATATTGGTATATAGGGACGTGACGTCCATGGTGACAAGCAGACAGCCACTGGGAATCTCAAGGTCTAATATTTCAGAGAGAAAGTGGTTGGTATCTCGTATGTATGAAGGAAAGTTAGGAAAGTGCTTGAAGCCTATAAAAAGCAGACGCCTTTTAGACCCAACCTTTCAATTATTTAGACCCAACCTTTCAAAAAGCAGACCCAACCCGGGTCATTCATTTAATAATTTGAAGGTAACAATAATTGAATCCAATTTCAACAGCAACCACGCACGCGAAGTTCGCGAATCATATCTCATATTTAAGTTCAAAACCGCATCCTCTGGGCTGAACGAAGGCGTGGGCGCGTTGACATGTTTGCCACAATAATTACTCGCCCTTCTTCCGTTCTCTTCTTGCGTGACCAATCCTCTTTTTAGGCATACCAGCGCCGGTTTTATCCCTCCAGGTTCACTCAATTAGCCTCTTAGCGCCGGCTTAGCCACATAGCGCCGGCTTCACGTGACACATTCCGAAGACGAAAAGCGAAGGCGCGCTGACGCGTGCTCCCCAGTTCCTTATCTCGTTCTGCCGCTTTCACCCCGCTTCTTCTGTTGACACATTCCTAAGACGAAAAGCGATGACGTGCTGACGCGCGTTCCCCACTTCCTTATCTCGTTCTGCCGCCTTTACTCCTTTCTCTTCCCCGCCCCCGCTTCTTCTGTTAATTCCTATGAGGAGAGGCGCCAATTTACCTCCTTCCTAGACGCCCCTTTGCATTTTTCTTTTCTCTTTGTTGTACCACTTGCCAATAACTACTTCTAAACAGGGCGCATTGTAGCGCACCTTTTCTCCCAAAAAAGAGGGAGGGCAGTGCATTCCCTCTCATGTGTATGTCTTGCGTTCTTTCTTGTTTTGCTGAATGATGACGTATGATTTCTTTCAAAGAGGGCGCACTGTAGCGCAACTTCCTCCTCTCTCCACACGCACCTATAAAAGCGTTCTGCAGTGTACTGTAAATGTTACTCCGATGAAGACTGGACCACCAGTCGAAACGTTAGTAAACATGTTTGTTTTTGTTTTTTGAGACTTGCGTCGGACTCTACTTTTTGATATATATATATATATATATATATATATATATATATATATATATATATATATATATAGCGAATAAGAATAGGAAATGAGGGGCTCGTTGAAAATAACACAGAAATAAGAGTTGGCAGTCAAGAAAACCTCGGAAAGCAAAGGGGAGGATGTGGTAGGTCATTGAAACAGATAAACAATTTGGAAAGAAAGAAAGCGGAGAAAAAATGCCCGCCAGGTGGGATCCGAACCCACGACCTCTAGAATACCGGTCTGGTGCGATAACCACTACGCTACCGGCGGGGCGATTTTCCCCTCCACTTTCTGGGGTGTTTATGTTTAGGTATTTTTAGGAGCAGGATTGGCCACCCTGGTGTAGTAACGGCCGCAACCTCCCATGAATACGCCAATTAACCCACGGCCCTCAGTCCCCAGCGGCTGCGAAGCAACTGACCACGGCGGCGGTCAGACCTGTGACGCAGCAGAGGGTGCTAAGAATCCCTGGATCCGGACAGGCCGCCAATGGAATCTGAACCTGGCAACGTTTAACGCGTGAACCTTATCTAGCGAAGCGAGTCTCGAGGTACCCGCCGCGGTGGCTCAGTGGCTAAGGCGTTGCGCCGCTGAGCACGAGGTCGCGGGTTCGATTCCCGGCTGCGGCGGCCGCTTTTCTGATGGAGGCGAAAAGCAAAAACGCCCGTGTGTTCGAGATTTCGGCGCACGTTAAAGATCCCCAGGTGGTCAAAATTAATCCGGAGCCCTCCACTACGGCGCGCCTCATCGCCTGCTTTGCGTCGGCGCGTTAAACCCTACAATCAATCAATCAATCAGTCTCGAGGTGTTGTTTGAGGAATTAGAGGGCATTAAATGGGATGTAATAGGGCTTAGCGAGGTTAGGAGAGCAGGTGAAGCCTTTACGGTGCTGAAAAATGGACACGTCTTGTGTTACCGGGGTCTAGAGGATAGAAGAGAACTGGGAGTTGGACTTCTAGTCAATAAAAGCATAGCTGGCAACATAGAAGAACACTATAGCATTTACGAAAGGGCAGCAGGTCTTGTAGTTAGGCTCAATAAGAGGTACAAGCTCAAGGTGGTGCAGGGCTACGCGCCCACATCCAGCTACGACGACCAAGCAGTGAAACGCTTCTATGAAGATGTGGAATCGGCAATGGCTAAAGCAAAAACACAGTATACCGTAGTTATGGGGGACCTCAATGCTAAAGTAGGCAAGAATCAGGCTGGAGACAAGGCAGTTGGGAACTATGGTCTGGGCTGTAGAAATAGCGGGGGGGACCTACTAGTTGAGCTTGCAGAACAGAATAACCTACGCATAATCAATACCTTCTTTTGTACACGGGAGAGTCGGAAGTGGACCTGGAGGAGCCCGAATGGGGAGCATAAAAATGAAATAGACCTCATATTATGCGATAACCCTGGCGTCGTGCAGGATGTGGAAGCACTCGGAAGGGTAAGGTGTAGTGACCACCGTATGGTAAGATCTCGAATTAGGCTAGATTTGAGGAGGGACCGCAACAAGCTAGTACGAAAGAAGCCGACAAATGAGCTAACAGTAAGACGCAAGGTAGAAGAATTCAGGGTCGCGCTGCAAAACCGATATTCAGCTCTGAACGAGGAAGCCGAGTTTACGACACAGGAAGCCAGCGACAACCTTACACGTATTATCACGGAGTGTGCAGTAGAAGTCGGGGGCACTATGGCTAGACAGGACACTGGCAAACTCTCACAGGAGACGAAAGATCTAATTAGGAAACGGCGAACCATGACAATCTCCACCGCAGCTGACAGAATAGAACTAGCGGAGCTTTCGAAGTTAATCAATAAGCGTAACACAGCTGACATACGGAAGTATAATTTGGAGAGGATCGAATACGCTGTAAAGAACGGAGGTAGCCTGCAAGCTGTGAAGAGGCGTGTTGGCGTAGGGAAAAATCAGATGCATGCACTTAAAGATAAGCAAGGCAATGACATCACAAATAGGGATAAAATAGCCACAGTGGCCGAGGAGCTCTACAGGGATCTGTACAGTAGCCGGGACATCCAGGATAATGCCGAACGAGACAGTAGCTCAGAGGAGATAGACATACAAAAGTTTGCAATACAAAAGCTTGATGTTACGCAGATTGCACATGCCTGACGCATGTGCAGTCGCGGAAACTCATGCACACGCACACTGCACACGCGGAAACTCGTGGATCCGGCAGCCGCTGGAACGTAACGCTGGAACACGCCGGAGACCACGCGGCCTCCAGCGAATAGCGTGGCCGATGCTCGCGCTAGGCCTTTTTTCTTTAATAGCCGTGTAATTACAAACCCGCGTCGCTGTTAACAAGAAATACAGAAGTCCTTCCTTCAGGGACACCTAAGTAGCGCTACAAAATTTAGCTAGACTCATTTGGGCACTCTTCAGCTGATTTGGTCGTGCTTCTGAATCAGGGCCAAATCGCGTCCCATCATCGCGTTCCGTCAATGACGCTCACTCTCTTCATGAAAGCAAATTTATTCTCCCGGATAGAAAAAAAAACTATTAAACGAGCATGGACAATAACCGTTCGAAAATTCGTTCCTTATATTAGTTAGGACCATTAAAACACAACAAACAAATATTTCTTGAACCTGATTTATTTAAACAGCAAAACGCGAGAGAACACGAGATAATTAAAATGGAAAGTCAGTCTTTAGCTGGAATGCTTGCCTTGGTGAACCTTGATCTGTTGGCAATGCATTCGCCCATCAAAACGTGGAAGGGTATCCTGTGGCGAAAAGCGCACGTCTCTGTGGTGCTGCATTATCTCGAAGAGTATGCACGCACGATACCTGCCGAAGTCACGCAGGGGTCATTGCAAGTTCAGTCGATTGTCGAAGCACATCGCACGTATTCGAAATCACACTGCGTGCGAAATTCGTCGTATTCACGCGCATCAATGTGCCAATAATCCGAAGCACCACGGTTAGTCGTCGCTAGAGGAGTCCTCACTTCGAGATGCTTGAAATCCGGACCACTGATTTTAGATGAAGAGCATCTGATTCACTCGCCTTGTCCCTCCGGCGTCGTCGTCGGCGTTGTCCGCCCCTCCCCCATTCTCCTCGCCGCGCCAGCTGCGCTCTCCGCCGCTCAGCCCCTCTCCTCTCCGATAGTGAACACTCTCTCGCGAGGGGCATTGGATTGGATTCGATTGGATCGACTTGGATTAGATTGGATTGGCTTGGATTTGGATTGGATGAAAGTGGATTGTGTTGGATTGTGTTGCGTCATAGCCGCGGCAGACGCGCTGGGGCCGGCGCATGTGCAGTACTCTCTCTTCCGCGGTTTCCTCTCCTTCGGGCGCGCTGCGCATATAACCGGTGTGGCGTTCTCCGGCGAAGCAACATCCACGCTTGGCTCAAACACCTAGAGTCCACGCCGCTTTACAAGTGCGCCAACGTCGTCATCGACTGGGACCGGCTTACGCAGTCCCCTCAACGTTATGCGCGCTATAAAACGCGGTCCCCTCGCCGCTCCGCCTATGCGTCGCATCTACACAGGGGTTCCCGCGAGGGGAGGTGGGAGTTTTTTTTTTTTTTTAACCACAGCTTCCGAAGCTTCAAATGTTGTTGCTGACACTTCGCGGAGACATAAGATGCACGTTTTTACAAAAAGTTACGCGTAACTTCAGCTAGGCAAAGTGCCGATGTTAAATGTGAACGAGCCACTCGTCCACACAGCCACCGCCAAATTTTGACCGAAAGACGAAAAGCAGGAGGGAACAAAGGAAGGGTAAGGAGGGAACCGGCCGATCACGAGAACTTGTTTCGGGACCCCTCCCTACCCTTCTCATTTCTTCGTATTGTGGTCTCCCCACCCCGGGAGTGCTGTCGCGCGACATGCCTACAGGGGTGACCATGCTTCCCCGAACTTCTTCCGAAGGGCCGGGCTAGAGCGAAGGCGTGCGTTTTCTTTCTTTCTACATTTATTTTTTTAACACATCTTGGTAATGCAACCGGTTCACTGGCGCCGTTTTTTTTTTATTCACACATGTAGCGGCAACTGGTTAGCTGGTTTTAAAATCTTATTTTAACTATTTAGGCTTGATTGGACACATGGTTCGCGTTAAAATAAACAAATTGCTTGCTAAAAAATAAAACAACAGCATGCAGAGTGATACAATGGAGCTCTCAAGGACACCCCGAAGTACATGTCAGAATGTGCTCTGCAATTATTACACCACGTCTTCAAAAAGCACGTCTTGCTTGTCCTTTATGAGTCCGTTTTACCGACGGGCTACCCTTATTGCCTCATTTTTTTATCAAAGATTGTCTTGAGTACAATAAAGAAGCCAAGGAATTTGCGAAGTTCTTTATGTATCCATGTGTTTGGTTATGGGGCTACGCTTAGATGTTCCAACATTAGAGTAATTTGTGCTAAGTTGCGTTGTTAATTGCAAATTTTTAGCGAATGTTTTTTTAAAACACGGCCAGAATGCTACTGGGAGCAATGCAACAAACGTTCATTACAACAGACGCTTGCAATAGAATTGAACGAGATGACCGTCACTTGCACGCAGCATTGTTTCCGTGCAGCGCACGCTCAAAAAATGGAAATTTGCGGCACCGCACGGGCCGCAAACACGAAGTTTCGCAGCATCTGCGTCAATCGCGGCGCTCGAATACAACCAGTCCACCCCTTAACCGGCGTGCGGCCTTCCCGTGTCCAGCCAAGCAGCGGCACCACACTACCCCGTACTATCCTGTTCATGCTATCCCGTTCGTCCTGGCTGAAGCCCTGTCCCCAAAGGCAATGTCTCTGTGTTATTCGATGCTCTCCAGCAACCTCCCCGCGTTGCTGTCGTTCAGTGCGGCGTTTTCCAGTGTTTTACGTTGTCTGTCGCATGATAGATATGTGTGTTGTACTGCATGAATTTCTGTCGTACGACAGACATAATGTCGTCATACTCCAGAGATTCCTGTCTCACAACAGATCATCCTGCATTCCCAACAGAAATTCCAGTTGTGCGACGGAAATGCCTCTCGTACGACAGATTTTCTGTAGTTGTACTACAGAAAGTCCTGTCGCACGACAGACCATCCTGTAGTCTCAACAGAAATCCCTGTCGTGCGACAGAAATGCCTGTCGTACGACAGATTTTCTGTAGTTGTACTACAGAAATTCCTGTCGCACGACAGACCATCCTGTAGTCCCAACAGAAATGCCTGTCGTGCGACAGAAATTCCTGTCGTGCGACAGAAATTTCTGTTGTGCGACAGAAATTCCTGTTGTGTTTTTCGACTGGGCAATTGCTTCACCCCTCCACAAACTTCTTGCATCCGCTGCCCCATTTGTGTGGTCTGACGATTGCGAAGCCGCCTTTCAAAAGCTCAAGCATGCCCTAACATCTGCGCCAGTGCTGCATCATTTTGACGAAACGGCAGACACCGTACTACACACAGACGCCAGTGGACATGGCCTTGGTGTCGTGTTGTTACAACGCAACGCCTCCTCTGTGGAGAACGTTGTGGCGTACGCAAGTCGCACATTGACACCTGCCGAACGAAACTACTCAATCACTGAGCAGGAATGTCTTGCAGTTGTCTGGTCCGTACAGAAATTTCGTCCATACTTGTACGGACGGCATTTCACTGTGGTCACTGACCATCATGCTCTCTGTTGGCTTTCGTCGCTAAAAAACCTAAATGGACGGCGTGGTCGCTGGATTTTGAAGTTACAGGAATACGACTTTACTGTGACATAGAAGTCTGGCAAGAAGCACATGGATGTGGACGCCCTTTCGGGCCTTTCCCGCTGCCCTGTGTCTCCAGAAGATGATTCGACATCTAATGAGGCCCAAGTCTTCTTACCAATGGCACCTTTGGACGATATCAAGTTCGACCGCATCGAAGATCTATCGTCCCTTGTGCAGACCGGTACTGCAGAAATCTAATTGATCAACTTACTGGTTCGACGAAGCCACTTAACAACCGCTTGCGGCGCCAACTGCAAAAATTTCGACTTTTGGTGTTTTATACCATTATAATTACGACCCTACCGGTGACAAGTGGGTTGCCGTCGTTCCGTGATCTCTACAGCAGCATATTCTGAGGGTTTTTCATGACGACGCTACTGCCGGACATTTAGGTTTCCACAAGACCTACCACCGCGTGAAAAGTCGTTTCTTTTGGCCTGGCCTTTCCACCAGTGTCGCCAAATACGTCGCCTCCTGCGCGCCCTGCCAGCACCATAAACGGCCAACGTCACCTCCTGTTGGAATGCTACAACCACTACCTTGTCCATCACCACCGTTTGAAGTCGTCGGCATAGACCTGTATGGTCTTTTGCCCATTTCCACAGCTGGTCATCTTTGGGTTGTAACCGCCGTTGATCATCTAACCCGCTATGCCGAAACCGCCCCTCTTCGGACTGGTTGCGCTGTAGAAGTCGCGGAGTTCTTTTTGCGCGCCATATTTTTGCGCCACGGACCTCCCCGAGTTCTTCTGAGCGACCGCGGAAAAACATTTCTGTCGGCTACTCTTGCGGAAGTTCTTCGTGCCGCCGACACCGTTCACAAAACTACGTCCAGTTATCATCCTCAAACGAATGGTTTGACTGAACGTTTTCATCGAACACTATCCGACATGTTCTCTTTGTACATCCGACCGGATCACAGCAATTGGGACACAATTCTTCCGTTCGTGCCATACGCATATAATTCCGCAGTTAAGCGCACCACAGGTTTCTCGCCCTATTTTCTTGTCTATGGCCGCCCGCCTCCCTCCGTCCTGGACTCAACTTTCTTGTCGGCACCTGTTGACTGCACGGCCAGTGTTCCTGAACAATTCGCTTCCCGTGTCGCTTACTGCCGCCGTCTCGCCCGTATAAACACAGAAGCCAGCCAAAACGCCCGCAAGCCTCGGTACGACGAATCTCACCGCGACGTCACGTTTTACCCAGGGGACGCGGTCTTGTTATGGACTCCTGTGCGTCAACCTGGCCTCTCAGAAAAGTGGCTTTCCCGGTACATCGGACCCTACACAGTGCTCGAGCAAACGTCTCCTGTAGTTTATCGCGTGGCTCCAAACAGTGCCGTTACCGATCGTCGCTGCCGTGGAACAGAAATCGTCCACGTTTCGCGGCTCAAGCCTTATGTCCAGTGGTTCGACACAACCTCGACAGCGGCCGGGTGACCGCTTTCGAACAGGGGGGAGATAAGTGTGAGCACCAGCAGAATCTACAGTCCTGGGGCAATCTACTGTGCTGGGACAATCACCGTGCTCCGATAGGACACCCTATCGTTATCGCTTCATCTTCATCTTCATCATCTCGGCTTCTGGCATCATCATCACCGCTTCCTGACGGGGTCTTCCTGGGTCCTCGGCTCTCGGAATAAACCGCGCTTTCCTTCACGATTACTCGACTCTCTCTCTCTCTCTCTCTCTCTCTCTCTCTCTCTCTCTCTCTCTCTCTCTCTCTCTCTCTCTCTTCTCTCTCTCTCTCTCTCTCTCTCTCTCTCTCTCTCTCTCTCTCTCTCTCTCTCTCTCTGTAGTCCCCGCTATCATGCAATAAGATTTAAAAAAAGAGCAATCGCATAACTCGAAGAAAACCTAGTGCATAATGTTTGCAGTAATGTGGAGAAGCGGGCAGCATTTTCTTCGTTAATGAGACTTAGCTAATTAATTGTAATTAATTATCTAGCTCGAGAAGTACTGTCCTAATCACCAAAGTGTCAATGAGGGGCATCTAACTACGGTATTTTCAGCGACGAACTAATTGGTATACTCATTTACTCTGACTGATAAAGAAAACCCGCGAAATATGAAAGGTACCACGTGACGGCGCCTCCGAGCGCCGTCACCGCGGCACCATGATTTCGCCACAATACAAAGGCCCCAGCACACATCAGGAAGTTCACCAACACGTCATTTGAACGTATGCTCATTCTAAGTGTAAGACCAAACAACCTGCTTAGCACAGTCCAAAACGTTACCGCTACACGACACTGAAATAAGGCATATATGTTCCAATGATTCACTGTGCCCGCAGTGCGGGCACCGTGCGGAACGCACAATGCCGAATCTCGCCAGGAGGTCACATGTCGGAAGAACTTCCCAGCCACGCAACCATCCGAAATCCCGAACATCAGACGGAAGCACGCCCGTGTGTACGAGATTTCGGCGCACGTAAAGATCTCCAGGTAGTCAAAATTAATTCGGAGCTCTCCACTATGGCACGCGCCTAATCGCCTGAGTTGCGTCGGCGCGTTCAATATTCAACCAATCAAACATCCTAATCCGTTGCAATATATTTAGGCTGTCATCTTATTAGTGGGTCCAGAGCACACATATTTTCTCGCCGCACATGGCCGTGCTGCACGGCTATGAGAGGGAAAGATGCAATGTCGTGAAATACTGAAAAAAGCTACAGCTTATATATGAGTCATTAGGGCAACTTGACCGCGCAGTCAGAACCGACGCGCGCGCAATGTTTGCGGGGATTGCCACCGCATAGCCGAGAGGATTGCACCGGACTGCGAAATGATAGTGACAAAACAATTGCAATTTTGAAGCAACGCTTTCTAGCTCTACCAGCCGACGGTTCTCTCGTGGCTTGCGGGACAACAAACTCTCAACGCGGCGGAGGCTGCGGCGGAGGGAGGGGGAGGGGGGCGGCGGCGGAGGTCTTCACTCACGGAGCACACTGTAGATGGCGCAGCGAATTAGGGGTCCTTAACCCAGCGTTCCCAGCGCGGAAGTGCCTGCTCTCCGGTGAGAGCGTGGGCGGTACGTCTTTGTCGTCTGATTTAACGCAAGTTGTTTTGGGCCTGTTTTGGCGCCGCTTAGCGTCCATTGTGCGCTGCCTTTGCATGGCTTGATTAACTTGTTCGATAGCACCTCCAGGCCTGTAACCCGCACCCGACGGAATTAAGTGGTCGTATGGAAAAAAGATACGTTAAGGGCGGGAAAACAAAATGTAGAGAGAACATACAGACCGCTAACGAAACGCTAACTTTTGCGCACTGCTTGCCACGAGTGGGACTCCGTTTTCTGAATTGCTGAATACCAATTCGGTTGTGTTTTAAGAGGTAGCAATTGGCTCTGACAAATAGCGATTATAAAAGTTCCCTCAGCTTTATCGCAATTCCCAAACTAACTAAATTAACTAGTTTAAATCGGACCCGCCGCGGTGGCTCAGTGGCTAAAGCGCTGCGCTGCCGAACACGAGGTCGGGGATTCGATTCCCGACCGCGGCGGCCGCTTTTCTGATGGAGGCTAAAAGCAAGAACGCCCGTGTGTACGAGATTTCGGCGCGCGTTAAATATCCCCAGGTGGTCAAAATTAATCCGGAGCCCTCCACTATGGCGCGCGCCTCATCGCCTGCGTTGCTTCGGCGCGTTAAACGTTACAATCAATCAGTTTAAATCGGTATAAATTGGAACCACTAAGCTCACATGCCGAATTGTTTCGGCGTCTGCGCTTGCGTCGCGCCGTGGTGTAGTCCAAAGCTAGCACATCACGATGGCTAGGTTCCACTGCCTCACCCTTCGAAAGACGCTCCTCTCCGTTTTCTTTCTCCCGACTCACCGGGCTAGAGTTCCTCTATATAGCTCCCTCTTTAAATAGCCATATAGAGGAACTCCACTCACAGCCGGTCTACAGCGGCGGCGTCCGCCGCTCTAGCCCGGCCGTGGCCGACACTGCTGCTGCGTTCGGGACGCCGCCCCCGCGAATTCCAGGTAACGGCTGGCAGAGTGCCTGGTTTCACTCTTTGTAGAGCCACGCGTGCGAATTCAAGTGTCGTCGCATGGGCAATTGTTGTGGGTGTCGTTTAAAGCTTTGCTTTCCAACTACCTTCACAGCATGGATTGGAACCAATTTTTTCTTAGATGAACGAGATTTTTTTCCGTGTATAAGAAGCACCAAGCACCGTCTGAGATATCAACGGGCCTAACAGGGCAAGATTTATTATGAAAACCCACGCACGACGGTTTTTTCTCTTCTTTTTTGTTTTTTTTTTTATTTTTTTTTCTCTTTTTTCTTTCTCTTCTTTTCTTTTTGCTGTCAAAATATCCCAGGTACGAAATGCTGCCTGGTCCGGAAGTAAACATCATCCCGGATGCCTGATTTATAGGCTAAACTAGAAAGGTGCAACCATACTAGTAAGGCTCTTAGGGACACAAACAGCACTTCCTCACCAGAGGAGGATCTGACCACTCCGGTATAGTAGTTGGCCCGCCCAACCCCTCGATGATTGACCAACCAAAATCTCGGCCCTCAGTCCCCAGCAGCTGCGGAACATTGACCACAGCAGCGGTCAGCTATGTAAGCGATACAGCAGAGGGCGCTACGAATATCTGGGTCCGGATAGGCCGCCTCTGGAACTTGAACTTGGCAACAAGCTTAGCTGTACTACTAGAGGAGCTCTTATTGGACTAAGTGAGGTCAGAAGAACAGGAGAAGGCTTCATAGAACAGAGTAGTGGGCACATTGTGTGTGATCGGAAAATTCACGAAAAGGAAGAGCACGGGGTGGAATTTTTGATTCACAGTGAGATGGCAGGGAACCTGGAAGAATTATTCAGTGTTAACGAAAGGGTCGCAGTCTTTGCGATCGAGCGAAACAAGCGATACAGGTTAAAGATCGTACATGCTTATGCAGCAACAGCTAGCTAGGATGATGAGGCCGTAGATAGTTCCTACGAAGACGTCGTGTTAGCAGTGGATAATGGAACAATAACGCAATTCACTGCCGTAATTTGGAGATTTTAACGCAAAGGTAGGCGCAAAGAGTAGGAGAAAAATAAGTGGAAAATTTCGGAATAGCTCGCACTCGCAACAGTCGAGGAGATAGACTGGTTGGATTTGCGGAGAAAAATAACCTGAGGCTAATGAACGCATTCTTCCGCAAACGAAAGAGTAAGAAATGGTCATGGAAAAGTCCCAACGGGATGGAAACAGAAATGAAATAGGCTTCATTCTAAGTGACAACCCAGGTATTGTGCAGGACGTGAAGGATAGACAAAATTCGGTGCAGTGATCATAGGATGGTTAGGGGCAAAGTAAGGTTGAATCTCAAAAGGGAAAGAAAAAAATCCGTAAAAAGTAATAAATCCAGCATCAACTCAGTCAGAGGACGACGCCGTAGTTTGAAGTAACCCTTCGGAACGAATTCGCGCTTTTAAGCGGTGAGAACGAGGACAGTGTGGACACCCTGAATGACAACATAACAACAGTAACCAGAGTCAGCAGCGGTTATTGGAAAAGCAGCATGTAGCAAACAAACTGGAAAACTAACCCAGCAAACGAAGGAACTTATTTTGAAGCGTATACGTAAGAACATGAAATTGTCGAGTACGGTGGATCAAATTGAACTAGCTGTGCTACTGAAATTGATTAACAGAAGTAAAACAAATGGCATTCATTCGTGTGTACAACATGGCAGGTAACGAAGCACTGCAACAAGTAGAAGAATATAACTACCTTGGCTAGATGGTCAGCGCTGACCCCAACCACGAGAAAGAAATCTGGCGCAGAATAGAATTAGGTTAGGGTACACTCGGTAAGCCCTCGCGACTAATGAAAAGTAAGCTACCTCTATCCCTGGAAAGAAATGTATTCATTCAATGAATCCTGCCGTTGATAACATACAGAACGGAAACTTGGCGCTTTACTAAACAACTAGAAAGCAAACGTCGATCCGCCCAACGAGCCATGGAGCGAATAATGGCAGGAATAACGCTTAGGGACAGGAAACGAGGAACTGGATCATGGAGCAAACTCGGGTAGAAGATATCATAGTTAAAATTAAGAAAAAGAAATGGACTTAGGCTGGCCTTGTAGTACGACGAACTGGCAACAGGTGGTCCACGAGGGCAACAGAATGGACAGTGAGAGACGGCACTAGAAGAAGAGGAAGGCCACTGACTCGATGGAGTGACGAAATAAAAAAATTCGGAGGCAAATAAGGGTCTAGGGCAGCGCAGTACAGGAGCGGATGGAGGTCAATAGGAGAGGCCTTCGTCTTGCAGTGGACCCAAACAGGCTGTTGTTGTTCTTGATGATGATATATATAGTTCAGAAAAAAGGTTCCCGGCTATTAGGTTATCTATGCGATTGAGTAGTCACAGCGAAAAACATAACAATATTTGTTGTAACGTTTCGACCGGTCCCCGGTCGAAACGTTACAATAAACATTGTTATGTTATTGGGTCATCTGAATGTGCCGATTGGCTTAGCTCAGCGTTGTCGTTGATTTTGGCTTCTTAAGCATGTGGCGTGACCAACGTGCCATCTGTGCGCCTGTTAGAGAATGTTTTCATCATTAATATAGCTCAACCATAATGCGCTAAACTGCATTCATTTGCCACAATGGAACCCGTTATGCATGTTAAGACATTCTATGCGGTGTGTGATTGATGTGCCCCTTGAGGAAACCCACTGTGTAAAGTTGGCCTTCTTGCAGTGCATTTTTCCGCTACCGCCACGAGACATAGAAATCTTCGCTTTAAAAATAAATCCGCTTTCGCTTTCGCTCAAACCAATTTCGCTAACTTAAATATAGAGGCGACCGCGTCGCCCCACCGCGATGAGATGGACAGAAGCAACAAAAACACCATCTTAGGAGCCATGAAGACAAAATACAAGTTTCTTTTATTCGAAAGATTAGGTTTTATAGTGCCCTCAGCGCTGGTACGGCAGCAAACGATGCTTTATTCACTGTGAAATTACACAGTTTAAGCCAACATTTAAGTTCTCGCGCTAAAACACGTGTTTCTTGACGTCAGCGAGGTCGTATCCAAGGAAGGTATTTGAAACAAAGGCTGCAGCGGGCGACGAAACGTCTTTCGTTGTCTCATTTATCGTCCGTCCTCTAGATTACACCACGATACCGCGGCGCTCAGGCCCACCGTCCGCACTCACTTTGTTTTTGACCGGATTTGCGCCTGGCTTAATTTAGCGAGCAACGTTTTGGCTCCCGGTACAGGGGTTTTGCAGCGGCGGGGACGAAGGCGAACGAGGCACCCCAGGCACAAAGAAAACGCAGGAGCAGCATCTGGTGAGGGGGAGGGCGGCACGCGCTGCTGTGGCGTCATCTCTCAACACGTCGCCACGGCTCAGTATGTCTGCCTCATCGAACCATGGGACATTTGCGCGGGAGGTTCAAACACGATTTGCAACAACATGCGGTCTCGCTAACGTCCTGCCTGGGGAAACTTTTCGAGCGAGTAATCAACACTCGATTGCAACGGTTTCTCGACGGCACAGACCAACTTCCGCATACACAGTTTGGCTTCAGACCACACCTAGGCACTGCCGATGTGCTTTTGCAGGTCTACAGGGACGTATACCTTCACCCAGACCGCATACAACCGTGCTCGGTGCTGGCCCTTGATTTAAAAGGGGCTTTCGATATGATACACTCGGCCATACTGCGCACCTTAGCGGAGACTAATTGCGGCTCCAGAACCTACAACTATATCAAGGCGTTCTTACAAGACCGGAAGGCCAAGCTCTCTCTATAGGGGGACTCGAGCCAGACCTAATTGAGCTGGGATCGCGGAGTACACCTCAGGGTGCAGTTCTCTCCCCTTTGCTCTTCAACTTGGCAATGAAGGACTGCCGCCCAGACTGAACCGGGTGCCAGGCATTTGCCACGCACTCTATGCGGACGACGTCACCATATGGTCAAATCAGGGAACTAGGGCCGACATAGACAGCTTCCAACGAGCGATAGAAATCGTGCAGACCTTCGCCCGGTCCCGTGGCCTGGAGTGTGCCCCGGATAAGTCAGAACTTCTGGTGGTCCAGCCCAAGAAGCCCAAATACCCGAAACAAGACCCCATCAAGCTGCACGTGGATTTTATGCCTATCCCCGCCAGGCAGGAGATCCGTGTTCTCGGTGTGCACTTTTCCAACATGGCACACAACACAGCGGTGAGTCGCCTTATAGCGGCGGCCAACCAGGTAGCCCGAATGATCAAGCGAGTGACCTCCAAAAACCACGGAATGAAGGAGACTGAAACCACTAAGCTGGTACAAGCCTTTGTGGTCTCTAGATACACGTACGTCGCTCCTTTTCTGAACCTCAAACCCAGAGAAGAGGACAGACTGGACCGGGCTCTTCGTAAGTGCGTCAAACTATTAAATGCAGAGCATTTGTATAACTCACGATGTCACCCGCGCGTCGGCGTCCGCAGCAGCCAGCCTCCCCCTACACTATAAAAATTGGGCCCATCTCCCCGCGAGGGGGACTCGAGTAAATGCGTCGCATAGGGGGTGGGTGTATTGCGTTAACGTTTAGTGTTTGGGGAGTTGGTGGTAGTGAATGCGTTGTATCAGCAGCTTCTTGACGTAGTTTGAATGAGTCAAGGATATAAGGCGCGTTCGTAGCCTTTGATTCTGTGTCGGTTTTGTGGCGCAGTGGGAAGAGCACCATGTACCTCGCGTTCCGCCCACAGGTAGTGAATGTGTTGTATCAGCAGCTTCTTGATGTAGTTTGAATGAGTCAAGGATATAAGGCGCGTTCGTGGCCTTTCAATCTGTGTCGGCTTAGTGGCGCAGTGGGAAGAGCACCATGTGCCTTGCGTTCCGCCCGCAGGGTCGTGGGATCGAAACCAGGCGCCGATAAGTATTATTTTTTTATATAGTGTAGGGGGAGGGGTGCGGACCTGTTCTTGAGAGCGAGGAGGGTAGCGTGATGCGGGAGAGGAGGAGTGGGGGAGAGGGCGCACCTGCGCGCTGAGCTTTGCGGACGGACGGCGGACGCTACATGTGAGTTAAAGAAATGCTCTGCATTTAAAAGAAAAAAATAACAGTTACCGGCGCCTGGTTTCGATCCCACGACCCTGCGGGCGGAACGAAAGGTACATGGTGCTCTACCCACTGCGCCACAAAACGACACAGAATCGAAGGCTACCAACGCGCCTTATATCCTTGACTCATTCAAACTACGTCGTCAGCGGCGTGCGTTGGCGACTCAGCGGCGTGCTAGCGGCGTGATAGCTGTGTGGTGTGCACGTGATAGCACCAACCCCCCAAACACTAAACGTTACCGCAATACAACCACCCCCTGTAAAGCGGGTTCGCGCGGGCTCCACTCCAGTCAACTCCTGCGCTCTCTTCTCTTGCGTTCGTCGGCGGTTGCAGTTGATAAGCCCATAACGCCAGCGTCAACGACGGCGTCAACGATAACGGTGGCTTCGACGGCTTCGTCGTCAACGGCGGCGGCGAGAACGGCACCGGCAACAACAACGCCGGCGGCGGCTGCCTGGACGGCACCGTCGCGTTGGCGCGCGTCATCCCCGTGGTGAGCGACATCGACGACGCGGACGCCGCTTCGCTGGAACGGTTCCGGGCGTTCGCGGTGTGCGCGTCGTGCAAGGACTCGTTGGTCCGCGGCGTCGTCCCTTCGATGTGAGTCGCCTACGGCTACAGGTACCCTCCGCGTCCTGCGCACCTGCCCGAGCTCAATGAGGTGGAAGAGCGGCTGATCTCGCCTCAACTGCCGTTCATGAGCATCCGGCGGTTGACGCGGGCGACGGGGCAGTACGGCCCGTACGGCAGTACCACCACCACCACCACCACCAACCCTAC
This sequence comes from Haemaphysalis longicornis, assembly GCF_048455015.1. Taxonomy (NCBI): domain Eukaryota; kingdom Metazoa; phylum Arthropoda; class Arachnida; order Ixodida; family Ixodidae; genus Haemaphysalis; species Haemaphysalis longicornis. The sequence goes on along the minus strand of NW_027526203.1, from coordinate 248,121,953 downwards.
GCCACGTAAACGACCCCAATGCTCTGCATTTACTCGTGTCCCTCGCGCGGGGGCATGCGACGGAGAATTTTTTTTTGGGCCTCCCAGTATCTACGTCCAATGAGCGCTTAATGGCTCTGGGGGTCCATAACACCACAAAAGAGCTCATAGATGCTCAGAGAATAGCGCAACAGGTGCGCCTCACGAGGACAAAAACAGGCAGAGCCATCCTAAATAGACTGGACATAACCCCCCGACCACGGTGCAGGATCGATTCGACATCCCTCGGGAAATAAGAGAACGCATTCACGTCCATCCCCTCCCCAGACACATGCACCCGGAACACGATCAAGTCCGCAGAACACTCCGGCCCCAATACCTCTCCAAAACGTGGGACTCCCACCCTGCTACAATCTACGTGGACGGTGCCGGCCCCACCAATGGGGTGACCACAGCAGCAGCCTGCTCGTCCAGCGGTAACCCCATTGCAATGGCATCCATCAAAACGACGGATCCGACCCGCGCGGAAAAGGTCGCAATCGCCCTGGCCATCTCTGCCCATCCTCGCGCCATTATACTAACCGATTCCCAAGAGGCTTGCCGAAATTTTCTCAGAGGCAGGATATGTCGCCAGGCCCTTCGCATAATTGCAAATCAGCCGCCTGAAGGGGCACAGAAAATATGGTTCCCGGATCATAAAGCGGGATTCACACGACGGAGAAACCCTCTCACGCAGGCGGACGGATATGTGTCGTCAACAGCACGTGACCGGATTATCCGGCCTGGCGGCGCATCCACACGTGCGGAGCTACGCGGAGTGACTAGCAGACGACAGCGCCGAGGAACAGGTTCCATTCCCCGCCGAGGCCCACCGCCGTCGAGCGAAAACATGCGGAGGCATTTTCTTTCGCGGAGCCACCGCGGGCTATCCCCACCGAGGGGCGGAGCCTAAAACCGGTCACGTGAGCGGGTCCCGCGGGCCAAAAAGAAAGGGTTTCTCCGTCGTGTGAATCCCGCTTCAGGGACAGACCGGGGGGAATGTCGGCGGGCACGCGTTATCCCGCGATTCGTTATTCCAGGCGTTCACCCCCGCTGTTTGCCCCCCAGGCAAGGGAGGCAGCCGATCACCTTCACCCCCTTCACTGTGTACCGCGTGTTAAGAATTAAAGATACGCAGGCAGGGGGCGACAGTAGGGGGGAGTAGAGGAGGAGGAAGAGGAGGATCGGACGCGCTCACTGCCTCGCTGATCGACTCGATCACCACATCGGAAGCCAGACGCTGGTCTTCTTTCGCTACACATTCTCTGGTGCCGTGAAACCCGGGAAACGAGGCACGAGCGGACCCACGTATGACGGCGCAGCGGCTCCGAGGCACGCGAGGCTTGAATACCTTCGTACTGCTTGATTCTGGAAGCTTTGCACTCAACCGCCGCCCCTTTCGGCTCGTGCCCAAGCTGCCCTCGTTCCCTGGGTATTCGAAACCCCAGCGTCTGGTTTCGCCGACCAGTGCCATGGACGCTCTTCGTATTCGCCGAGATGTCTTGCGAGCGACCATCTCCGGGACCATGACAGTCCTCGACGCCTTGCTGCGGAGCAAGGCAGCAACGGCCCTTGACAGACAAAATCTCCTCGACCTCATCTTGCATGACCAGATGAGCCTCCACAAACTCGACGCTCAAGTTCAAAAGAACCTGAAGGATGAAGAATTCGATGCTGATGTTTTGGAAGCGATCGATTACGACGAGCGTATCTGCGCCCTGCGAACGCGCGTACGCATCTCTGCGAGCCAAGACTCTTCCGCAAGCCCTGTCCCTCAACCTCAGGCGTCCCTGTTTACTACCCGTATCGCAACCTCGACTATTTGCTCGCTTCCCGAGGAGGCCCGGCGGGCAATGGTCCCGGGTGACGTGCCACCCGTCCGGGAAATGACTGGTGCGCGGGTAGTACAACATGAAAACGACGACGGAGGCGCTGCGGCCTTTCAGGACGCCAAGCAAGACCCCGAGGGGCTAACCCCGGGAGAGTGGCTCCAGCGAATGCCCAACCATGGTGTTTCCGTGATCACCGTTTTGAAGAAGTCTCAAGGACACTCCCGGCACCTCGGCGTCGCTGACGCGACTATCGTCTCGGAGACAGCTCAGCGACCCTGCCTTGACTCTAGCTTTGTCGATAAGCTTCAGACTTCTGCTTTCGAGATGTCTCAGTGGACCCAGAAGGAGGCTGGTACCACAGACGTAATTCTCATTTCGGAGATGTCACTACAGCCCTTCCGCAACTTTTGCATCGACGAATTGACTACCGCTCTGGAGACGTCTGTCCCGTTATGCCACGGCCATAGCGCCGATGATGCGACTCTTGTTTTGGAGACCACCGAGCTTCCCTGTTGCGACCATCACGTCGGCGACGCATCTCTCGTTTCGCAAGCAGTTCACCAACCCGGTTTCGAGTCGAAGATATTTTCATTGGGTCCAGCAATGAAAACACGATTCGTGCAGAAGGTGAACTCGCTTCAGGGGATAACGAAGCGCCTGCTTCTCCGACGCTCTGTGAGCGAGCTCCGACGCCGGAAGCGAGCTTCGGCCGCGCTAGTCCAGGCCCGGTGGGGAGGCATACTCAACAAAAGCTTCGATGGTGACTACCCCTTCTTCAACAAGAACAAGTCGATGCTGGACGCGCCTTTCTACAGTGTTTATAGGTACGAAGAGAGCGAAGTCCCGTGGTTCGCAGAGAAACCGGGTGTGCCTCTGGAACACGCCGATTTCTTCACGGAAGGCGTATCAAACGTGGACGCAACGACAATGCCACTACGCTCGCCGCATGACCTCTGCAAATTTGACCGACCGCATCAGCTGTTCCCATTCGATCCTGGTGGCCGCCTTGACAAAGCTGTTTACAGAAATCGGCGGCACCGAGATTCCCAGCCAAATGCCCCACTGGATCCCCGAGACAGCCTGCAAGCATCGGTAGCTGTGAACTCATGCGCCGCTATGGAAGTCGAAAGACTGGTCGTAGTGGGCCCCGGACTTCGCCACTGACCGTGCCCCTGCTAGCTAGCTCCTAACGAACTTGGCAGCGGCGGGAGTATGTTAAGAATTAAAGATACGCAGGCAGGGGGCGACAGTAGGGGGAAGAGGAGAGGAGGGCGAGGAGGATCGGGGCGCTCACTGCCTCGCTGATCGACTCGATCACCACATTGGAAGCAGACGCTGGTCCTTCTTTCGTTACACCGCCTACAGGGAGATACTGCTTGAACAAAGGCTCGGCAGGAGGAGATTTCCAGCCCCTCATCCCTCGCTAACAAGAATGGAGGAGGTGTTACTCCGACAGCTTCACACAAACACACTTCCGATTCCCGCAACCCTACATAAATACTACCCAGACATCTACCCAACACCACAGTGCCCGCACTGCGACCAGACGGGAGATTTACTCCGCACGACGTGGCACTGCACACAAAATCCCAACATGGAGAACATTACACCGAACAACAGATCCACGACACAATGGGAGGCCACCCTGCTCAGCCCGCATCCAGCTTGCCAAAAATGGCTCACGGACCGGCCTGAGAGAGCTACTCGTCGGCCACCGGCAGCCCCGGATTAGCGGGCCCGACCATGGCTCTGAGCAAATAAAGTTTTTTTTTTTTTCTCTCTCTCTCTCGGCGGCAGCGGCATGTGCCGCTGCCCGCGGGTTTGCTGATCACGCGATCACTTCCTGAGACGCAGCAGATATGCGCCGTGACAGAGAAGACTGCAGTTCGCGCTGCGCACAAATTCCGCATTAGGGAGCGCAGTAATCGTCATGTGATTTCTTGTTGTGGTTGACGGTAACAATTTCGTGAAACATTGGGTATCCTCGACAATCAGCTAGGGTCACTTAAGACAGTGCAGCTTATGACAAATGGCCAGTTGTGTGTGAGACAGCCCCAAAGGCAGCTATATATAGTAAGGATAGTGCGCGCAGTACGCATTGGTTTGATTGATTGATTGTAGGGTTTAACGTGCTTACGCTTGGCAGGCGATGAGGCGCGCCGCAGTGGAAGGCTCCGGATTAATTTTGACCACACCTGGGAATATTTAACGTGCGCCGAAATCTCGTACACACGGGCGTTTTTGCTTTTCGTCTCCATCAGAAAAGTGGCTGCCGCGGCCGGGAATCGAACCCGCGTCCTCGTGCTCAGCAGCAGAAACGCCTTAGCCACTAAGCCACCGCGGCGGGTAGTATACGCTTGGTGCTTCTATGTTAACGTGTTAGTTCGTAACTTCCCTTGTTTATCCCACCGTTCTTACTGCCTAAAAACAATGTGCACTAAATTTAAGTGCAAATGGCTCGTTCTGCAAGCTTATAATCCCTGTGTAATTTACGTTGGCTTTTGCCGGCCTCAGCCAGTCGCAACGAGCTGCCCAAATACTTAATAAATTCAGTGCGGAAAAGTAGGTAGTGGGCTGCACGGTCATTCTATTTTTTCTTAATTATATAGCTTGTTTTAGTAAAGTTTGCGTAAAAACGGTGTCAGTGTTATTAAAACGCGGCATTCTTTCGAATGAACCAAACTTGCATTTTGTCTTCATGGCCGTTTTAAAGACTATGCTTCACTCGTTTCAGTGACTCAGTGTACGGCGTTATGCTGCTGAGCACGAAGACGCGGGTTCGATTCCCGACCGCGGCAGCCGCTTTTCTGATGGAGGCGAAAAGCAAAAACGTCCGTGGGTTCGAGATTTCGGCGCACGTACGTTGAAGATCCCCATGTTCAAAATTAATCCGGAGCCCTCCACTACGGCGTGCCTAATCGCCTGTCAAGCGTAGGCGCGTTAAACCCCACAATCAGATCAGATTAGGTAAAGACTATGCTTTGGCAAATTGCCTGCGCAGAAGAGATGCAGGGGCAAGAATTAAGTTGTAACGGCCGTATTTTAGGGCTGGTGAAATCTGGCGAAATTATGCCCAGAGGACTAATGTCGCGGCCTTCTTCCCCTCTCTTTCCCCGTTTCAACTCAATCGAAGAGCACAGTTTCGAACCTTCACTTTGGCAGCGCACGGCTCCAAACTCTGGTGGCAGGCCCAGGTCAGCTACCTCAACCTCACTATCGACCATGCAGGGTCTTATACCCCCCCCCCCCCTTTAAAAAAAAAAAAAACATAGTAGCGAACAATGTTGCAAACTAAACAGTAAATACGCAGACACTGCGGGAAGCAATGTAGTTATTCAATTCAACGCAAATTTTTCTCCCTCAGCTGATATTCAAGGCGAAACCCTTCCACCATGTGCATAAAACCATAGCGGTGGCTTTAAACAAGGAAGCCTACAATCAATTAACGCACTGAAATAAACCGCCACCAATTAATGCCTTTCTTAGTGAACGGCGTTTCGTAGAAGGAGGATTCTGTCAAGACGTTTCGTTGAATTAAATCGCACACATCTAGAGCAGCGTCTTTTGCGCGGATGGACAAAGATGAGCGAGGTTGTTGTATTATATTCATGCTTACTGCATTTAAAGTTGGTATTTTGACAGCAATTTTGCGTTCTTATTTTGTTGTACACTGTAGGTATCCATGCCGCTCATTTATTTCTTTCAGAACAAATTTATAATTATGAAGGGCTTAGCTCTTCGGGCTTCTGCGGGATAGTTGCATGCATTTTTTAACATGGCAAAAATGTATGCCTTGTTTCAGTTGCTGCCTTTCAATTGCTACATGCAAACACGGCTCCAGAACACAAAAAAATAGTCAAAGTCATTTAATGAGGAAGACAGCTGAAACACCAAGCTTTCTCTGGTTTAAATGCAGAAAGTGGGCGCTTACGATTCGTTTCTTTGAATTCGATTTATTCAGATGTTAGAGCAGCTGGGGGTATAATTCGAATGAGAAAGCACGCCATTCTGTACTATTTATTAGAGATGTTCTTGCTCGCAATTCTGTGTTATTTTAGGCCAGCGGATAATTATGCGGCCTTTCCAAAAATGTACATTTATTTGTGGAAAATGAGCCGTCATATTTGAAGCTTTCAGTCAATTTTGTTCTTTATTTCTCTTTTTCTAGGGACTTAATTTATAGAACAATATAGAACAAATCAGTGACAGTATCATCGTGTTTTTTTTTTCACTGGTTTCTTGTAACGACTTATTGCCGTATTTTTTTTGAGCAACCTGCGACAACAGCTGAGTAATATAGCGCCACGGCCTGCGTAATTGAAGTGAGTGCGTGTTGAAATATCGTTTCAAATACAGTTCAACCAATGAAGAAGGATCGACGAGCGATCCTCATAAAATAATCGACGAAGATATTGTTTCAAAAAACACGCGCACTTATAATTCGCGATTTCAATCATATTTGCAATGTTATTTTCCGGGATTTTCTATTTGTCTTTCTTACTTTTAAAATATCTTTTTCCAGCCGGTATCCATACATTTCGGTGTAGGAGGACATGTCGGTGCAGGACGTTTCGGTGCGGACATTTCGGTGCACGGACATTGCGGTGGGTGGACCAGGAAACAACCCGAACGTCCTTTGCCAGTCTAAGAATCCCCTTCTCAAAACAACCGCGCTATCTGCACTCGTGTTCACAATCCCTCCTCTCAAATACACATGTCAGCATTTGCCCCCGTCCGTGTAACCTCGACTGCGTCCTCTCCTCAGTTAAAACTAGTGGGGGGTCGGCTTTTGTTGCACCCAAGAGGAACAAAGGGGCAGCGCATCCCTGCGCAGAACTATACAATGGCCTCCGCTCCTCCCGGACACAACAGCAATAAACGCGTATTACAGGGCGTGCGCGGGAACGTACAATGCGTGCACATGCTTTCAAAAAGCTTCGTTCTTCCTCCACCGCAATATCGCAGGCTTGTCTGGAGAAAAAACTAGGGACAACAGTGTTTGAAAATTCAGTTTATCCTGACAACGCAGTTTACTTAAAACTTTTCATAAGATTTTCTTCATTTTTGGGGGCAAGTGAATGTTTCTAAAGCGGCTTTCTTTGTAAAGGGAGAGTGCCTTTTATTTTCAGCCAATATTATTAAGAATGCATTTTACCGTAGTGAACACCGCCCAAATGCCGTAGCTGATTTGCTTGCTGTAAAAACTTATGGTCCTTATATGAAATTTATGTTCCCGGAACAAATGGTCCGGGGCACCTAATCGGGCAAAATGATTCTACGAATTCTTACGTTGGCTCTTTGTTTAAATTCGTTGCATTTTGCTGAAGTGGTGTATCGCCTTCTCTAACAAAAACTGCCAGTAAACCATCGCTTCATTTTAGTATGCATTTTTGCGCAAATGCAAATGCATGGCGTAACACAGTTGGCCTGTTTCTTGTTATTTTTTATTTGTGTTTCCGCCGTTATTTTGCGGCTTTTTATTTCATTTTTTGTTGTAGATGTTTGAAAATACATTTTTATTTCTATTGTTGGTAATTTTTTTACCTTTGTATTTCTTTCATGTTATTTATTTATTTATTTATTTTGTATTTATAAAAATTCCGCACTACAATTTATTTCTATTTACGCTATTATAACAATTAAACCGTTACATCCGCTAATTATATATTTTCGCTAGTTTTTCCCACCCCTCTCCGAGGTTTTCCTTATCACAGCAACTACACTAACAGCAACTAAGTCCAGGCACGGCCAGACTCCACGCTCGTTTCTCACTCGGGAAGACACGTTTTTGAGTCCGGCCGTGTTGCAGGAAGGCGCACCTGGCGATATAGCTCCCGTAGGGAGCTATATACAGGAACTCTAGAGTAACCGCGGCGAGTAAGAGAGGCTGGTGACAGGCAGAGTTCGGAGACAAGGGCACGCCTGATTACGACTACCTCGCGCACCATCGGCTGGGCCGCTGGTCCAACGTGGCTATCACGACATTCAGCACCATGACAAATTTCTTCCAAAGTGGGCAACGAGGGCCATCTCAAGCAAAAGAATTATTCTACCGAAGCGAAACACCTACACTCCCCTCCCCCCCTCCCCCGCCCGCTCCTTCCGGTTTGATCTCGCTTTTTAAGGGGCTTCCCAAAAAGGCAAGTCTAGCGACGTGGTGCATCAACTTCCATCAATCATTGGCTTTTCATTGAACCATTACAAGTGACTGTATTTGGTTCTTGTAATTTCTGGGAAAGTAAAGCCGCCAGAAAGACGAGCGAAAACATGTTTTCGTATTTTCGCAAATAAACTGCATATATTTGCGCTCAAATGCAATTCCAAACAATAAAGTTGGTTGTTGATGGTGGGTGACCAGTTTCGATGAGCTCACCCGCTGCCCTTTGCAAATGTTACGCTCCTGCAACATGCCGGAAAAATTAACAAATTATGTTAGCAGCAATCTTCCAAACCTTGCAGCAAGATACGAGGCGTAATAATAGATACATTGCATATTTTTAGAGAAAAACAAAAGTATCTAAGCTGCAAGCTGCCAAATTATCAAGGTCCAAAATCTTTATTAGCGCCACTGTAGATGCGAACTGCAGATATCCAAGCCTTTCAGGTGGAGAGCGCCGTAACGCAGCTTAGCTAACGAGATATACCATTCATTGTGTAAAATTCTTTTTTGAAATAGTGATAAATCAGTGAGCGTGATGTACTAGTACAGCCGTACAGCTCTATGTTGTCTGATATTCAGAAGTACCGGCCCACTCACATTTTCGATACTTCACATAACCTAAATAATACTGCCACTGTAAATAGGCTCCCCGCACAGGCTCAAGTGGAACTCGCTTCACAAGCTTTAATAAACAGATGAAGAAAGCAAAGGAAGCACGGGAGAACATGCAAGTACGACGACAAATTTGTATGCAGCATGTAACTCGAGTAAATTCAGCCTTAGCAAATATATTATACAGGGTGGTCAAAGTTAGGTAGACAGGTTTTTTTTTTTTTTTTTAGTTAGGCATTTACTTTTACGTGAAGACCACCTCTATAGTGAGGTTATGCGTCCAGGGGGACAGAGAATGAGGTGCTAAGTTTTAATGTCGGTGGCTTTATTAACTAAAATTGAATAATTAACTTTTTTGTGGCTGCAGTAAGCAGGCATGTTTGTATTGAGAAGTTCCATGTAGTTTCATTTGGCAGAATTCTTCTAGCGCATCCGTACTCCGAGATATTGAACTACGAAATTTAATTACCGTTCGCATGATTACGCATGCCGACCGGTGACGACCGGCGCAAAGCTCCTCCCCTTTGTTCTGTTTCGATTGCGGTTCGAGTACTGCAGATTGCGATAACGCCTGCTAAGACTGAAAGGGTGCCAGGTATCACATTTTCTTATGCCTCCACCGCGTTGTCGAACTAAACACCGTACACAGCAGGCGCGTCACAAAAGGGAGGAGCTTTGCGCTGGTCTTCACTGTCTTGCATGCGTAATCATTCGAATGGCAATTAAACTTCACGGTTCGACATCGCAGAGTACGAATGCGCTAAAATAATTCTGTCAAATGGAACTTCGTGGAAACACGATTGCCTCTAAATTTATATTACAAACATGCCTGCTTACTGCAGCCGCTAAAAAGTTAATTAAACAATATAAGTTAATTAAGCCACGGACAGCTATAGTTACCACCTCCCTGTGTGTCCCCCTTGGTGCATAACCCCACTGTAGCAGTGGTCTTCACGTATATCTACGCGTCTAATTTTAAAAATAAATGTCGACTTAACTTTCATCACCCTGTATATAGACAGATGCAAAATACATTGTGCACAAATGCAGACATACAAATATAAATACACTGACCCCCTCCCTCCTTCTCTCATAGAGGCGTTCATGCATAGGTGCAGTAGTGGTGGGACCATTTTTTCCTACTTTGAAGTTGGGACCATTTGTTCCTAGACTGTTTGTTCCGGCGCCATTAGTTCCGGCGCCATTTGTTTCGGGACTATTGGTTCTAGGACCATTTGTTCCGGGACTATTTTTTCCGCGACCGGGCGTGGTGTAGTACCGGTGAACGCATGGTGCGAGAAAATCAACACGGCCGCTGTTTGAGCCGGCGCGCATGCCCCTTTCATACCCGTGAATTCAAGTGTTGGATGACAGAGACTAGAGCAGTGCGGGGACCGGAATTTCTAGGCCCGGCCCGACCCGCCTGGTAGAGACACGGCCAGGGTCAGGCCCGAGTCTGACAAAACTTTAAGATAAAAGCCCGAGCCCGGCCCGAGCCCGACAGCATTTAATAAAAGAAACCCGAGCTTTCTTTCTTTCGAGGTTTTGAGGGGGTGGGGGAGGAGAGGAGAAAGGGACCCGAAACTGTCTGGCTTTGCATGCCGACACCTCATCAGGTCAAGAAACTCGAGCCCGCGCACTGTTTTTTAAGGTCAGCCCGAGTCCGCCAGACTCCAAACATGAGCCCTCAAAGTTTGGTCTTTTTAGCCTAAAATGAGCATAGAGGGAGTATATTGAATTTACACTTGTTCAATACTGACCTAAATAATGTATCTTTACAGAAAATTTTGGTAAAACAGGCGCTGCATTCGCGACAGTCTCCGAACAGATATTCCACGTTTCGTTATTTCATTCAGTTCGTTTCTCAAATAACTCTTTTCCTACTTGTTTTTGACGATAGCACACTCTGCCGAGAGCTAGTTTAACTTGTACTTCTCTGAATTTAATTTGCCAAGGTTCGTTGTCGGTTTGCACCAGGTGTCTATCCAAGTAAACCTAAGTTCCTCCCATGCTCACAAAGTTTTCTACTCAAAAAGTCGCTTTATGGACAAAAAGGTATGTGCACAAAAAGCTTTAAGAAAGACTGAAGGGTACGTTAGCTAATCTTTGGTGTTATGGTCCGCACAAAGTCAGAATGTCCAGGTCACATTTTTTTTTTTTTTTTAGTTTGAAAAACAGAGGAAAGAGAAAAACTATGTACTCTTCTACCACAGTGCTGTCGTTTTCTGACCCATTCTCTCCCACTATGCTGATGAAGCCCATACGTTTTCTTTTGTTGGCTTGAAGGCTTTCTAAGTGCAATACGTCATTTTGTTATTTTTTTAGCATCGCCACGGTGACAGATTGACAGCACCTCGCTTTTTTTTTGTTTTCATTTCACCCAAACGATCAATAAGCCGTATTTTTTGTTGTCAAGATTTTTAATTTGCGGCACACGACGGCCGGGATAAAGGGTTTGCCCGGGCCGGTTCGGCCCAAAAAGTGTTTTCGTTCAAGCCCAAGCCCTGCCCGGTCCCGAAAAAATGCGTGCTGCCCGGCCCGAGCACGGCACGCGGGCCGGGCCGGGCTCGTCCTTTTGGACCGTCCCGGGCCCGAGCTATGCCCGATAGACACACGGCCCGGACCCGGCAAACTTCTAAAATGTGGGCCCGAGCCAGACCCGAGCCTGCCAGAATTTGATAAATTAAGCCCGAGCCCGCCAGACTTGTTAAATGCCCTCCCTAGTTCCACAGGCTATAAACATAAACTCGAAGAAGTTTGCTGTTAGCTTAAAAAGCGCAAGCCCAAAGCGAATACGACTAATTTGAATTTAAATTTCCATTAAACTTGGACCGAACTTTGTACAACTTCAATATCCTCACTTAGAAACTGTTCATTTAGTAGTCATGTGCTCTATTTGCCACTTCGTTTGGCAGTCTTCGAAATAAAGAAACACCGAGGATAGTTTAAATGATTCGGAGCAAGTGGACAATTTTTTTCAATATTGAAATTCTTCAGAAGATACTGCAACTTTCACTGTTTTATTACTTGCTGACATTTGAGCTGACGATGCGTCCGGTTTCACCACTTCATTTTAGTATTTTCCTCTAGTTACGTTGGCAGCAATATTTTATCGGCGCTTCTGTTCTTGTTGCGTCTTTTCGTGGTTTTGAAAAAATTCTTCTCGGAAGAAATCATGGGCTCTGCTTCAAAAATTGGTCCTTCAAACTCTGCACATAGTCCAAAGTCCAGGTCACGTTTGTTCTGTTTGTGTTTGTTTGAAAAGAAAAGGAAAAACACAATCATGTTGTACTGTGTGGCTAGAGTACCGTCGTTTTCTGGCCCACTCTCTCCCACTATGCTGATGGGTCCCAGATATTTTTTATTGATGTAAAGGCTTTCTAAGCGCAATCGCCTTTTATCAAATCTTTTAACAGCGCCGTAATGAATTTACACTTAGCTTCTTTTTGTTCTAACTTAACCTGAAAGATCAACAAAAATCTTTTTTGTTGTCAACAATTTATAACTTGCGGCACAGGATTGCCCGGCCTCAGGGATATGGCCAGAACGGCTCGGGCTCGCACCGCCCGAAAATTTTGGTTCAATCCCGAGCCCGGCCCGGGCCCGAGAAAATGCGTGCTACCCGGCCCGAGCCCGCCCCGCCAGTGCACTACGTCAGACTACCTAGCTACGCCACCGCGCCCAACTGTTTCACGGCTGTGCCCTTGCGGTGTGCTGTTTTGTCGTGTGCTGTTTTGTCCCTTGCGCTTTTGTCGCTGTGCTGTTTTGTCGCCGTGCTTTTCTGTCGTTCTGTCGTGTGCGCTTTTGACGCTGTGCCCTTCTGACGCTGTGCTGTTCTGTCGCGTGCTGTTTTGTCGCGTGCTCTTTTGACGCCGTGCTGTTATGGCGGTGCTCTTCTGTCGTGTGCCCTTTCGTCGCGTGCTGTTCTGTCGGGGCGCCGTCAAACCAGCACACGACGAAAGGGCACGCGACAGAAGAGCCTGTACCTCAGATTCAAGGGCTGTCCTCATCTGGCTCGTGCGTGCTCGCCGCAGCTGTCTCGCTGCACTGTGTTGCCTATACATTAGGACACAGCCTCAGCGTCAAAGACCAATTCACAGTCAGCTGCAGTCAGTGCCGGTCATAGGGGTGGGCGACCGGGGCGGTCGCCCAGGGCGCCGGAGAAAAGTGGGCGCCAACCTGCACTGAATGCCCCCCCCCCCCCCCCCCTCCTTCCTATCCATATCTCCCTCCCTCTTCTGTCCACCCGACTCTGTCTTCCGTCCATCGAAAGAAGAGACTACGGCGGTGCACTTTGAAGCGCGGGAAAAAACGCGTGTGCCCAAATAATCCCAAATTATCAAGCTTATACCGAGAAACATGGACCTACAATTTCACACCCAAATGAGGGTTCAAAGGTGGAATTGGCCTTTCGAGCAACCGCCTCAGGAGGCTTCGGGAGTCCGTATCCACAAAGGCAAAGTGTAACGTTTGCCTTCCGACACTTATGCTTAAACAAAATGCCGAAACAAGAACAAAACTTATGTTTAAAGGGCGCCTTGTCGCGAATTCGGCCGGAAAAGTAAGCTATACTTACGGCAGAAAATAGTGACGCAGAAAATTGATTTGATCTTATTTTTGAGTAAAGAACGATTTTTTTTGCTTTTGTTACATTGTGCATGGGTCCAACATTGTTTTAAAGTCCGGGTTGGTTTTATTTTAAGAAAGGCAACGAGAATAAAATCTTTATTTATCGAGCATGAGGCTGATGTTATGGGCTTTGCCCCGTGGAAGGCATCCCCGGGATTTTTTGGCTCTGATTGAAATCTCCACCCTCCCGTGTTGGAAACAAACTGAACAAAAATTGTATTACGGCCACCCGTGAGTATACAGTTGTGTCCTCATACGTACATTTCTAAGCAAGGCTTTTTGTTAAAGGAAAGAAAGACAGAAATGCTTAAACTGCTGGCGTGTGTTGAACGTTTTAAAAAGATACAAAAGACACTGAAGAATGCTCTTTAAAGCACAAGATAAAGCCTAATTTTTGTATTAGATTAACTAACCTGATGTATTCTGGCAAACCTCGCACGGTCTACAACATTACTTGAGGAGATACGTTGTCCTTATATGACAGCAATCATTTGGCCCCCACTTTTGCCCATGTACGTGTGTGAAGAAGAGTGGTGCGCCAACCTCAGACCGCAGCCGAGACACTTTTATACAGCCTCGAATAAATTCATGATCATAAAAATAATATATATGCGAAATTTCTATGTAAAAGCCAAGAGTTTAACGCTGAAACTTTTCCTTCTGTCAATATGTTACCTGACGTGTCTACCTGGAGCCGGCGCACCCATTGTTTCAGTTGTTTATTACTGAGACCATTACTCCCCCATTTCGACTATGTTTCCTTGTCTGCCTGGTCCGTTGCACAGCACACTCAATGAGGAGGCGCGCGTAAGAAAAATCCGCAACGAAAAAAAAAAAAAAAAAAGAACGGACGCTTTATTGGTCCCTTCAGCACGCAGATCTTATTCCTGATCTCGCTGTTTTAGAGTAGCTATAGTACTACTTGTTTCGTTTTAGTGCCCGTCGTATTCGTGCCTCTAACGCTGCATGGTTGGTTGCTTGTAAAGGCTTAAAATCAGGCAGTCAACAGAAGGTTTAAAATCAGACCGACAAAATCAGACAGTCAATGAGAGAGTGTTGCAACATTGTCTCATTGACTGTCTGACTCGGTGGGTAATAATACTAATAATTAATAATAATTCTTCATTTGCGGAAAAGGTGCCCTGGATCGCACGCACGGCTAGACAGAAAGGCTGTGGCTCTTACGCTGTGCGCCTGCTAGCATGCCACCCAGGGCGGGTTATGCCGGAGCAAATGTTTTTTTTTTATACACACACAAACACGCACACACTGACGCCGCTCACGCTATGCCAGTGCGTGTGACGGGTGACACGCGCTGCGCTGCTGAGCACGAAGACAGCGCGGGTTCGATTCCCGGCAGCGGCGGCCGCTTTTCTGATGGAGGCGAGAAGCAAAAACGCTCGTGTGTTCGAGATTTCGGCGCACGTTAAAGATCCCCAGGTGGTCTAAATTTCTCCGGAGCCCTACACTATGGCGCGCCTCATCGCCTGCGTTGAGTCGGCGCGTTAAACACTACAATGGGGTGACACACGCGCTGACACGCGCTAGGAGTGTTGACTCAGTTTGGTCTCGGGGAAGCGGAGTCCGGATGGTCAGGGTGTGTGTGTGTGTGTGTGTGTGTGGGGGGGGGGGGGGGGGGGGGGGGGGGCAGGAAGGAAACTCTCGATGCCAGATGCCAGTACGTCCGATCAGATCTGTGACCCAATCGGACGTACCTTAGCCGGCGTCGTGCATGAGGACCTAATTCTGGCTGGCGCGTTAACTGATTCGCGGTTCCCGTTGCAGGTTTCAGCCACCGAAATACATAGCTCGCGTGAATGAACTTTCAAACACAATTTTGTTTTACGATTAGACATCCTACTAAAATAAACGAAAAGAATCAATTAATCGCAAAAAGGTATAAAATGTATTATAAAAAAAAATCTACCCTCTCTTCCTAAAGAATGAAGTGCGAAAGCGACGATTTTTCGCCCACTAAAAGCGCATTTACGAACAATATGTATACCGGTTCGTTATCAATGATGCCTTCGCTTAATTAATCTAAATACTCGGAGCCTTGTCAATAAAGTCAGTGATCTAGAATATATATTAGCAAGCTATAACCCACATGTAATTACCGTCACAGAGACGTGGCTGCTCCCCGCACGGGGCACCTTGAGTATTCATGGTGACGGTGTTGGCGACACCGCGGACCCCGAGCACCCAACATAAACTGTAACCTACCGTGGTGATGTGTTTAAAGGTGAAGGGTAGAAGCCTCAAACGGTGGCCACTGGTCGGCGACTTTGGCTAGTTTCGGTTTCCGAAATTGTGGCGATCCTAGCGGCACGGTGCTGCGGCGTGGCCCTTCCCTTTCCCTCAGTGTTTCTTTCTTTCCACACCGTCAACGCTTCCGCGCCTCCTCACGCATGCGCAACAGCTCACCGGCGCCAATTTTTTTTTTCTTTCTCTCGGCGCGCACGGCGGGCCAGTTCGGTACGTGCGTGAGCGAGCCGGCGTGCGAAGGGTTGCGCGGGTTGCCTAAACGCTACCACGGGCGGAAAGTTTCGCTGCATTATAAAATACATTCGAATGTATTCTAAATATGGGGCAGCGGAGGAAGGAGTGTTACCACTCCTGCGCAGCTCTGTGGTGCAGCAACACAGGGCGGTACAGTTCGACCAAGTTTCTCGCCTTCTCCACAGACGACAGGTAAGCAAATTAGCTTTGTACAAGTTATAGTGAATTCCTTAAAAGCCGACTGATTGCACTCTTCTGTTTTCAAAATAATTCGCGCATGTAACGTGAAGTTAATGAGACATGTCACTCGTCTTGGAGTGGAAACTAATGTGCAAATATATCCCAGCTGTGCAGGTACGCAAAGTTTTAGTAGAAGTAAACGCGTCTTTGCACGCACACACTTGCTCGCAAGATCAATTTGTGATGGCATTGCCGCTTTTTGATGATTGCCTTAGTAACTGCTGGAACGTCGATTCAGTATACTTATCAAGGTATTTTTTGTTGTTTCGTGCAGCAGGTATGAGTCTAGGTTTGGGCCCCAAGTCGAGGATGGTTTGCGACTTCATTGGACGTTTCCTCCGGTGACTCTCCTCAATCCATCCAATGTCATCACGACGCACCTGCTCACAAAGAAGGCAAGCTCAACTGTACGCGCTTCTTGCCTTTCATGGCGTACATACTACCACATCGATTGATGGCGTGGAGGTGCTGCGCCCTAAGAATTTTTTCCTCCCCCGTCTTGCTCCAAAACGTATATTTGCGGCGAAACTACTGCCAAGCGTTGCTTCAGAGCTCCGAAAAATCTGACGTAACTCCACGGTGTTCAATGCAAGTCGATTTTCACATGAAGCAGTGGAAGGCCAAACCGAAATACATGCGTTGTCTGCAGCCGCCATTGCAAGCGTTTCGCTCATTAAAAAATAAATAAAACCAAGTAGCATTGCCGGCTTTGCTGTTCAATCTAAACTGCGCGCCCGCGCCTTGTCATCTTATCGCGAATGGGTTTGGTGTTCCATAGTTCTGAAGTTAGAATGGTCATGCCGTATCGGACAGGATGAGATAAGACCTAGGCGCTGCCCAGACGCGAGTTAGAGGGTAACTTGTAACAACCTGGCCGATATCTGCGGCTTAAAATACAGGAAAGCTTCTTTTTTTTTCTGGGTGTCTTCTCTCCCCCCGCCTTCCCTCCCACCCCCGGTAAGCAGACTGTTAATTCACGCGCCATTAAAAGAAAAGACGGGTGCGTTCGATTTGTGTTCTGTGTTCTACGACGTGCACATGGTTGGGCATTGTTTTTGTACGTAGATATAATCCAGCAAAGAGTGTCTACAGTGCGGTCATTGTGTTGCAACAGTTTTTTATGGCTGCATTTTGTTGGTGTGAACATGATTTCTCGGAAGTGTATGCAGGTTAATGGGCGGGTCAACGCTTTCTTTCAGAGTTTCCGTTAACTCGCCCGAAAGGCAGGGCTTGAAGCATACGTGTGCGTGCTTTCTTTTAACATATAGATTCCCAATTATTGTCTGAACTGAAACGAATTTTTTTAATGTCTAAGAACATTCCTGTCTCGAGGTGAGCCCAAGAAATAAGTATACATTGAGTGGAACTTTCAAGTTTTTTTCTTCTCCTGCCGCGGTGTGCGCGCAAAAAAAAATCTGTGTAGGGACTAGAACTTTCGAAGTTATTCTTTCGTAATCAAGTATTGTGTACCTAAATGTGTATTCATTGCTGTAACGTTTGCGCAACTTTAGACGGAGACCGATACAAAAAGGGACTCGAAGACCTGTACCTGTCACCGTGTAAAGTTGCGCAAAAGTTACAGCCATGAATTCAGAATACCAACTAGCCCGCCTAACCGTGTTATTGTAAATGTGTATGTAGCACATTTTTTTTCCCTATTGTACAATGTTGTATGCCTAAATTTGCACATGTCATATTTTTGCTTAGTCCAATACTGTGTACGTAAAATGTATGTGCAATATATTGGTGTAGTACATGTGTTTTCATGACTTCGAATCAAAGACGTCCTCATATGAATTTTGAATAAATGCATAGCAAAAATAATGTTTGTGTAACACTCCAATTATTATCGCCACAAAGACAACAATTTGACACCAGAAAACGTACTATTACCTACATGTTTTCTTCGTTCAATTATTAAACACGTTACTGCACACATAACAAATGACGGGCGGCGGCCATTTCGAGTCATCGGCGTCGCTCGTCCAACTTTCGCGCCTGGTGCCATTGCCGAGCGGCCCATGAGGCAGCGACCGGCGGCAGACGCGAAAGTTGGACGAGCGTCGGTTTCAGGGGCCGGCGCGCGGCGGCACGGCCTGGCTGCCGCGGGATAAATGACGTCAGCAGCGTCCGCGACGTCAGCAAACGCCCTTTCCCCCCTCGCCACTCGTTGCCATGGCGATTAATGCAACGTTTCTCAGAGGCCACGTACTACTAGGGGAGGATTTGGCGCTGCTGGCGCGAATTACGTGGGACCACGGTGGATGCGAGAGAGGCCGCCCCGTGCGGTGGCCGTCGGAGCCCAGGTCAAGCTCCGGCGGATGGGCTCCCGGTCTGTTTACCAGGCAGGGAGCTCCGGGACCTCTCAGGCTATCAGGGTAAGGTTTGAGAAGAAAGTACCCCCGTCCCCTGCTTCTTTTACATGCCATATGGTAAATCGTAAATCCCCCCCCCCCCCAAACATGATCGGCCCCTGAAAAGGGGCCGCACCGAAGGTTCATTTCCGCCACTCCCAACCCTCAGTCTTCCAAAGCCCGATAACTACCCCCGTTTTTTGGTGTTGGAATCCAGTGAACAAGAAAAGCCTCTTGCATCACAGTCCGTGTTCCTAATATCGAAATTTATGGAGGGCATCATTGGTGACAAATATAAGGCCAAAAAACAAAGAACTGGAGAAATCCTGGTTGAAGTACACAACCAACAGCATGCAAAGATCCTCCTTGAACAAACTCGCATAGCCAATCTTGAAATCAGGGTGACACCCCACCGGAGCCTGAACAGTACTCAAGGTGTCATCTCCGAACTAGACCTGATGAATGAGACAGATGCTGACCTGCTGGAGGGCCTGATAAATCAGGGCGTGATAGCTGTGAGGCGCATAACTATGAGGAGGGATGACAAAGTAGTTTCGACCAAGCACATTATCCTTACTTTTGACCGGTCCACACTCCCAGAGTACGTCAATGCAGGTTTTGTACATTGTAATGTCCGGCCCTACATTCCAAACCCGCGCCGCTGCTTTAAGTGCCAGCGGTTCGGGCACGGAACCAACTCCTGCCGTGGTCGTCTGACCTGCGCAAAATGCGCTCAGCATGATCATCGATCTGATAATTGTCCATCGTCAACCCTCACCTGCGCCAACTGCCAGGGACCCCATGCCGCCTACTCTCGAACGTGCGAGAAGTTTAAGCAGGAGAAGGCGATAATTAATGTGAAGGTAACTGAGAACATCACCTTCCCAGAGGCGCGAAAGAGGTTCGCCTCTTTCCCCCTGGGGAGGTACGCCGACGCGGCTCGCCGGGGGGGCGGAGCGGCGTCTGGTGTCCACAGGGACGCAGTTCAGCGAGTCTGACCTGGTCCCTCCTCCGCCCCCCCCCCCCCCCCCCCTGGGGTGCCTCAGGCAGCCAAATCCGTCGCCACGCCGCTTGCTGAGGCAGCAGCGGTTGTGGTGACAACCTCTTCTGTGGGGACCGGTGCCGCTCCCGCCTCTGCCTCCCCGTCCTCTAGTGCATTGGAGGGTGCCGACCGGATGGACACGGGGGGCCCCGAATCGGCTCCCACCACCACCGCACCTCCTGTGCCACCTTTGGTGTCCCGGACGCCCTCGGCGGTGGCGGCTCAAACGAAGGGCTCCCGAAAGGGGGCCAAGTCCGAGGGGCCTGGTCCGCCGGGCACCCTTCTTGCATCCGACGAGGAGATGGATGTCGCGCCGTTCCTGCCTGCAACGCAGCGCAAGGAGCGGCCACTGATGTCCAAGCCGACAGACAGGCTTAAAAATCCTAGAATAACAGCCCCGAAAGACGACACATGAACAAACACACACACACACACACGCACTCCAGTTATTCTTAAATTTAAATAATGGGAAATGAAAACATCATCCAATGGAACTGCAGAGGCCTTCTTAAAAATCTTGACGATGTGTATGAGATCCTGCATGCCAATCAGCCAAGTATCATGTGTCTCCAGGAAACCCACCTCAATTCTAAACAAACGAATTTCTTAAATAGGTACAGGTCCGCGCAGAAGTAAACGGAGCACGGGAGCGGTGGCCGAACTGCATCGCTGCGCCGCGCATGGGCGCCGACGGGAACAATGGAGCGCTGGTCAAAGAGTGCGTTCGCACTGCCTCCGCCGCCCTATCTGATATGTTTAATCGCCGCTCTGCTGGCATGTCATGTTGGGCGAGACGGTCTTCAAAAGACAGCGCTTGGCTATAGAGGGGCGCTGGTTGTATTGCCGCTCGCAGCCATCAGCGGCGACCGAATCCGCTGCTCATGCGCTGGACGAAGCCGCGCGCGCCCGGAAGCATGCCTTGCGGCGCGTTGTAACGGGCGGCATAAAGTTGTAGGCCGCTGCGGTTTGGCATAGCATGTCATTGCGATATATTTTATTGTAAGACGGCAACAAAATTGCCTTGGACAATATAGAAACCACATTCGCAGACATGTTCGTTGTTCGGTAAAAAAATCTGGCTTCCGAGGTTTATTTTTTTTAATTTTGGGTTTGTCCCAAGTTATTGCTGCCGCTCAGTCTAGATGTGTTCTGAAGAAAGGGGGAAAACATGCCCACGCGGTGGGAATTCCGTATTTGAGAACGCCGTAAAGAATAGGTGAAATCGTTGCCTTCTATTACAACGGGCCTCATAGTGCGCATATTTTGTTTTTTTTTGCTAGCATATTTTGCTAACCCTTTCACTTCCGTAGACAAGGATAGCTGTCATAAGAGTTTGTACCAAATTAACCGATGATGAGTTTGGTCGTCATCGGTCATTCTGGGGCCCTAACTGCGCTTTTTTGCAAGACATTGATGTGACGCGGTGAAGCATCTTTCAATTCAATGAGGAGTACAATTTAAGTCTGTAACGCTTTCTTAACTAATATAACGTGCTCATTAAAAATAACAGCGTCGGTTTTAATGCGAAAACAAAATATGCGCCCTATGAGGACCGTTGTAATAGAAGGCAACGATTTTACCTATTCTTTACGGCGTTCTCAAATACAGAATTTCCACCACGTGGGCATGTTTTCCCCCTTTCTTCAGAACACATCTAGACTGAGCGGTAGCAATAACTTGGGACAAACCCAAAATTAAATAAATAAACCTCGGAATCCAGATTTTTTTTTTTCCGAACAACGAACATGTCTGCGAATGTGGTTTCTATATTGTCCAAGGCAATTTTGTTGCCGTCTTACAATAAAATATATCGCAATGACATGCTATGCCAAACCGCAGCGGCCTACAACTTTATGCCGCCCGTTACAACGCGCCGCAAGGCATGCTTCCGGGCGCGCGCAGCTTCGTCCAGCGCATGAGCAGCGGATTCGGTCGCCGCTGATGGCTGCGAGCGGCAATACAACCAGCGCCCCTCTATACCGGGCAGCTGGACGGGTGGCGCCACCACTCGGCGCTCCGGCGCTCCCCTCGTCAGTGGAATGAGCCGGTGCATTGAACTACACAGCCTCCCGTTGTTTTTGTCGTGTTTGCTTCGGTGCTTTGTATATTTTGGTGGCGTTGTGAGCAGAAATGTGAGATTAAATGAAGTCTAAACAGATGTGTAGGGTTCTTAGATGCAGTAATGAGTACGTAAACTTGTCGGACGCGTCTAAAGTTGGGTATCGGCTGCAATGGCATAAGCGCTTTTTGCAGCGATCTGCGCTTGGCTCCACCCGTTCTGAGTACGAATAAAACTACTATTATTAGTATTATTTTCGTCTTAAATGCACTCATGGCTCCGCAAACTTATTGTATATTTGTAAGGTTGGGGAAGGGCTATATTGACACGAGCGCTTTTGCAGCGCTCTGCGCCTGGCTCCGCGCGATCTGAGTAGGAATCAAACTATTAGCAATATTAGAATTCATTTCTACCACTTTCTTCACTGGTTTCAATGACTACGGTTTCCACGCCAGCCTTAGCTCTGGGATACCTCGATTCGTGTGCTTTAAATAGAAAGGCATCTGCATACGAGATGGATTACCGTGTAGTCGTAGAAATGTTGCGGTAGTTTACACTTTCTGTAATCGTGAGCTTTGTACCTTAGGTTTTGGTGAGCGAAACTTTGACAGCATGGGAGCCTGAAAGCCGAAGTGGAAAACCCATGTTTCTGGTGGTCATTTTATCAAGAGCCAAAGTTATTCACCAACTCAACAGCCCAAGCTACAAACCACCCCTCCTCCCCTTCCCGTTTTACCCCCTGCGTAGAATAAAGGCTGGCACCGATAGTTAAAAAATGTGGCAGCGTTAACGTCAGCCGGTATTTTTTAATGCTTAAGTATTATTTACAGAGTACCTAAAAAATGGTGTGATGCCTGGTGAAGACACCAAAAACGCGCGATTAGTTGCCTCAAATATGGGTGCATGAGCCCGAGTCCTCCACCACAGACACATTTCCGACACACTGGAAAAAGTTTAGATTTGGAGAGAGGGCATGGAAGTTCAAAATTAAACAGCAAAATAATATAATGATTATGATGGTTGAACACAAAGCTTTCTTCGTGCGAAATCGAATGGGAAATGGTCAAAGTCAAAGACGCTGCGACCAAAAGACCAAACTGCGTGCTGGTCTAATTCAACGCTTAACTAGTCAAAGTTTAAATCCAGAAGGCAACCAAGGAAACCCATACGATAGAGCTTTGCGATAAACCATGATCGTTGTTAGACGGAGGTGTGCATGATTTTTCAAGCGTAGGTGGCAGCTTGTAAACCGACCGCAGCATTCAGTTGTGAAGCTGAGTACAGGTATCGGGCACCCTCCTGTCTTGCGTCCTTCAGTCACGCAGGAATTGGTTTTTGAAAAACCATTTACCAACTAGCCAGAAACCATTGCAATTCTTGTAAAGCAATGCTTCTCCACGACAAGCAATAACATTCTACTATCATGCGGTATTTATTCTATCAACGATTCCCGATGACTGTAGTAAGAGCATTTCTGTGAAATTAAGCACGTTTCAGCCGTAGGTAATGAAGATACGGAAGCGTAATCCGTCACAATTTCTGTTTTGAGGTAAATCTTCGAAGACACCCTCGAACTTTGTCTCTCGCTTGTGCACGACGTCGGCGCCGTTTCGTCATCAACTGCCAAAGGCCTGCGCCGCAGCATTCCTAGATCGGTTGCGCACACCGGCTTTGGGGGAGCATTTAGCGGGAATATACTACTCGATTCGCAAAACTGCATTCAGGCATGAAAAAATTGCATGAAGCAACGAACTTTCACTTCCAGCTTGATTTCCAGCTTGGCGCATTGAGCGTCGTCTGCTATTTGTAAATACTGAGTATTGGCGTAAATAACACACATGACATACCTTGTAAACGTCACATCCACACTCAAGATTTACCGATATGAAAAATGCACGTGGGGTTACGTTCGCTTTGCAAGCCGCACCGCAGAAAAACGACAGAAAGCCATGCACAACTACGCTGCGCTGACCGCCACCAGCATTCCACTGACGAGCGATTCGCCACGGGCGGCGCTGTTCGCTGAAACGACGGTGGTGCCATACAACGGCCGCCCGGTCCCTATTGGCGGTGAGCGCGAACACAGGCGGCGCTGCGAAGCGCGCCTCCGTGACGTCAGCTTAGGGATTCTCGCATTTGTCGTCTGCTTCACTCCGGATCGCTCTCCCTGCTGTTTCTTTGCGCTCGGTCAACGTCTGATGCTTGTCCGCACCAGAATTGGCGTGTGGGTAACTTTTTATCATAATAATAGGCTTAAAATTGCATACACTAGCTCATGCATGGTGTCAATTAAAGTATAGTTTTGGATACCGCTACGGGAGAAACATTGCCGGCGCCACCCCATTCCTTGCGAAGCCCGTCCTGTGCGGAGCGCGAAGAGTCAGAGATAGGTGTCAGCTTCTCATGTAAGCATTCGAACAAAAGGAACAGTGAGCTGCTAATAACCGACAACAGCGAAAATGGAAGACCAAAACAAATTCTAGGCCTTCAGGGCTGTCGGCTTTGGCAGAAGGCATCACGATTCCCGGTAATCATATGTAAGGTAAAACAGTTTTTGCAACCTTGCCGAACGCTCGAACGCGTTTTGTCACACCACTTTACGTTGTCAAGGCATGAAAGTTTGCCGACATGCACTATAGACTGCAAAAACTGTAGGTTGAGTTCCAAATAACCCAGTGTGTATATACGCGCGTGCTGATTCTATACCAGGCATCTAACCAGTACGGAGGTTTATTGAGCAAAACGAGTCACGTCTTCGT
Organism: Haemaphysalis longicornis; assembly: GCF_048455015.1. NCBI lineage: Eukaryota > Metazoa > Arthropoda > Arachnida > Ixodida > Ixodidae > Haemaphysalis > Haemaphysalis longicornis. The sequence continues at coordinate 248,097,749 of NW_027526203.1, read as the reverse complement.
TAAATTTATAGTAACACATATATGTTTGTTAAGACCTGGAGGGATATTTCGGAACATTTTGCACAGCCATATCTTTCCGATATTCGGATATGCGTTATAGGAAAACTGCACTCAAGAGGAGGAGGAGTAGCAAGGGGAGGAGGGGAAAACTTTGTTTAACAATTAAATCGATCTGGTTAGTGGACCGGGTCCTCAGTCCAGGACAAGAGAGTAAAAGTAATTTTCTTCAAATCATAGAACGCCATCCCGAGTAGAATAGGATTTGTTCTTCGCGCCTGGAAGGGTTGAAAAGCAATAAAGAGCTACTTGGAATTCTTCTTCGGTTTTGAGTCTTGTAATATATACAGGTATACTATTTATTACGTTAGTTAGCGAGTATATCATGCCTTCAGCACCGTAATCATGTCATCATTGTTCGAGTTGAGAGTCAGTTCGTTATGATAACGATATAATTACGATAGAAATTCGGAGCACGAAAGCCGCCTTCGAGTACTGTGGACCACGTTGTTTAGGGCGCGATCGCGGTGGCGTAGCACAAATCTTCTCATTGTATTTGCATGTGAATAAACAAAGCACGCTGCGGATATGCACCTTCTTGCACGCAGCCGTAATGAAAGCCAATTTGTGAAGAAGGGAATGTATGCCATACAAAATGAAGGAAATATCCACACGACCTTTGTGAGGCTCCCAAACATCCCGAAACTTCCTAAGAAGAAGTTGGTGACAGCGCAGAAAAATTAATGCGTTGGGCCGAAAAAAAAAAGCAAGAAACATTAATCCGTTACAAGACAACAACGAAACAAACAGAAGAAAGCCGCTTTATTTCCTGCTGTGCGATGAGCGTGTAGAGGCCGCTGCTTGGTACGTAGTATTAGACTGTTGAGTCTTCATAGGAGCATCTCAAAAATACTGCAGGGAAGCCTACGCATTTTGAATACTTATTCAGAAGCTCTCATCGCTGATCCTCGCGAATAAGCAAGAAAGGACGAGATACACACGATCTTCTGACCGATGCTTTGAAGAAAGTTGTTCTCTATCTCTTCGTGTGTTGCAAACTTGTGGGGGATACAGCTTCAAATTATTCAGATGCGTCAGAAGCTGGCAAAATAACTGAGTCGCTATAAATACGCTTTTTAACGCACTACAGCAACGAAGCGGGTGATTTCTAGCCCAGGCACTGTTGCCCCTCACAAGCGGAGTGTAGCAGACGACAGCGGCGCGAATCCCTAAGCCGACGTCAGAGACAGGGGGCGCCACTCAAATATCTCACCGCCAATAGCCAAGCGCTGCCTTTTGAAGACCGTCTCGCCCAGCATGACATGCCAGCAGAGCGGCGATTAAACATATCAGATAGGGCGGCGGGGGCAGTGCGAACGCACTCTGTGACCGGCGCTCCATGGTTCCCGTTGGCGCCCATGCGCGGCACAGCGATGCAGTTCGGCCACCGCTCCCGTGCTCCGTTTACTTCTGCGCGGACCTGTACATGGTATTCAGAAAGGACAGGGTTGGCTGCACACTCTCTTCAGGAGGTGTGGCGATTGTCGCCCAGAAATCCTTAGCCTGCGACCATGTCACTCTGAACACTGTCCTTACGATAATCCGTACGATAATATTTAATAGGTTGATAACGGTATGCTCCATTTACATTCCTCCTGATCATGCACTTTCGAGCTCTGACTTCGAGGCGCTGGTCGACCAGCTGCCCGAACCATACATCCTAATAGGCGACCTTAATGCGCACAACTCTCTTTGGGGCTCCTCTACACTCTTAGTCACGTCCCGGATGGCGTCCTATTTATATGCGGTGGGCAGTCTCAATACCGTGATATAAGAGGCCCTGACAGACTTCTTTTTCGTGACAAAACCTCAGGTAGTTGCATCACGCTTATAAGCTGCGCCAACGGCCCGTGTCACGGCTATAAACTAGCAGACAGCCTGACGCCAGGAATAAAATAAAAAAGGGGGGCAATCGTGAAGCTTCGAGCGATATGTGTGGCTTGCGGCGCATGCGCGTATTCCTGCTCAATAAATAGCCCGCGAGCTTCTTTTGCGGTGGCCGACCACGCGCGCCCGACGGCGCGGCGAAAGCCGCAAAACATTCAAAAATATCTCGCGCGCACATGCGCAGTAGTAGTGGAAAAAAGTTCACGCGCGGCGAGTTGTGATACGGCGATCTGTCTCTATCGCGTACGCGCGACAAATTTCACCGCGGAGCAAGTTGGCGGCCCCCGCTTTGACTCTTGCTCTGTGTAGTTCATACTTAGTTCCGAGCGTTCACACTTTCTTGACCACGTTCGCTTCCGCTGACATCAAATGTGTGCTTCGAGGTCAGTGTAACAGTGGAAACAACTGCAAATGCGATGGGTTTATTAGGGCCACCGGTCACATAAGCCAGGCGGCGGCGCCATGTCTAGCCGGCTGGTGTGTCTATTGCGGGCATAGCCCGGTTGAATACGAAAGGATAGGTAAGTCCCTGGATTTCTTGTTTTTTTTTTATCGAGGGGTGGGGGCGCAGACTGTAAGAATTTGTGTTTGCAGACAACTAGTAAAGGCCATGAAATTATGCCTTTTTCGTCGTCGTAAGAAGCCCGCGCCAAAACCATTCTGCGATACCCGGGGCCGTACGGTAAATTTGACGTGATTTATATATAGAGGATTCGGTTTTCCTGTGCGGCGGCCGTTTTGGGATCCAGGCGAAAAATGAAAACGCTTGCACATGTCAGGTGCTTCCGTTGCCGTAATGAGTACCGTGGTTTCATAAAGAAATTGCATTTTTTCCACGCGTTTAAGTGTACAGGTCAAGGCACATAAAACCCAGTTTGAATTTTCTATTTTCCAATATTCCATGGCCTCTGCTTGTCATTTTCGGTAGGCGTACCAGAAAGTTATGTAACTTTTTTTCGTAACTAGGTTTTCGCGTCGTCGTTTCGGCTGGTGACTTTTCTCGCGCTTTGAGTAGTCTGTATTCTGTGGCGATTTGTAAACTTCATCACGGTGCGCTTAAGTGGTAAACTTTTCACATGAAGCAGCATTCATGACTAACACCAGCCCCCATCTTGCTGTGTACGCCACAGCTGTCGTCTGTCTGGAGTGTCAACTCGCGGTTTGCAGAAACATGATAGCATTGGCAGCGCAAACGCGGCGCGTCGCCGGCGTGAAGGTCGCTCGAAGCGGTGGCTTCTAATGTTGTTACAGATGCGCTGGCTGTTGCTCGGTGCGCGCAGTTTACCTATGCTTTAGCAAAATATATTGCTAGCAGTTTTGTTCCATATTTAACAAAATATTTTGCGCCAGTCTATTGGTGGAACTTGTTTCATAAAAAGAAACTAGGGCACATTACCTTCCGCGTGTGACAGCGAACAGAGTTTCTTTTCGACGGGCAGTTGATGTGTCTTGTTACGAATGGGCCAGCGCCGCAGTACTTCCCCGCATCACTCCTCGGCTGTGCGGCGAAGCCACTCGTGCGCCTTCGAAAACAGGCGCAATCATGTCGGCAACAAGTTGCGACAAAGCCTCGTCAGACGCTTCGCTCTCTGCGCATTCGGCGGCTGCCTGCGGCGGCTGAACTTCGGCGGCTGCCTGCGTGGCTCGTCTCCACGCTCTTCAAGGACACAGAGGCCCCGGTGATAGCAACGGAGTCCTCCTCTCTCCCCTCTCTCGGACTCAACGTGCCCGAGGCTATGAACGGCTTACGAACTCTGGAAAGAGTGTTGTGCGTGTTCCAGCCTGTTTCGTTTGGCCGTTATCGCTTTTGGGTATAAATAGAGCTGCCCAAGCGTTCTAATTCATTCCTGTTAGAGCAGCGAATCGAAGTTGTCGCTCTGCTCGAGTCCTGTATTGTAACCTCGCCCGTCGGGGCATTGTTCTTTGGCTTCGGCTCACCTCTCGCTATGAAGTAAACAGTTACGTTAGCCTACGGCTTCTGGACTTCTTCACGGCTGCAACAGCGGCTGGCCGCTCGCATCATACACGCTACCACTCGTATGTCGGAGGCCACGGAGATCGGATCGGGTGCCCCCGCCCGGTCGCAACAGTCTCCGTCAAATAAAATTATGGCAACGTTTTCTCGCACGCCTTTGCACTGAAAAAGCGCTCAGTCTTTCTATGTATATGAAGAAAACGTCCTTTTGAGAGCGTTTGAATCTACAAGCAGTAAGAAAGAAATAATTGCCTAAACTACAGCGATACACTTACCTGATTTATATTTTCACATATCTGCTAACGCGTTGGTGATACTTCTGCTGTGCCCCTTCAGGCTATACTGTTTTACTGCCGATAAATAACACCACCCTTTTTACCCTGGTCACTTATTCACCTGCCGTTTCTTTTCCTCACGCAGTGCCCACACAACAGATTGCTGCCCGTGACTCAACATTTTTGAAATATTTACAACGGTGTTTCCAAGACAGTGCGACGAAATTCCAGAAGCAGCAGCTGCCGGGCCAAAGATTGCTATGGGCAATTCTACAAAGGCCATCTACATCATCGGAAGTGGTGTACCTGGACCATAATTGAAGCCCGGAGAATGTACTTTTTCTTTGTTTGGTAATATATTACATTAAGGACAGGAGATAACCGTCAGCTTTAAGCCAAACGTTGGGCGTTATACAGTCAGTAGCCAGCAAAAAAGACGAGTTTCCTCCCTGTTTTGTAAGCAGCAAGCTGTTGAAAATTCTATAAATTAAAACAATAATTTTATCTGGACAGGTCATTATTTGCACTTCCACAAAAAAGATTTTCATTTGTGTGTTCCATAACGGCAATCTGCTAATATTTGTATTTATTATTTCACTAAGTCTTTAGTGTTCACATTTGTATCTTGGATATCAAATAAAAAGAAAACATCGTTCCTTGGACATGGTGTCATTTATGTAATTTTCATCTGACACTTGTGCATGCTCATGAATTCGAGAATGACAAAATACTTAACATTTACATACCCAACTCAGTTCTCTGTTCCTCAGTGGCTAAGGCGTTGAACTGCTGAGCACGAGGTCGCGGGTTCGATTCCCGGCCGCGGCGGCCACTTTTCTGATGGAGGCGAAAAGCAAAAACGCCCGTGTGTACGAGATTTCGGCGCACGTTAAAGATCCCCAGGTGTGAAAATTAATCCGGAGCCCTCCACTACGGCGCGCCTCATCGCCTTCGTTGCGTCGGCGCGTTAAAACCCACAATCAATCAATCAATCAATCAATCAATCAATCAATCAATCAATCAATCAATCAATCAATCAATCAATCAATCAATCAATCAATCAATCAATCAATCAATCAATCAATCAATCAATCAATCAATCAATCAATCAATCAATCAATCAATCAATCAATCAATCAATCAATCAATCAATCAATCAATCAATCAATCAATCAATCAATCAATCAATCAATCAATCAATCAATCAATCAATCAATCAATCAATCAATCAATCAATCAATCAATCAATCAATCAATCAATCAATCAATCAATCAATCAATCAATCAATCAATCAATCAATCAATCAATCAATCAATCAATCAATCAATCAATCAATCAATCAATCAATCAATCAATCAATCAATCAATCAATCAATCAATCAATCAATCAATCAATCAATCAATCAATCAATCAATCAATCAATCAATCAATCAATCAATCAATCAATCAATCAATCAATCAATCAATCAATCAATCAATCAATCAATCAATCAATCAATCAATCAATCAATCAATCAATCAATCAATCAATCAATCAATCAATCAATCAATCAATCAATCAATCAATCAATCAATCAATCAATCAATCAATCAATCAATCAATCAATCAATCAATCAATCAATCAATCAATCAATCAATCAATCAATCAATCAATCAATCAATCAATCAATCAATCAATCAATCAATCAATCAATCAATCAATCAATCAATCAATCAATCAATCAATCAATCAATCAATCAATCAATCAATCAATCAATCAATCAATCAATCAATCAATCAATCAATCAATCAATCAATAAATCAATCAATCAATCAATCAGTTCTCTGTTCGTGTCCCAAGCTTGTATGAGTAGACTACCACTTCAAGATCCGGATATGTTTAAGCTATACAGATACTTGCTTTACAGCTTTGCTTGTAACATGGCATTATGAATATAGGGAGTTTTTTTATTTCGTGGTATGAGCATTGAGGCCTGATAAATCAGGTGACAAAACACCGAGATTATGAAGGTAGAACCTCATTGACTGAAAACTGAGGTCATGAAGATGTTCCAGAAGGGCACAAATTAAAAATGTTTTGGGGTAATTGCAGCCATTGTAACCCATTTATTTGTGGCATTGGTTTATATGGTCTAAACTTTCGACACAAGGGTGCGTTCATGCCCAAGTGCTATGGTTTTGGTGAAGTGCCTTGAAAATGTTGAAAATGCTGAACCGCGACCTTGCGTTTCTGCGTACAATAATAACTCGCTAATAACGGAAGCGCGAATGAAACGAGACCACTTAAAAAATTTGCATAAATTCAGAGAAATGTGTATTAAAGCGCAGCATTCTTATAGCGCTCTTCTTGAGTGGGAGTCTTTTAGAGAAAATTTTCTTGGTTTTACTAAGTCCTGTCCGTTCAATTATCTCCATTTACCTTATTATAACGATCACAGGTGTTACTTGCGCCAAATCTGCATTTTTTTGTAAATGAAGGGCGTTACAAGGCTTAACATTTTCCGTAATGTTATATTTTTCTTGTTCTTTAGTTGTTCAAAATTCTGTTCGACCAATTATCTCCATCTACGCTATGATAACGATTACAAGTGGAATTTCCGCAAAATCTGCATTATTGTGGAAATGCAGGGCATTATACGGTTCGCCATTTTCCGTCATTTTTTTATATTTGTCTTAATTTTTACTTTTTTTAAACGTTGTTTGAACAATGATCTTCATTTACGATATTATAACGATTGAAGGTGGAACTTCCGCGAAACCTGAATTTCCCTGGAAAGGCAGGGCGTTACAAGTTACACGGTCAAGCGTTTATCCGGTCTGCGCGAGAAAACGCTAGAGATTCTTTGTGTGCTAGCGATCCATAAAAGAGAACGCATTATCTGGCCTTCCAACGGCTCTTTATCTCTTTACGCAGCAATTCTGCAGGCGTCGCGACACAATGGTAGGTAGGGTGAGTGATTTAATATTGGTTCATTACATCACCAGATCCGTATTTTACTACCGCCCCCCTATTACAAAAACAAAGGTCAAGGCATGTAACCGCACCATCAGAAGAGCTACGACGAGCAGAAAAAATTCCGTAAACCATTTCAGGTTTGGTATACTTGCTACTCGTGACGAGACAGCTCTTATTTTCAGTGCAACAGTGCGCCTTACGTATTAGTTATTTGCAAGTATTGTCATGGGGGCACTTTCCACCAATGGCCAAGAATACGTTCGGTAACAAGACAAAATAACTGTTATCAATTCCGTTTGCATCGATGGAATAAATCCCCGCACGGCGCATGTTGGAACGGGCACACAGCATGGCAAAAGGTTTCCGCTCGTACCAGTGTACTTAAATTCTCGCAAACCGTAGTATTATGCCCCTTTGGTAGAGTGAATCAAAAACGGTGGTCGTAAAGAAAGCCACTCACCGCCGAATGTGTTATTTAAGATTCCTGCTTGACGCGCAACAGCATGTAGAATACTTATAAGCCCATGTTTACACTTCCGAGCAGCCCGTGGGTCGTGGCGCAGTGGTTATGATATCAGGCTTTTGATGTGTTGTAGTAGACCCAGGTTCGATTCTCCGTAGGGTTACGTTTATGTGCTTACATGTCTCGCATGATGTAACATGTGTTAGAGCATTCTTCACGGGGGGATGACGTTGACCTGTCATTGCGAGCGAAAAAAAAAAAACGTATGAAATCAATTCTGTCCACGCGGATTTTTTTCTTTTTTTTTTGGTGAAAAGCAAAAAGGCCGCTTATTTGAGGGGCCGTATGATGTTGGAGCCGCTTCGTAAGCGGGAATAGATTAGCATAAGGGGCCGCGTAGAAAAATTACGGCCAGCAGCCCGCCGAACACACGGCCCGGCGTTTAGGTGGCCCTCTGGTTAGGGGGCCCTCAAGAGGGCCGCTTAAACGCCGGGCCACGTGTTCGGTGGGCCACGTGTTTGGCGGGCCGCTTGCGCTCGAGGCCGCCTAAACCACGCTTTATAAGCGGCTTTAAATTGACGCGGCGGCCCGAGTGTGCATGCGGGTCGTATAACCAGGAATTGACTAAGAGTGTAGAATGGATGCCCGAGGTCGCCTGATAGAGAAATTCCTTACATCTTCAGGAGCATGCCTTTTCAACAAGAAACAGCCTACATACCATAACTTAGGACACAATACATACTCGCATCTTGACTTGGCTATTGGTCCATGTCTTGACTGGGGCGGGGGCACGGACCCATATGGTAGTGACCACTTCCCCACTTCCCTAACGTACATAGGTAAAGGCCCATGCAGTCCATCTTTCCATAACAGGTTTAATGAATCAAAAGCAAACTGGAGTACATTCACAGAAACATCTAAACTACACCACACAACCATAAAACACCTACACGTGGAGGAAGCAGCTCAACTCGTCACGGCACACATACTCGACGCCGCCGAAAAGTCCATGCCCCAGGCCTCCAGTGCGACCCGCAACCCAAGGAGGCCCTGGGGGAACGAGGACTGTAGGCGAGCGCGAGAGGCCCAGAACAAGGCGTGGGGTGTCCTTCGCCGGTACCCCACGCCAGATAATCTCATTTCCTTTAAACGGGCAAAGGCTCTGGGGAAGCGTGTGCGTCGTGAGGCGAAAAGGGAGAGTTGGCGCGCCTTCCTCAATTCCATCAACTCATACACCGACACTCACAAAGTCTGGACATGAATACGCAAGCTAAAAGGACAACAGACACACAGCCTGCCCCTGGTTAGCACAACAGGGGACACGCTCGAAGACCAGGCCAACACACTTGCACAACACTTCGAACACGTGTCCAGTTCAGCACACTACACATACACTTTCATGAAACACAAAACATCTGTTGAAAAGAAGTCCCTGCGTGATAACAACAAGTCGCACACTTCTTACAATTCTCCTTTTTCAATTCATGAGCTGAAGGTTGCTCTGAGCACATGTAAGCCTTCAGCTCCAGGTGCAGACAAAATCACATACACCATGATACAACACCTACACCCAGACACTCTTGAAATACTCCTACATCTATACAACAACATATGGCTTTCGGGGCACATTCCTCGCTCTTGGAGGGAGGCCATAGTAGTGGCTATCCTAAAGGAAGGGAAGGACCCTTCCTATCCTGCCAGTTATCGTCCCATTGCCCTGACAAGCTGCCTGTGTAAGCTCTTTGAGAAGATGATAAACAGGAGACTCGTGTACTTCTTAGAGTACAACGGTCTTCTCGAGAGCTGCCAGGCAGGCTTCAGGGCGGGGAGATCCACCAATGATCAACTGGTTGCATTGGAAACATATCTAAAAGATGCCTTCATTCATAAGCAGTATTGTATAACAGTCTTCTTCGATATGAAGAAGGCCTATGACACGGCCTGGCGGTACGGCATCTTGTGTGACCTCAAGTCGTTTGGTGTTTCCGGCAACATGCTGAACACGCTCAGTAGCTACATGTCGGAAAGGACCTTTCGAGTGAGGGTTGGCAGTGCCCTTTCGAATGTATACGTGCAGGAAAATGGCGTCCCTCAAGGCGGTGTCTTGAGCTGCACACTGTTTATTGTTAAGATGAACTCACTTCGGAAGGCATTGCCACCAACCATTTCCTGTTATATATATGTAGATGACGTTCAAATATCTTTTAAGTCCTGTAACTTTTCAGTTTGTGAACGCCAAGTCCAGCTTGGAGTGAACCAACTTGCTGGCTGGGCGGACACAAACGGTTTTAAACTGAACCCTGGAAAGAGTACTTGTGTTGTGTTCTCCCGCAAGCGCGGGATTAAGGCAGACCCGGAGATCACCCTTCATCGCGCTTCTATCCCTGTAAAAAAGGAGCACAAGTTTTTAGGTGTCATATTTGATGAAAAACTCACGTTCATTCCACACATCAAACAACTTAAACATAAATGCCTGAAAACACTAAACATTCTCAAATTCCTCTCCCACCAGTCCTATGGTGCAGACAAAGAACTCCTTCTTCGCGTTTTTACCGCCTTAGTCGGGTCTCGGCTAGACTACGGTAGTGTTGTGTATGGGTCGGCATCAAAAACAGCACTAAAAATGCTTGACCCAGTTCTCCATTTGGGCCTGCGCCTTGCGTGTGGTGCTTTCCGCACTAGTCCGGCCCAGAGTCTGTACGCTGAAAGTAACAAATGGTGCCTGGAACATCAACAAATGGTGTAACAATGGTGCCTGGAGCTGCCTGTGTAAGCTCTTTGAGAAGATGATAAACAGGAGACTCGTGTACTTCTTAGAGTACAATGGTCTTCTCGAGAGCTGCCAGGCAGGCTTTAGGGCGGGGCGATCTACCAACGATCAACTCGTTGCATTAGAGGCGTATATAAAAGATGCTTTCCTCCATAAGCAGTACTGTATGACAGTATTCTTCGATCTAGAAAAACCGTACGATACCGCGTGGCGGTATGACATCCTAAGCGACCTCAAGTCCTTCGGCATGGCAGGTAACATGATGAACACACTTTCCAGCTACTTGTCTCAAAGAACCTTTCGTGTGCGAGTTGGAACTGCACTCTCTAGGGTTCATGTGCAGGAAAACGGCGTGCCGCAAGGTGGAGTTTTAAGTTGCACCCTTTTTATTGTGAAAATGAATTCTCTTCGGAAGGCGTGCACCGTCGATTTCATGTTCTATTTATGTAGACGACGTACAGTTATCTTTTAAGTCTTGTAACTTGTCTATCTGCGAACGGCAAGTCCAGCTTGGTGTGAACAAGCTTGCCGGCTGGGCAGATAGCAACGGTTTTAAATTTAATCCAGGAAAGTGCACTTGAGTTTTGTTTTCCAAGAGGCGTGGCGTTCGGCCAGATCCAGACATTCAACTCCACGGTGTCTCTATTCCTGTAAAAAAGGAACACACGTTCTTAGGTATTATCTTTGTCGAAAAGCTCACATATCCCACACATAAAACAACTAAAACATAAATGCTTAAAGACAATGAATATCCTGAAGGTTCTGTCGCACATCTCTTTTGGTGCTGACAAACAACTTCTTTTACGTGTTTTTACCAGCTTGATAGGTTCACGATTGGACTATGGTGGCGTTGTTTATGGGTCAGCAAGTAAAACATCCCTCAAAATGCTGGACCCAGTGCTCCATCTCGGGCTCCGCCTGGCGTGTGGCGCCCTCCGCACTAGCCCGGTCGAAAGCCTCTATGTGGAGTGCAACAAATGGAACGTACAACGTCAGCGAGCATACACAGATCTCCTTTATGCTTTTAAAATTTCATCCATGCCCCACCATCCTTTTAAATCAGTTTTTCATGATACGTCCATGACTGAACTCCTTTTAAATCGACCATCGTTCTCTGCGCCCTTCTCTTACAGAGTTAGAGAGGAAGCGTCAGAGCTTGCTGTCTCCTTTTTAGATACAATCCAAAGTTCTCTAACGGATTTTATAGCACCATGGCATCTCCGTCCCGTATCGTGCGACACATCTTTCACACATGTAGATAAAAACCGAGCCATGTGCACTTCTGCAGCATTTCTTGTATTTGCAGCAGAAGTATGCGTGTTCTGAATTTTATACGGACGCTTCTAGAACTGCCACCTCTGTGTCCTGCGCGGCGCATGGGCCCGGCCTTAGTGTCACTAGAACTCTGAATAGTCATACTAGTATCTTTACGGCAGAGGCTTACGGTGTACTTCTTGTTGTCAATCATATACTTCAAAGCCACATCCCACAATCCATTATCGATACAGATTCCCTCAGTGTTGTGCGGGCACTGTCGTCAACAATGCCTTCGAAAAACCACGTTGTCAATCTGATCGTCAAGGGTATTATGTCTGTGTATGTACGCAAATTTGAACTGGTTCTTTGTGGGTCCCTGGCCACTGTGGTATAGCCGGGAACGAAGCAGCGGACCGAATGGCTGCTGCTGCTACACTCTTGAATACAGTAGACATAATCACATTACCCTACACTGACGTGAAACCACACATCAGATAACAACTTCGCAAAACATGGCAAACACACTGGAGTGAACAAACAGACAACAAGTTACACGCAATAAAACCTCACTTGAGACCATACACCACCGACACACGCAATAGATCCTCTGAAGTCGCCTTGGCCAGATTACGGATAGGGCACACACATGCAACACACTCGCACCTTCTCACTGCATCTCCAAGACCTCTGAGCAGCAGGTGCGGAGAGGCCCTATCCGTAGTGCACATACTATTCACATGCAAGGCACTTCACACAACACGACACAAACACTTCAGAGAACTGTACAGACAACATATCCCACTACACCCATCGCTGTTTCTAGGTGACGATGCCAGTGTTTCTGTGGAACGCGTGTTTGAGTATTTGTCATAAACCTCATTTCCTATCACGCATAATCACATCTTGCCCTATACCCCACCATCACCATTATTTAACTGATTTTACTATGTTCGGATGACATTTTTTTAAAACCTGTATTTTTGTGGTAACCACTTCATTAAATAAACTTTTCTCTGGCACTCTTTGCCCTTTAGTCGGCCTCGCGCCATAAAAACCCAACCATCATCATCATCATCGACGTGGCTGTGACCGGAAATAGTAGATAGCGAAATTGTACCACCCAGCTACAAAATATTTAGGAAAGACCGCGATTCACGAGGGGACGGTGTGGCGATCTTACTTGCAGAAGATTTTGAAGCAATTGTAATGAAAGGAATACCCCACCATGAAAGTGTATGGCTAGAAATAAAATTACTCCAAACTTCTCTTGTTTTGGGAGCCGTTTACAGGCCTCCAGGCGCCTCTAGTTCATATCTAGAGAGTTTACAGCAATACCTTGACGGTATTGCTACCCGGAATCGCAGACTGGTTATTGCGGGAGATTTCAATCTTCCTGGAATTAATTGGACCACATTCTCAACTAAATCAAAGGAAGCAATAGACTGCCAACAGCTTTTAGACATGGCATTCAGCCATGACCTAACGCAGGTCGTCAATGACAGTACACGTGAAACAGGGTATCCGCATTCCATACTGGATCGACACATACAACGTTGCAATTGAACATGGATTATCGGACCACAAACTTGTTTCAGTTGAGATAAGCATTGATGGTGCCTTGCCACGCAAAAAAGAAAGCTTCAGACATGTGCGCAACTTCAACAAGGCCGACGATACAAGTATGATTGATTACTTGTCGTTTTCTTTGGACGCGTTCAATGAGGAAAGTGACGTCAATAAGATGTGGATAAGGTTTAAAGAAATTGTGACGCTATGTATCAACAAATTTGTGCCCTTGCAAAAAAAAAAGAAAGAAAATAAACAGAATCCTTGGATCATAGGAAGATAATACATCTGAAGCGCGCCATTAACCGCCAGAGGAAAAAAGTAAAAAAAGATCAATCCAAGATACGCAATTTATCAAGGCTTCTGCGCACTGAACTGAAGGAATCAAAAACAAAGTATTACGAAGAAATATTGCCGACATTTATGAAATCATCCCCCCATCGTTTTTGGCGTCACTTGTCTCAGAAGGAAGACCGCTCAAAACGCGTGCATTCTCTTGTTGTCAATGATGAATTGGTGACCGACTGCTCTTCTATTTTTCCGGTCAGTGTTTACGGCTTGTCCTAATGATAGTGATGCACCCACGTCACTTCCTTCTCAGTTATCAGTTATCCCTGACGTTCAGATTACTTATGACGGCATCGTATCATTATTACTGAACATGAAGGTAAAAAAGTCCATCGGACCAGATGGCATACCAAATGATTTTCTGCGAAGGTATGCGGAATGGGTTGCCCACTATTTAGACATAATATATAATGCCTCAATTGAACAAAAGCGTGTCCCAGACGACTGGCTTGTGGCAAAGGTCGTACCAACGCTGAAGTGTGGAGACCAACAAAAGGTGGAAAATTACCGTCCAATTTTTCTTACCTGTGTATGCTGCAAGCAGTTAGAGCATATTATATCCAAAGCTATGTATACGTATTTTGATGGCACAAAAATATTTTTTCCTAATCAGCATGGTTTCCGGCAAAATTTATCCACTGTAACCCAATTAATAGAAACAGTCGACGACTTCACGCATGCCTTAAATAATAGTGTTCAGATTGACGCTATATGCCTCGACTTCTCCAAAGCCTTTGACAAGGTTCCTCACAGGGCGTTAATTAATAAGTTAGCACACCTAGGCATAAATTATAACATAATACAGTGGATAGGTGCGTACCTGACAGGCAGAACACAATATGTAGAAGTAAACGGCTTCAAATCTGAGTCACTAAATGTCACCTCAGGGGTACCGCAAGGTTCAGTTTTAGGACCGATATTATCCTTAACTTACATAAATGACATTTCATGCGCCATAGATAGTACTACAGTGCGACTTTTTGCAGACGACTGCCTAATCTATAAAGAAATACACAGTGAAGATGATCAAAAAACGCTTAATGATACTCTTGATGCTGTCAGTAATTGGTGCACCGAATCTAAAATGGAAATAAACTAAAACAGTTGCTTTGCGCGTCACAAACAAAAGTAAGCGTGTCTTCCATTCCAATTACACTCTACGCTCTACCCGCCTGTCTACCGCCAATGAAATAAACTATTTAGATGTAACAATATCCAGTAATCTAAATTGGAGGGCCCATTTGGAAAACATTTGCACGGTTGCGGAGAGGAAACTATGGTACTTGCGAAGAAAATTAAGACTTGCTACGACTCCCGTTAAGCTAGCAGCATATCTTACGCATATTCGGCCAACATTAGAATATGCCAGCATTGTATGGGATCCCTCGGAAATCGGCCTCATTATTATGCTAGAAAGAGTACAAAGGCGAGCTGCCATGTTTATTCTTTCACAGTACTCTTCGACCGAGTCAGTAACAGAAATGTCACGCTCTCTTTAACTGCCCACTTTAGCCGAACGTCGGCAATTGGCAAGGATGAAGTTCTTTTTATTGTCGAAAAATAGATTAAACATAAACACAACAAAATACTTAACGCCACGCCGCGGAAGAAACCTGAGAGGTATAAACGATTACACATACGAAGTGCCGCAACAGCGTGTCAATGTATATGCGAATTCGTTTTTTCCAAAAACAATTCGTCAGTCGAATGCTTTGCCATTACCACTGGTGCAATGTGATTCACTGGAAAAATTTGAGGAAGGGCTCAAAGATTTTTTTCTGTAAGCATGGTCTACTATTTTGATTTATTGTAATTTGTTTGTGTGCTTACTACGACTGCACTGTTTTTCCTTTAGCCTCAATGTCGGTGTTTCCAATGTATGCCATGTAACATCTCAGGATTGATGTGTTGCTGTTTAAATCGCTGTATGATTTGAATGTATTGATGTTTGACATTCTTAGTATGTCCCACCCCTGTAACAGCCGAAAGGCTAACAGTATTCGGAAATAAATATACTATTGTACTCCTGCTTCATGATCGATGCATGTATATTGTCTTATCCCGAACCGTTCCATTTTCGCGCTTTTCAACTGGCCGTTTTAAGGCATGTCACCACCTTCGAAGTAAAAAAAAAATACCACTTTTTCAGAGTGGTTTCTTGGGCGAGTTGGTCATTCATCGTGTAAGTAAGCGCAAAACGAACAAGGACGAACGAAGTGAACGGGACACAGCTCCGTGTCCCGTTCACTTCGTTCGTCCGTGTTCATTTTGCGCTTACTTGCACCATTTTTTCCTTATGATATTTTGAGAACCCCCAAACATTCTAAAATGTTCTGCAGAAAGAATCGTGTTTTTATCTCAGTTAAACCAAAAGTTATAGCCAATTTTCTAACAGCTGGTGGATAATTATTTATTTTTTTTGCGAGAGTTTGCCTTATGGCATAACAGTTATATATACAACATCACACTTGTTTCACGCAGCAAAGTCAGCAGAGATAGGTACTGAGGGCCCCATATCCACCGCTGTAGATCAGGGGGTCTCCCAGGATAGAGCCCTGTGCCCCGGAGGTGTTGCAGACGAGAGGTTTGAAGGGCAGGGCAGGTCCATAGAAGGTGGCTCGTGTCGGCTTCGGACGCAGGGACCGTACAA
Organism: Haemaphysalis longicornis; assembly: GCF_048455015.1. NCBI lineage: Eukaryota > Metazoa > Arthropoda > Arachnida > Ixodida > Ixodidae > Haemaphysalis > Haemaphysalis longicornis. Next base: position 248,081,541 of record NW_027526203.1, on the reverse strand, counting down.
AAGGGACAGGTGTCCGCAAACGGTGCGTGGTAGCGGGCAGGCCAAGCGTGGGTCACTGCTGGGGATAAGGCCACCCCAACCCGAAGCCTCCGCAGCACGACCTCCTCCCAGCGAGCGAGCCCGCTGGGAAGGTCAGTTCCACGCGGTGGAAGTAAAGCACGCGTGGCGCGGCGGAGGTTCTCCTTTTCCACCAGCAGTTCATCTAGGGTGGACACCGGAAGAAGTGGTAGCGGCCGTGGAAGGTCTATACGGCGACAGGCGCGATCCGCCGCTATGTGGGCAGGAAGCATGTCCCGGCGAACCCACAAAACACGCACAGGGCATGTGTATGTGTCCAGGATCGCGTGAATACGTGCCGAAATGCTGGTGCTACGCGCAACGCGACGTAGATCGCGGATCGTTGTCGTTGAGTCCGTGTAAATTTCCAGTTTCACGCCGGTAGTTACTGTCGATGCTAGTGCTTGGAGACCATCCCGAATAGCAGTAAGTTCTGCCAACAGGCTTGGTAGAGGGCGGAGGGTTTCGTAGGCGCAGCACTGGTTTAAGGTTGGGTGAGTGGGACAAGCCAAGGCTGTGGTTACGATGGAGTTGTGCGCCCCGGCGTTCACGAAAGCCTGCATGACTCGTGGCAGCGTCCCAGGCGCCCAGTGACCGACATGAAGGAGGGCTGCATCCGGAGGTTGATGAAGGCCAGAGGTTCGGACATGTAGCCTCGCCAGAGGCTTGTTGTCCGTCACCTGATGGTAGAGACAGGGTGGTCTAGCCACAGAAAAGGCTGGCATCGTATCAGGAACCTGGCCCATATATTCAGCGAGAGCTGCTGCCTCCGGTACATATCCACGCTTTAGCAGGCGAGCGGAACGACGCTGATGAATAATCTCATCTAGCGTGTGATGAATAATCTCATCTAGCGTGTGATGAATAATCTCATCTAGCTGGGCTTCGGCTTGTAGCGGTGGAATTGGTGTTATGCGAGGGAGGCCAGTAATGAATGGTGAGCACGATGACCTTGTTGATGGCCTCAAGCCGAGCCCAGTCCGCTTGCGTGATGTGCTGGAACTGTGCCTGATACACAAGCCGTGGCTGCAGTACGGCGCGCACTAGGAGACGGGTAATCGTCGAGCAGGCCCCGCCAGACTTCTGAGAGATGCGGCGAACGAGGTGGAGCATATGTCCGGCTTGCTGTCCAGCAGATCGGAGCCACTGAGCTGCTGACCCTGATGCCGATATTTCTAGTCCTATGGCCCGAAGACGGTCAACCGTGGGTATGCCGTTCGCATTCAGTTGCAGTGAAATGGGAGACACTGCAAAAAGGCGGTGGCCCCAAGCGTTGGCAACAGGAAGTAAAGCAGTCTTCTCTCGCGAAAGAGTGAGGCCCGCATACTCGCACCATCTCTGGCAGTCTGTTAGTGCTTGCTGGAGGCATTCGGCTTGTCGTGACTGGTCTGGATGCACTGATCACACCGTAATGTCATCCGCGTACATGATGAAATATAGATCTCGGATTGAAGCAAGGTGCCAAGCTAGCGGCAACATGACGATGTTGAAAAGAAGCGGAGACAGAACAGACCCTTGTGGTACGCCTCGGACTGGTGTAAAGTGACCGAAACTTGCTCCGTTGATTCGGATGGAAAAAGAATGGTGTGGAAGGAAGTACCGGACGAAATCGCATCTGGAAGGTGTAGGCCATTTAGAACTTGTAGGTAGCAGCGTGACTAACGTTGTCATACGCCTTGCTTATATCCATGGCGAGCACAGATCTCACACGGCGTAATCGGCCTCCAACTAAAACCATCGATGAGAGGTATTCCAACCAGTCCTCAGTACCGAGATAGGGCCTGAATCCAATTTGCGCCGGGTGATACCATTGGAAGGTATCAAGCCACCACTGAAGCCGTGTTGCAAGCATTCGCTCTAACAACTTGCACAGCTTCGATGTCAGGGCGATGGGGCGCATGTTGTGAAGTACATGTGGTGGTTTCCGGGGCTTTGGAATGGGAACAATATCCGCCCGAAGCCAAGAGTCGGGTAGTTGACCGGAGAGAGCCACACCTGAATAACCGAGTCCAAAAGCGGCACGAGGGCTGGGTCGTCGATGTTCTTGTACACCTCGTAAGTTATGCCGTCGGGACCTGCAGCAGTCCGCTGTTTAGCGTGATCGATCGCTGCCAGGAATTCATCCACTGTGAACGGTGCCTGAATTCCCAAAATGGCTTCATGAGTAGGTCATAATCCAACATCTTTCGGCAGGGGAAACGGAGACGGCATGGCCACTGGCACAACATCAAATGCAGGAAACAAGGCCGGAGCAACGTCGGGGGCGAATTGTGCCGGATCCTTGTTTGACGCAATACAAGCGCTGGCAGCTGCATCCGGAGGCCGACTGCGCGATTCCATGCGCGAAACGTGCGCCAGACAGATGCCGTTGAGGAAGATGGGTCTAGAGAGGTGCACCAGTCAAGCCAGCGCTGCCTCGACAGTCTTTTTTCGTGGCGCCTGGCAGCAGCGGTAAGGCGCTGATACTGAAGCCTGGCCGGTATGGACCAAGGATCCCGTGCGGAAATTACTTCAGCTTGCTTGCGCTAAACCCAAAGCTGCAGGAGCAGAAGATCGGGCTTTGGGCGGGACTCCTCCACCCACGTATGTTGAGAGGCGTCCATGAGGACACGCCGAAAAAGAGCGGTGGGTTCGGGATGGGCGCCGAGAAGGATGCATTCAGTGTGGAACGGAAGGTGTCCCAGTTCACCACTGTGCAACGGCGACGAAGGCGACCCGTCGACTCTGGAATGAGGCCCAGGCAAATGTGGTGATGGTCGCTGCCCCAGCAGTCAGCTTCACATTGCCAGGATATCGTTTGTGCACCAAGCCACCACGACAAGTCAAGTGAGTACGGTGGCATCCGTGCGTGCGTACACCAGCGTGTCGGGCAAGAGATGTCATTCAGAAGCGTGAAGTGGGCATCACAGAAGTGATCCAGTACCACACGACCACGCTCACTTGAGGACGGATATCCCCAATCACAGTGCGGAGCATTCAAGTCTCCCGCCACAAGTATGGGGCACTCAGGGTTGGTTCGCCGAAGTGCGGTAAGCCAGCCTAGCCGTAGGCGGGGCGCACGACCACTGTACGGGCGCACATAACAAGAAACCAGGATTACCGCACAACGAGGAAGTTGCACCTTTACCGCTACCACCTCCTGCCAGGCTGTACATCATGTGTCCAGAGGGACGGGGTTCTGAGGAAACCGAGATTCAACATAAATGGCCGCCTTGCCCGGAGGAGTAGAACTGGAGCTGCACCGGCGATCAGGAATTGATGGCTCCGCGTACGCAGTAAATTGCGGCAGGCGTGGGAGAGAGTTCGTCTCCTGAAGTAAGAAGGCCCAAGCATGGAGCTTGCCCAGACGAAGCCTTTCTCGGAGCTCTCCAATTTTCGTAGAGAGACCCCGACAGTTCCACTGTACAATGTACTGTTGCGGTTCGGGCATATTGACGGAGTGTTTAGCCACGGCCGCTGGATCAAAGCGCACAATCCAGCGGCCGTGGTTTAGCGAAGTTGTGCAGCAAGTACAGATACCAATGACTGTAGCTGGCGCACCACAAACTGGAGAAGTTTTTGGTGGGTTAATGCAGAGGAGGCTGGCGGTGAGGGAATGGAGTTCGTGGGCGGGGCGCTTTGATGATGCTTGGAGAAAAGACGAGGCGGACTTCAATGGTCTTGGGAGGATTTCGGTAAGCGTTGCTGGCAGCGAGTTAATTGAGACTTGCGCTTGGTGAGTTTGGTAATTTCACCATGCAGCAAAGCCAGCTTCTGGTCCAGGGCAACAAGCTCGTCTTCCGTAGGGGACGAAGGAACCTCAGTAACAGGTTGCCGACGATGGCGCGAACGGCGAACAACGTCTCGATGTGTTAGCTGCGAGGGAGGCTCTGCGGCTTCCTCCTCCATTGCATCCTCATCCTCCTCCACCAAGCAATCGAATCGGTTGAATGTCGAGGTTGGGTCTGGCTGAGAACGAGCACGCCATGCAAGACGCTTAGCACGCGTTGCCTTACTATTGGTGGGGCAGCCTTTATCGGTGATCTCATGATCATCAGAGCGGCAGAGACCGCACTTGAATTTTGGCTGTTGAGGCGATGCCGTTGCGTCCTCACGGGCATCCGCGGCTGAAGACGGCCAAGACTTGCTCATGTGACCTTGTCTAAAACAACGGTGGCAGTGCACTACCACTGCTTTATATGGACGAGGTCGAAGTACACAGCCATTGTAGAAGAGGCGGTTTGGAGGATCAAGCGGACCCCGTAGCGTAACGAGGCAAGTACGTCCGGATCCCATATACCGTACAAGAAGCACTTGATGTGTGTCACATTTGATGTTGTCACGAATGTAGTCCGGATTCTCGCCGGGGTCTACACCCGCGACGACATATAGCGGCAGATGTCGGTGCCTGAAACCAGGTACGATTGCACTTGTAGAATCGTGTCGGCAGTGAGAGCTATGTGCTGCAGTGAGCAAAGCTTTGCCACGGCGTCCAGAGTCGGCACCCACACGGATACCGTGTTTGTTGGCCGATGATAAGCATATCCGGTGAATCCATTGGCCGAGACAGCTATCTAGCAACGTCTGCAAGGTCTTTGTGGAAAGATTCAGAATGTTGAAATGCTGTCGTGGCTTGATGGAAACTTTGTATCTGGATGAGTTCTGGGCTTGGGGCAAGGAGTTCCGTGGGGTAGAAGTTGTCGCACATATTTTTGCGGGAGGTGGTGACGAACCTATCTCAACTAAGGATGCAGGCTGCTGAGTGCTTCCCGGTGCACAAGCCCGCTTCGCAGCAGGCGGTAGGGTAGCTGCCTTTGGCACACCAGTATTCTTGTCTGCCGGTCGCTTCGGTGACGTGTCCGCGGGTGGTAACGGGAGCGAAGACGTTACCTCCATCAGTGGCGGAAAGTCGTCACTAGCATCAGCAGTAGCGTCAGCGGCAGCAGATGCACCTGGCAGATGCATGTTTTGTGTCAGTCGTTCCTGGTCCAGGGCGTTAGACATGACAGGGCCTTGTCTTGCTCGCAGGCAGCTCAGTGGAAGCTGTGCTAGATCTAGCGGCCGAGGGTAGGGCTCCGAGCTTGGAGACAACCCCTTGGGGTCACCCTTGAGTTTGCCGCCGTGTCGTATCGGTGCCAGGGGGATGGTAGAGTCGTTAGAACGAGAAAGGGTGATGCAGAAAGAGGATTGAGCCCGATAAGACGAAAACAACGAGTAGTCGGAGAATACAGGCAAGCCGCTCCTTTGTCGTCGTCGTCGTCACCCCGTGGACGGTTATGAAACCTAAACTATTGTGACTTACAGAAACTGATAACGCAGCAAATATCAGCAGCACACATTACAAATTTTCTGGTATTTTTTAGACTGATACGTAAAAGATTATTGAAAGACAATTGTCGAGTCTTCCGTTTTTCTAAACATTGCTTTAAATTTCTGTAAGGGGGATGCATGACCCCACAAGTGTCTCTGTTTACTTTGCGCGCGCCTTATGCTCCTGCTGTGAATTATAGAAGGCTTGTCATTTTTAGAGGTATTATTCTTAGTAGAAACCGTAATTACATAGGCTGGGCGTTTAAAAAAAAAGGCGTAGTAAAGTCCAGGAAAAGAGGCGACAAAAGTGGAAGTTTCGTTACAATCAGTACACAATGAATGCTCCAATCGAAGACCATGTGGACGTGGATGTATCGGTTAGTGCAGCAAAGCTTGGGAACATGGAGAACAATTGTGAGGTGCCGCTGCGAAAACCTTTACTGCAAGGTAATAGGGTTACAGGTATGCGGACCTTATAATCTGTTTTTGCGCAGCTGACTTAGGTTGCCTAAGACGTCCACGTGGCCTGCCCACCCTACCTTTTGGTAAATTTATGTGGCTGTGGGACACTCTAACTATGACAAAAGAAGTACAGCAGATATTTTGAGGGAAGCAGGCATCGAATTTGGCCACCACACTCCCGTAGCATATTGTACCAGTGACCAGTATCGAGTGAAGCAGGGTAACCGCCAATCAACGGGTGAGACCAAACACCTCCGAAAAAAAAGTACGGGCAAAAACAAAAGCCAAAAAAGAGCTCGTGGTAACTCAGGAGAACCTAGCTTTGAACCTGGTGAATTTTAACGTTCCTGGAGAAGATTGTCTGGTTTAAACACGGATCGAAAGACTTTATTTTGGTTTGCCCCCTGCACATGCACCTTTTGCCACACTGTGTGTGAAGCTAACATGGAACATCGTGTTCTGCACTGCTCCGCTTTTGATATTCATAGACTGAACCATAGTGTTTTTCAAAATTCAGATATAGAAGCATTGCATAGGGACATTCTCGGAAATCCTCAACACTTGGTGACCTTAGCTTAGTTTGGCGTTGCCAGTGGCCTGGCGAGCGTGATTTAGTGGGCTGCGGGCATTGCCTCCCTCCCTATTCCCCTCTTCCCCCACCAGCGCCCTTCGTCCTCCCCTTTCTATAAAAGAATTTATCATCATCATTTTGGTTTCTCTCAAAACGATTTTTTGCACTTTCTTCTTTCGTACCTTCAAAATGAATATTTATTTTTCAATGAAACTTCGCCGGATTTTCTCTTTATTACTATTCTGTGCAATGAACTAGGATTTTTAAAAACGTATGGTAAGTTTTGATGTAATCATGATTTATTTAAAGGAATGCAGACAAAGATGACACATTTTTGTTTTCTTTTGTTTTTTCGCTATAACTTCATTCCACATTATCGGATAGCAAAGATCCCAGTTGGTTGCACAGTACGGTTAGTTGGCTACCTCTGTACGAAAGATTTTGCAATTCGTACAATTCATTCTATAATTATATTCGCGTAACGGCCAAGTTTGAGGTATTTTTTGTCAATAACCAGCATCAATTATATTATTTTCACTATTTTTACCTTTTAAATAGTATTATAAAAACGGCCCTTTATAAGGTCCATAGGAAATAAAAATTTACCGTAAGAAATTTGAACGTTTTTTAAAAAAGGTGGTGACATACCTTAAAGGGGCCCTGAAAGGCATTTTGAGCACACTAAATGAACTAGCGCAACCGTTAGATTGGGTCGTCAACGTCCTCTGTGCCAAGTATTACGCGCAGCGGAAAGCTCACACTTTTGTTGCAAAGTTTGTCGTTTTTTTCTCACCCTTCCCTTCGTGTTTTTGGACGCCGCCATCTTCACATGTCTACATCATCGATTCCCAGATGTTCGTCATGAGCTAGACATCCTGCCATTGGGCGGCTTTTTCACGCACTTCCGGCAAAGAGATGAGTCGTCTGCTCAGCGTCGGCTCGCCGGCTGGTCTGCCAGCGGAGTGCCGGAATGCTTGGGCATTTTACGACAAACGAAACAAGTGTAAAACAAACGCTTAACCGTTTGTATTGAATGCAACACGGCCATAACACGACATGGATATTCTGTTACGTGAGTACGTTCCATAAAGAAAGCGTTGAAGCCCCGTGGCACAATTCTTTCGTGCAGTCGCAGAGAACGCCCTGAGCCGAATGCCCGGGTTTCACGCATACATTTTATTCAACTTCAAAACAATCCAGAGATGCGTTTCTAACGAACACAACGTCACAACATGCGTTGAAAGTCTGAACCACGATTGACAGAGGATGGGTTGCCTCCTGCCCGTCGTAAATTCGGTACTCACCTCGCGCGCGCTTTGCGGGGACGAACAGCAAGTCACTTAACTCTGGCGCACAAGCCGATGGCTTTTAGCCACGCACACTGCACATACCCCATGCGAGGTTGAGTCGTACGTCGCTCGAGAAAGATAATCCAGACCATGGGAAGCACTATCCACCCGCAGAAGCACGTCGCATGTCATCGCGAAACAAAGGCGTCCACAACACACACACCATCGCCTCCTGTAATGCCAAACGCATCTCGCACTTCCCAATGGGAGTGAGTGGTACGCCTGCAGTGCCCACATGTCGCGAAGTGGGGCCCCAAGCTGAACCGTGATCACGCAACCGTAACTGACTTCTAGAGCGGTTTGTGCCTTGTTGCCAGGGCAACCGATGTTTGATATTGTCAAAGAAATGGTGCTCGCTCCAGCGCTAGAAAGCTCAGAGCCGCGCCGGAGCATGCTTTGCCAACGTTGCCGCTCTCCAACACGCGTCGCCCCAAGCTGAACTGGTCACATGATTGAAGCGTTTTGTGCACGGGTTCTGTATCGGTTTAATATGACTTTTTCACATGCCGCCGGCAAAAATTACCACCGCCGCAAAATAAGACCCGGAACCAGAGGGGCCACATCTGATACGGCGCTTTTTGGATAAACAGTGCGCGGTGCATCAAGGGAACGAGCGCACGACCCTCCCCGTGCGGCTGCGAGTTCGCCGCCGATAAAAAGTCATGTGCCGCCAGCAACGTACACCGCGAAAGGGCAAGGCCAGGACGCCGCATACATGCGGCCAGATTTTTCGTTCGCTTTTCCAGCCTTGAGCGGAGTGCGACATTCATGGTGTCAACAAAGCTTGCCCGTAGCAGATGACAGTCTGATCAGCGAAATAGCGGAAGTACGTCACCGCTGCGGAGCGCAGCATCATGGGAGGCAAGGCTCGCGCGCCGTCAACAGCGGAGAGTAAGTCGAAAGGAGGAGGAAACGCGGAGCGACGATAATGCGCGGTTTTTGATTTACGATTTCTCAGCTAATACTCATCGCTTTAACAAAATTCTTGCGGGAGGAAATTGCAAATACATTGCTTTATTTGGGTACATGTACATCCATGCATCGGCGGAAGGTATTTCAGGACCCCTTTAACGCAATAGAAGCTCGGTTTGACGCTTGTAGAGCCATCTTTGTGTTTCATTGTCAAGTAATTTTTGCTGGGATGCTTTTAGTAACAAAAAAATTGGCCGCGTATCTGCTCCTTTCGTTGGAAATGTCGTCAAAAGACGATAGTCTTTGTTTACATTTGGCAAAGAAATGCATCCCTTTGCTTTCCCGCTCACCTCTGATGCTGTTCCTGTACCGTCGCACTCATTCCAAGGTAAATACACTAAAGGTTTACGCAAGGCGATTTGAATTTACCGCGTTCCACTGATACAGGCCGAATTCCTCGATGCCAGCGCTGCAGTACGGCGGAGACGCGCGTGAGAGGAGGCGGCCGACTGGAAGGTTTATAGAGCCGCGTGGCCGTACTCCACGTGCATTCCAAGTAGAACGTGGAACCTAGCTAGTGGAACATTTCGTTGCTGTTGCCGCGTGATTTTTCATATGCCACCAGGAGGCGGCGGTTTTCTGCAGTAGATGTAGAATATCATTTGTTATCGAAAAACCAAGCAGCCATGATTTGTTTAATAAAGGAACACTGTAAATATCCCTTGTGTGCTAATTTCCTGTCTTATATTTGCGTAATGTCTCATTCTTGTTCAACAAAGTTGGCAAGTATGAACATATAAACCGGGCTTAGACGTTTACATGTGGCTGTGAGTATATAAGACTATTGCGCAATATGAATTTTACTTTGGCCGGGTGGCTGAATCGAGCCACAGACAATGTCAAACTAGTAAATGATGAACCGTTCACAACTGGTGTAAAGAAGAGATTAGAGCAGGCAATCGGAACAGAAAGCGGTTCACTTATCACTGTCTGGGAACAGCTAAAAAGTGACGTTAAGTGCAATAGAAAGGTCGTCCATGATGCGTCATAAAGAAAAGCAGGAGGAAAAACAATTACAAGGTCAGTTGCACTTCTTGCTAGGGGTTGAGGCTCAACAGCCTAGAATTTTTACAAAAGAAATAAGACAGGTTAAAAATAAGCTGGGGGTCATCGACATCGAGAAGTACAGGGGTGCCATAGTGCGCGCACGCGCAGAGCGACTCTGGTTGGGCGAAACGCCAAGCAAACGTTCCATGAGTGACGAAAAGGGTTATGCGCAGAAGATTGAGATTAAAGCTATTCAATACAATAATGTGGTTTCTAGAGACTCTGAAGTCATTGAGAGCGCATTTTTTGAGCATTATAAGGAACTGCTGGGAAGTAAAAAGCAAGGTAGTAAAGATTACGAGGAAACTTTCTTGCCGTCAATGCCAAAGTTAAGTGATGATGACAGAGCAAGCATGGACGCGCCGATCAGTTTGCAGGAGATAAATAAAGCCATCGACGAATTAACCGTAGGAAAGTCGCCGGGGCCAGATGGATTGGGAGCCGAGTTTTACAAGTTCTTGAAAGAAGACATAGCAGTAATTTTGTACGGGGTAATAATGGAAACGTATGAATCCAAGAGAACACCGCCTTCGTTCCGGAAAAGCCATATCGTGTTAATTCCTAAAACTGATGATCCGGAAAAGCTGTTGGCGGTAGAGTCGTATCGGCCAATCAGCTTAACGAATGTTGATTACAAAATTTTCATTAAGGTCTTGGCTAGCAGATTGCAAGGAGTCATAAAAACAATTGTTGGAGCTCATCAAACGTGTGGAATTCAGGGACGATCTATTTTTACCAATATTCATGTCGCAAGAAGTGTATTAGAGTGTTGCGACGCACTAGGGGGCCACGTGGCTATGATTCAAATTGATTTGCAGAAGGCCTTTGACCGTGTTGCGCATAACATTCTTTTCTCACTGTTAGAACACGTTAATGTAGGATCCGTCATCCTCGAAGGTGTAAAGATGTCGTACGCTGAGTGCTCAGCTAGTGTTATTGTAAACAAAAAAGTGGGAGAAAGTTTTAATATACGGTGAGGCAAGGGTGCCCCTTGAGCCCCTTGTTGTTTGCGATTTATCTTGAGCCCTTTTGTTTAAAGATTCTTCAAAAGGAGAATATACACGGATTCCGTTTGCACTACAGTGAAGTTAAAATTTTGTCATATGCCGATGACATCGCTGTTTTCTGTAGTGATAAGAAAAGTGTGAGTGAGGTGGTAAATGATCTAAAGCGATTTTGCGAGTTGTCTGCCAGTGCATTTAACTGGAACAAGTGCATAGGATTTTGGCACGGTGACTGGCAAAGTAGGCCAGCGTTTTTCGAGAACATGCCTTGGACGACAACTCCGACCAGGTACCTGGGCATCCCGCTTGGAAACTCAGGACGCTAGCGAGTACTGGGACAGAGAAACTGATAGAGTTAGAGAGAAATTAACACAATGAGGGGGGGGGGGGGGTGAGAGATCTGTCAATGTTTGCCCGTGCATCAGTATGTAATGTGTTTGCCGTTGCCAAAGTATGGTACGTCCTTCAGGCGATTTATATGTCAAGAAGGAACATACAAAAGCTGCACAGAGTGTTCGCGGTGTTTTTGTGGGGCTCAAGTTGGGAGCGCATGAGTAGAACTAATTTGTTTCTCTCGGTTAAAAGTGGTGGATTGGGACTGGCACATTTGTTTATCCGACAAATAGTTCCCCGGTTTATGTTTTTGAGAGAGCAGAGAGATTGCTTTCTACGTACTGTGGTGCAAGTCCGACTACGTGATGCTATTACAGACTATGTAGTTTCAACTTCTGAATTCCGATGTGTACGCGTGCGTGGGTTCTTGCGCGAAGTCGTGGATGCTTTTAAGATTTTGAGGGTTAGGTTTTCCTCGGAGTATTTGAGTAGTGTACCACGGAAGAGTTTATACAAAGATATGATTGATGTATGACAACCTGTACCGGTTTATCGTCAGTTGTATGCAGTAGGTTCAGGAAAAGATGTTCTAAAAAGAGTGAAACAAATGCCAGTACGTTCATCCGTTAAATCTTTTTTCTTCAAACTTCATAGCGGCACGCTACCGGTAAAACCCTGGCTGCAGGAAAAAGGACTATATGTGCACCCATGGACACTTAACTGTCGATTATGTCAAAAGCTGGAAACAATTGAGCACATCTTTCTCCACTGTTGGGACGCGGTGTTCTACTGGGACATCCTCCAACGAACCTTGAAAAAAGACTTGCCATTAACGCCTTATGGCATTCGCTTTTTGCCCGTAAACAATGATGGAGGCGTGCCCTATGATATGTTCATGACACTTAGTATGCATTCGATGTGGAAAACTCGAGTGGCAGTTCAAAATGCTGAAGAGGATGCTCGCACGGTGCGGGAGTACTTCATTGAAAGCGTTGTTTATATAAGAGAAGTGTATAGAGTCATGCCGGAAAAACCTGAGTGGTTACCCATTCTGGACGTTCTAGCGCAATTTAAGATGTTTTAAACCACCCCCATCAGCCGACTGGTGGCTGGAGCTACTAATTTGTGTACTGTGCAGTGCGTTGTGTGTTGTCGCCAAGCAGGCAATAAAGAAGAAAAAAAAACAGACAGACAGACAGGCAGACAGACAGACCAAAATTTCTGGGTTTAAGTAGCCCAAGAAAGACTTCTTTAAAAGTTAGAGGCGTTTTCTGTAATCATACTCCTTTCGTACTCGTAGTTGGCCATGCTTCTCTGCAGAACAGGCAGTGTGCGAAAGCCAGCTTACAAAGACCAAGCTAACACCAATACTTTGAAAGTCGGCTTCACGTGTAAACACAAATGCATTGCTGGGAAGACATTTGTTCAGGAGCAATTGAAGATGTCATTCAAATATGGAGGCTACAAGACCTCTTTGTATTTTTTTACGAGAGCTTCTCGGTCGGCCCACCAGTCTACGAGGAAATGGATTAGGTTTTTGACAGGACGCCATCGGTCCCACTAAGAAAGTTTTCGCTTTAAAAGAAATTCGGTGTCCTTCCGCTCGGTGAAGGATGACCAACGAAGCTGCGGTGCTGAGACAATATGCTTTTATCGTGGTGCAGTTCAAGTAGTGCACAAAACAAAACACGCACGTTTGTTTGCAATTTGCGATTTAGCATACTTCCCAGATAATTACCTGAATTAAAGTTGGACGGACTAGAGTTATATTCTAGCGGACAAACATGGGGCTGTCCGTTTCCATCCCGTAGAAGCCCCTGTATTGGTAGCGGACGGGAATTCCCCAACATTTACAGATTCACTGTAAAGTATGTAATTTTGAAACAAATGAAATTGCGCATAACGGTCGAGCCGTCTTAGCGACTAATTGTCATATAATTGATTTTGGGATAGTTTCAATGAACGAAAAGTTATGCCTGTTTTCTATAATTATACTCCCTCCGTAGACGGAGGTGCTTCACTGTACAACGAACAATGTGGAAAAGCCAGCTTACAATTAAAGGCCAATTACAAAGAAACGGAAACTATGCGACACATAGTGTTATAATATGAGGGTATCCCTCCAAATCTACATGAAGGGAATATTGGGCTTCCAGAAGCCCTAGGATTTAAGGGTATCACAGAGGAAGTTAACTTCAAGGCTGTCGAGAAGACGAAAAGACGATAAAAATGCTGGTGGACGAAAAGTTCAGAGTGGAATATTGCCCAGCACAGTTGCCACTTGTAACAGGAAAAAAAAAAGTATTTTGTGCCTAATAAGCTTTTTGTGCCTGTCCTAAGCAGGGTGTCATCACCCCGCTACAAAGGGGAAACCAATAGCAATCATCATCATCATCACCACCAATAAAGTCGTCTTCACCTATAAGCACATATTCATTGCTGAGAAGACGTCTCTTCAGGGGCAATATAAGCCGTGTTACATCAAAATATGGAGGCCATAGGACGTTTTTTTTAATTTAATTTTAAATAGGCTTGTGCGAATATTCGGGCGCTTCGAATATTCGAACGAAGATTACAGTATTCAAATTCGCTTCGACTCGAATTTAAAATTTCTGAGATTTCGAAGTATTCGGGATGAACAAATATCACAACTTCGTTCAAGTTGCGGTTTCGTTAGGCAAGCCGCAGTGCCATTGACATAAGTTCTACATCTTGACTACATGTGGAGCCAAGACAAACTAATAGCATCCTCGATAAACACGCACCGGGGTTGCCCCCAAAACCGGCGCGGTGCACGGTGCCCAACGACGGTGCGCACCGGCGCGGTGCATTGATCGAGGACGAACTGAGTGGTTTGGGTGCCTGGATGTTCCTCCTCACCAGGCACCCTATGAGTGGTTCTACCCTAGCGCCATCTCTTAAGCTGTGAAATCAACTCATCAAGAGGTTCACAAGTGGCTAAAATGCAGCGTAATATAAACAGCGCCACTACAAAGTGATATTTATTGAAAGCTAATGATTATATGTGCACGCAAGCCATATCCGTCACACATGCGCGACAACGTACTTCACCGCTTCCACTAAACAGCTGCCTACAAGCTGCTTCTCATCTTCGTTCTGAGAGTTATTGGCGGTGAGATCTTTGAGTGGCGCCCCCTGGCTCTGACGTCGGCTTAGGGATTCGCGCCGCTGTCGTCTGCTCCACTCCGCGTGTGAGGGGCAACAGTGCCTGGGCTAGAAATCGCCCGCTTCGTTGCTGTAGTGCGTTAAAAAGCGTATTTCTAGCGACTCAGTTATTTTGCCAGCTTCTGATGCATCTGGATAATTTGAAGCTGTATCCCCCACAAGTTTGCAAGACACGAAGAGATAGAGAACAACTTTCTTCAGAGTATCGGTCAGAAGATCGTGTGTAACTCGTCCTTTCTTGCTTATTCGCGAGGATCAGCGATCAGAGCTTCTCGATAAGTATTCAAAATGCGTAGGCTTCCCTGCAGTATTTTTGAGATGCTCTTATGAAGACTCAACAGTCTAATACTACGTACCAAGCAGCGGCCTCTACACGCTCATCGCACAGCAGGAAATAAAGCGGCTTTCTTCTGTTTCTTTCGTTGTTGTCTTGTATCGGATTAATGTTTCTTGCTTTTTTTTTCTGCCCAACGCATTAATTTTTCTGCGCCGTCACCAACTTCTTATTAGGAGGTTTCGGGATGCTTGGGAGCCTTACAAAGGTCGTGTGGATATTTCCTTCAGTTTGTATGGCATACATTCCCTTCTTTACAAATTGGCTTTCATTACGGCTGCGTGCAAGAACGTGCATATCCGCAGCGTGCTTTGTTTATTCACATGCAAATACAATGAGAAGGTTTGTGCTACGCCACCGCGATCGCGCCCTAAACAACGTGGTCCACAGTACTCGAAGGCGGCTTTTGTGCTCCGAATATCTATCGTAATTATATCGTTATTATAACGAACTGACTCTCAACTCGAACAATGATGACATGATTATGGTGTTGAAGGCATGATATACTCGCTAACTAACGTAATAAATAGTATACCTGCATATATTACAAGACTCGAAACCGAAGAACAATTCCAAGTAGCTCTTTATTGCTTTTCAACCCTTCCAGGCGCGAAGAACAAATCCTTTTCTACTCGGGATGGCGTTCTATGATTTGAAAAAAATTACTTTTACTCTCTTGTCCTGGACTGAGGACCCGGCCCACTAACCAGATCGATTTAATTGTTAAACAGATTTAATTGTTAAACAAAGTTTTCCCCTCCTCCGCTTACTCCTCCTCCTCCTCTTGAGTGCAGTTTTCCTGTAACGCATATCCGAATATCGGGAAGATATGGCTGTGCAAAATGTCCGAAATATCCCTCCCGGTCTTAACAAACATATATGTGTTACTATAAATTTAACGAAGACGTGACTCGTTTTGCTCAATAAACCTCCTTACTGGTTAGATGCCTGGTATAGAATCAGCACGCGCGTATATACACACTGGGTTATTTGGAACTCAACCTACAGTTTTTGCAGTCTATAGTGCATGTCGGCAAACTTTCATGCCTTGACAACGTAAAGTGATGTGACAAAACGCGTTCGAGCATTCAGCAAGGTTGCAAAAACTGTTTTACCTTACTATGATTACCGGGAATCGTGATGCCTTCTGCCAAAGCCGACAGCCCTGAAGGCCTAGAATTTGCTTTGGTCTTCCATTTTCGCTGTTGTCGGTTGTTAGCAGCTGACTATTCCTTTTGTTCGAATTCTTACATGAGAAGCTGACGCCTAGCTCCGACTCTTCGCGCTCCGCACAGGACCGGCTTCGCAAGGAATGGGGTGGCGCCGGCAATGTTTCTCCCGTAGCGGTAACCAAAACTATACTTTAATTGACACCATAAGCTAGTGTATGCGATTTTAAGCCTATTATTATGATCAAAAGTTACCCACACGCCAATTCTGGTGCGGACGAGCATCAGACGTTGACCGAGCGCAAAGAAACAGCAGGGAGAGCGAAGGGAGAGAAACAGCAGGGAGAGCTACGATGAGCACGGAGAGCGAAGCATTAATTAGATTTAAAGCATTAATATAATTAAATTTAAATTTTGTGGGGACCCTTGTTTCCCTACCCTCGCCTGCGCATGTTTTCGCGAGCTGGGAGCCGCCATTTTGGGCAGCCGGCGCGTCACGTCAGTCGTGACCTCTTCGTGACCCCGTGCGCGCGCCGAACCGGCTCGCCGCGAACGTGTGCGCGAGGGCGCGGGGGAAGGAGGGCCAGTTTGCCACCTTTCTTCGAGCCACCCTCTCCCCGACCTGGGGAAGATCTCCTCTCCCCTCCGAACTGACCTGCGGGACGAACGAGCGCTAGCCTCCGCCGGGAGTCGACTGCGACTGGGCGATTTGGTTTGGTCGGAGTCGGTTGGCTCGGCAGTGCCTACGCCGAATGCCCCGATGACGGTGAACCCAGTTGGCTCCACGGACTCTGCCGAGAGATTCTGCGGTCGCCTCGGGATGCCTCCCCTGCTCCCGCGGCCGTGATGACGGATATCGAGGTCTGAGCCCAGCGGCTTGAGCGAGCGACAGGAGCCACTGTCTCCCCGCGAGCGATAGTCGTGTTGTCTGGTGTATGCCCTGTATCTGCCAGGCAATAAAGCCTCACTTTGGATTGCCGGAGCCTGTCTACTGCATGTGGGTACTCGAACCCGTGCGTGAGTCTTCGGATTCCGCAGGGCTAGTGTACGGCGCGTAGCGTTCTCTAGCAAAGCTAGCCGGGGTCCTCTGCTATCCCGTACGTTAGCCCACATTGGCGCCCAACCAAGGTTTTTTGCGATGACAGGGCGGCACCCCCGCTTCTCGTTGCTTGATTCCGAAGTTCAAGGCTGGTTGTCGGACGAGATTGCTCGTGGTAACGGCTTGCGGGACGCCTCTGTCGACCCGCTGCTGCCCGCCACCGCGCTTACGCCAGAGCTTTGTCGAGGCGGCGCCGATCTCCCCGATAACCGACGCGCCGCGCAGGGGAGCCATCCCGCTTCTGCCGGCGTGAGGCATTCCGACAGCCCGAGGGCCGCCACCACTACGCCCAGGCCCCTCTGGGGCCCAGGCAGCGCTATCTTAGCAGGCAAACAAAGCGCCGCGCGGGAGAGTCACGGGAGCTATCATCCCACTCATGCCGGCGTGCCGCACGGTGTCGGCGGGCGGAACGCTTCTCGCGACCACCTGCCGTCACCACGGGCTGCAACGAGATCATGCCCTCCGGGCCTTGGTCGTAGCAACCCAGCGGATAAGTTTGCAAAGGAGGAGCTGCGCCGCAGCTCTAGCGCACCCGACCCCGCCGTGCACGAGCCTCACGGCTCTAGCGGTGCGGCGGTCGCCTCGTTCACCAGCGCGTTTGCGCCACGAACGTACCCCACCACGCAGACCTCGCAGGCGGTTACGGCTGGGGCGCACGTCGCCTGCCTTACGCCAGCGTTGTCTCGCGAGGAACCACCCTTTCCTTCGGCAGCAGTCGATCTCACACAAGCCCTGATCAACGCGGTGCGCGCACAGCCGAGCGTCAGGCCTAACAGCTCGCTCGGTAGCCTCAGAATACCCGAGTACGGCGGTTACTCTGACCGCATGAGTGCTACGGAGTACCTAGAGGCGCTGCACCGCTATCAGGAGGCGTCGGGTATGGACGACAGCGTGATTATAGGACGTGTTCTGCCTATATCGCTGACCGCCCAGGCTGCACGGTGGTACCGGCTGGTGGTGCGCGACGCTCGTACGATGGGCGAATTTGAAGCGCTCTTTCGCAGTGAATTCCTGCCCCCAGATTACGAGCGCCGCATGTTGAACGAGCTAGAGATGCGAACTCAACACCGAGATGAGTCTCTGCTCGAATACGTCAGGGCAATGCAGGAGTTGTTTTTGCTTGCAAAGCCCATGGCGTCGGAGGCGGAAAAGGTTGAGAGGGTGACGAGACAAGCCCACCCAACTTTTGCAGCGTACCTTCGAGGCAGTCAGTTTGCCAACCTCAATGAACTGGCCAGCGAAGCAAAACGCATCCAAGCCGATATTCTAGCTGCTCGCAGCTATCGGCCGCCTCCCCCAGCCCACGCCACGCTGGAGCCAAGGTGCGCATGGCAGGGTGCGTCCCCACCGCCCATGCCGCGCACCGCGGCAACAGCAGCGTACGCGGAGAGCACGGAAATAGATCCGCGCGATGTGTCGGAGCGCGCGCTCGACCCGTACTCGTACGCCATGCGGGCGCGTTCTGACGCCCAGCAAGGCATGCCGCGGCACGGCTACGGCCGGGGACAAAGCGCGCATGAGGAACCCAACAGCTACGCTCGTGTGGAAAGATCGAGGGGGGAGGAGTTGGCAAGGTACACGGCGCTCTACCGACTGCTCCACAAAGCCGACACAGAATGGAAGGTTATAAGCCCGTTTTCTTTTGAGTCCGACAAGTCGGATCCAACATGTCGGGTCCGACTTGTCGGTCCGACACGCGAGTTTGTGTCGGGCGGCCGTTTTCTTTTGCGTTCGGGAGCAGGACCCCGACAGCAGTGTCGGGCCAAAGACGTCACTTGAATCGAATATTGTGATTGGTTCGTCCGACCTTATAGTACTTTTTGTTTACGCTCAAACAGCTATTATGGTCATTTGAGAAAATTTGAGTTTATTTCCCTCAGCATGGCGCGAATGTTGATCTCGCTAGACTTAATCAGCCTGCAGCCGTAACGTCTATGTAGACGCAAGCGCATTGGAGAGCTTCCCATAAACCAGTGCATGTCTGGCGATGCTGCAGCTTGGCTCGGGCAGGGTCACTCTGGCTTGGATTATGAAGCGGCGACGGCGCAAAATCTTCCCGTTTTTCCGAATCTCATGCGGCAAGACTGTTCTTTGAAGCATAATCGCTCTCCCAGCAACGTAACATGCGTCCACGTACGTAGAAGCGCTCTATGATTATGCAGAAACAAGCTCTCGACCGTTCAGCGCATCGCATTCTGATACGGTGCGCACGGGCTGTCTATTTGCGTCGTTGCGGCAAATGTTAGCGCTTCTTTCGTCAATTGCAATGAGCTCAGGTATTTTAAATTCTGCGACGCAGGGTACAAAATTTTGGTATGGGAATATCGGCAGCATAGTTGTTACCTTAACATCATGTCCGCATCTCTTAAACACATATTTACGTACTCATTTTGCGATTACGTGCCTGTGGAACTACGATCAGCGATCGTATTTAGGAACTGGCAAAAACCGGAATAGTTCCACCGACCGTCGCCGCAGTGTTTTCTTTTTTTTTTTTAATGGCGATGCCGGCTTTGACCTGTGTTCTACAACGAGATTACCTTTTCTGGACGACTGTACGAAGGCTCCCATCCAGGTCAACAGTTTTACTAATAACTTCCACAGAAAACACAGCTAGGCACATTTAACACTTTGCTGCATGCTTCAAGTACATTTGTTTACAGTTAATTATGCTGATTCCGACACTACAGATTTTGTTTGCAAATTAGCACAGGCTTAGAACCTGGTCCGGGGTTTGTAAAAGCAGGCGTCCGTACACGTCTGCATATGGTGGCCATATACCAGAACGCATGAGCGATTCATACAGCATAATGGAAGCTTTTTTTTTTTTTTTTTATCCCTCACAAGAACAGGCCAGTCCCACCACCTGCACTTACTGGGGGTACCAGCCGTCTGGCCAAATTAATTTCAAAAAATCAGTTCACATACTGCCTCCCACCCTCCCCGCTCCTTTCTTGCAGCCTGGGTTACTGCTTGTTCATCGGATTGGAGTGAATAGCTGACACTCTCCTCCTACTTCTAATGGTCCCCATGGTAGTGCCCTTGGTCTTTCCTTTAAATTTTCTGTAATGAATTATTTCCATTGTAAATGAGCCTAGACAGATTTCGCTATATGCTGGCAATTTCACTATTTCTTATAATACCCCCTCCTGGAGTCGTGTGGGCTACGGGGTTAAAACCGGATGACTGCAGTCTCCCTTCATATCATCAACAAAAAGAGTCCACTCACACTTTTTTACCCTTTTTCAGGAAAACTTGCCCGAAGCTCAGAAATGTACTCGTCTAGCTATTGTATAAACTAGCAACTTGAGCTGAAGTCACATATAAAAACCAATGTTTCCTCATCTTGTCATGAAGTCGGTTTTATAAAGCATAAACTCACCGATACTCCAGCAAAAGTTAGATTACTTTTGTACCCTACTTTAATTTGATAGAAACTTCAGTATGCCTGCACCGTCTCAGACCCCTATAGAGGAAATAATATCGAATTGGTTTAAAAGGCTCTAAGAAAGGCTGTTGACTTTATTTATTCTAAATATAATTGCACAAATTCTCTTTGTGAGGTCATATAAGCTGATGGGATTCGAATATTAGTCAAGGAGAAAGTTTTTGCATCTTACATTTGTTCACTGTTCAGAATTCTAACAATGGGCACACGGATTCTGTTAATGAGCTCATGCAAACTGGTGCGATTGAAACACAAGGGAAAAAAGAAATCTTAATGCCTTCAAATTTTTTGCTGTTGTTATGCTACAAACTTGGCCTAGATACAAGACCACGACATACTTCAAAATAATATTCATCATTACCATTTTCATTCTTTCACCCGTTCTACACACCGGTTGAAATTTTTTTTCCCACACGTATTATCGACTGGAAAAATACGCCTGAACATGTCTTAATTTGAATACATAGAAGCAAATGTTTAGTTTATCTTAACCTTTTGTTCTTTCTCATTGCTGCCACATGTTGTATGCTGAACTGCTGGTATCTATGATCTTGTTCACACCTTTATGCCCTTCCTTCTTGGGCCTCTGGTTCGCAGTACGCACTTCAATAAAAATTTTAAAAATTAGTGACAAGGGCAGCTGGAGGTGCTGAAGAAAAATTGGCTTCACAGTAATTGCAGAAGACTCACGGCAGAACACGACGTGTATACCCCACACAAAATAAAACTCGCCGATATAATTTTATTTCAAAACAAGACAGCTATGTACAAAAACAGATAGGCCCCAGAGATTTATAGATACATGAATTATTAAGCCTTAGTTATAAACAAAACTGGCTACGTTTTGTTAAGAGCAGTGATGCCTCAATGAGTTACCAAGATCTAGTTCATTTCCGTAATTTCCACTTATAACGCGGTCTTCTGTTTTGAAATGAAGCCTCTTTCGGCCAAAGTTAGGCAAGTAAAGGGACAACAAAATGAGTTCCTTTGTTTAATGCTACCAAATGTACTAAGTATTACAGAATTGAAACACACAAGGTTAAGTGAACAACACTACATACAACAATAAGTCAAGTCTAACAGACTTTAAAAAAAAAAAAAGCACTAGATGACGCTAAACTGCAGCACGGTTTATTGACATTTCATCGATAGGCACACAACTCGTAATGATCAAGTAGTCCCATGCATGTTGAACCCTTCCATTTTGCACCATTCATATTTTTCTTCTCCTGGGTTCCTTAAATATAAATTGACACTTGAGCATCATCACATACACTATGTTCTTGCAATCAGTAAAAATTCTATGCACTCAACGCCAATACAATGGCTTAGAGAGAGAGAGAGAGAATAACTTTAATGGAGACCAGCGATGTTAGCCGAGCCGTCGGGCTGGCTTGCTACGCTAAATGAGAGAAGAAAAACAAACAAACAAACAAAATAAAACGTGAAGACGAAAAGATGTCTTTTGATGCGGCCAAAATTTTCAATGAAAAAACTTTGTCCAGTTCTGTGCTCCGAAGAAACTCCAAAGGAGCTTTGATTGCACGTGCAGCCTGACTGGGACCCGACCATAAAGGCAAAAAGCAAAAATGCTCATGTCGAGATTTTGGCATATTTTAAAGATATTTAGGAGGTCAAAATAAATCCAGAGTACTTTAATACGGCGCGCCTCATAGTCCAAGTGTAGCTTTGGTGCATTAAACCTCATAATCAATCAAAGCAATGTAACCAGTTGAGAGGTAGAAAACACAGTTCATTTGCAGCGCCTTGCTTTATCTTTTTGCAAAAACACATGCCCGCTGCCAATAAAGCTGCAAGTTACTATAAACCATCAAAGTACTCCTCATAAAATCAAACGCTCTTACAATCACAGCTAAAACAGTCAGCTTCCGACCGTTCTAGTGCCCTTTTCCACATCTGCCTACGCTTGGAGCCAGACAGAAGACAAAAGTGCTACACCCGTTCATTTGTGCCTCTGCACCTGGAATGGCAAGTCGACACACAGCCCAATCTAGGCATTCTCGAGCTCAGGACACCTGTCGGTTACTTTATGCACGAAGCACAAGCACATGAGCTTAGTGCAACAGGGATGGTGTAGTGGAAGAACCACGTAAGGCAGACCGAGGCCATTGCTGCATGAAATGGGGCTGAAAGCTGTAATTGCGCGGGAGCCTTCCAGATGATGATAGTGATGTTAGATAAATGATTTGGGAAATGAATACTGAAGACATTAGCTCCACAAATGGCGTTGCTTGCTGCGTCAGATAGGGTGAACACAGTAAATGAAAAAAAAAATCTGGAAAGAGTACGTAGAAACAATGAATAAGAGGGAGAATGAAATAAATCAGGAACATTTGAAAAAATGGCAGTAGTAGGATAACAGATCTCAGGATCTCAAAGTTATAGAACGTCGACCAATCTAGAGCCTTTGTCCGTAGCGCAGTGTCAGCATGACTGCTACAGTTCACAAAAGTGTTTCAGTTCTGAAAAGTTTTTTCGTAGCAATCGCACAAGAGTTCTTTTCGCTGTTTCGTGTTGGGTTGCATGCTGCGTGCAGTAGCACAAGAAATGACACATGTTCTCTTTCATAGAGTAAGGGCGTTCTGCAGCCCGTCCAGTCTCTGCATAAGCGTTTTGGAAGAGGGTGTTCACTTTGTGGAGTGATTTTTTTAGTTTATTTTTTGATCTTCTGCTGTTGAATGAAGCTAGACCCTCAAGCAGGTGGACAAAAGGCTGAAAGTTGGTACACATAAAAACTGAGTGGAACAAAAATGAGAAGTGAGCAAATGGTGTGTTAAAGCCAGGAAAACCTCGATGTCATTAGCAATGGTCTTGACCGCCACCGCCTTTGACACTACTGAAACCTCTACCAGTTGGTATACAGTTGTTCATTTATTTTTAAGTGTGATAGTATGACCGCGTGTTAAGCTTTTTTGCACAACTTCAGCGTCATGCAAAAAATCAACGAAAGAGGGCATGCCATGCAGTGAAGCTAGAAAATTTGAATGTCATGCGGCAAAGCCAACTTTTACTGCTCAATTATTCCCAAATTTTCAATACTCGAAAACATTCAGCACTTTAAATGATAAAAGTGCACTGCAAATCGAATAGCAAACAGCATTCGCAAAGTGTTTGAAATTTCAGAAATTTCCACGCCTCTTTTGTATTTTTCTGTGTTTGGCGGGACCATCAAATAAATGGATGGACATTAGAAGAAGGCGCTTCCTTGGAAGCCAATGTCACTATACCACTTGATAAGGCACTTTGTAAACTCCCCAGAATTGTGTCAGGACTACCGACGCTGTGATCAGAAACTACGACCAGCTAGGGATAGCAAAACTTACGGACAGTACGAGTGAAGCTGATGCCGTTTACTACATGCTGCACTAGGCTGTTGCATGTTACTCTCCCAAGCTTCAGGTGGTTTTTGACGTTTCATCGCACAGTAACTCACCGAAATATTTCAACAACTTTGAAAGTGGACTGAACCTGACCTCCAATTTAGTCAGTCTATCGGTGTATGCAATGGGCTTTCGAATGCGTGGTGGTGCTATTTGCTTAGCTGCACCGATGCCATCTGCACGGTTGCATTTTGCCGCATGGGCCGCGGCGTTCCTGATGTGAAATGTGGTTCGCAGTGTTGTGTTGGCAAGAACGTTCATGTGGACAGCGTTTTTTTTTTCGAGCGATTTGTGGATTTGCGAATGCCTTGTTACAAGTAGTAGTCAGCATTGTTTTTACGTCGAAATTCCAGACTGTGCTGTGCACGCTTGCTACAACAGAAGATCCGAAGCAGGTCGCATGGCAAAAGCAAGCGTGTCACTTTTTTTTTTTTTTTCTGCTTCAGAGCCAAGGATAGAGCAACGCTTGATGACAGTCCGCCTTCATGCGACGAATTTACAATGAAGTTATCGATAATGGGACTAATCAGTACTGAATCTGTTGCACCTGTTTCGTTCCAAGTGGAAACAACGGGCCTTGAAGCTTTCACCTCACACTTTGTCACATGCTTGAAACATTGCGCAGTGCTCTCTGCACCGCTGTCCGCACCTGTCTAACCGTTGCACAGGCGCTGATAACGTAGTCCGCTTTGCACTATATCCGTGTGATCCCCATGAATTGATTTTCTTATTTTTGGGTTGCTTCAAAGGACCGTGTCTCGAGTTAGGAAAATTTTTCCACCCAAAGCTGCAACGAGGCACTGGCTTTACCGAGCCACCCAGGCATGCTGCGCGCTTCTTGGGGAGTGCGAGAGACGGTGAGGTGCTCTGGCAACAGTGTTATGGTGTGTTGAACGTATGACTGACATCTACCTAAGCTCCCAATGATGGTGAGCAATTACGCAGAGGTTCTGGGTGGAAGCAATCGTGACATATGTATATAAAATTAGGTGCAGCCACGTCGACAAAGATTCGACCGATAGTTTTCAAGTGCTTTTTTTTTATGTAGACGAGGTGGAAATTATAAGCAAAACAAGATTATGGAACACGCTTTGAATACTGCAAAAACAGCGCAGAGACAAGCGATAAACCATATTGATCTAGTTTGCCAATCCATAAGTCGTCATCTCTGCGCTGTTCTTGAAGTAGTCAAATTGTATAGCCAACGTCAAGCTTTAGTGCATAAGCACAGAACGCGCTTGGTCATTAAAGAGCACTCGAAGACGACAAAAGGGTTGGATGCCCACAATTACCTGAAAAAAGGTTGCATTTCATGTACACGTATTCACCTAAAAACACTGGAAGTAGACAAGGCTGCGGCTGGATGCACAGTCGGGTTAGCCTCATTGATAAGGTATGCCGGCTACCTTAACACATCGTGTTACAAGCATGTGCAAGGTATGAGGTGAAAGCTTTGATGGCCGTCGTCTCCACCTGAAATAAAATGGGCACGCCTGATTCGGTACTGATTAAACCCATCATCGATAGGTTCTTTGCGAATTCGTTGCCTGAAGTCAGATCATCTTCAAGTACTGCTCTAGCTACCGCTTCAAAACAGAAAAAAAAAAGCGAAACGCTTGCTTTTGTTGTGCGGCCTGCTTTCGGATCTGCGGTTGCAGAAGTGTGCACAGCACAGTCCGAAATTTCGAAACAAAAACAATGCTGACTACTCCTTGTGACAAGGCATTCGCAAACCCACGAATCATGCAGAAAAAAACACTGCCCACGCGAACGTTCTTACCAACACCCCGCTGCAAACCACGTTTTGCATCGGGAAACATGCTGCCTGCACGGCAGAATGCAACTGTGGATATGGTGTCGGGGCCGTCGTGTAGGTAGCATTGCTGCACGGCCAAAAGCCCAGTGCATACACCCTATTGCTGAACTCCCGAAGACACCAAGTGGTGCAAGGGTCGGATATCAAACAAACATTTTTAAAGGTTGGCATAAAACTGGTGGACAAAGATGCATTGCGTTTCCTGTGGTTTCAAGCAATACCAAAACCGGGTGTACCACTTTCACCAGTTTTGACTTGCTGTATGACCCGCATCCCTTTCAGAGTGATGGCTAACCCATTTCTACTTCCCGAAATGCTTCAACACCACTTAAACAAAGAGCAGTACCCTCAAACTGTGAGACATACACGGATGACGTGCTCACAGGAGCTGGAAGCGAGAAAGCTGCCGTGAAGCTGTACAAAAATGCCACTGAAATGTTTGAAGCAGTAAAATGCTATTCCAGTGATTTCAACGTGACTCCCGGGCTACCATGCATCTTGGTTATTTGTCGGGTGTGCTGAAGGTTTTGCGACGTACGTGGGACCCGTGTGCCGACCACTTAACATTCTATGTATGGATTGTTTTCATGGCATAGAACCATTCACAAATTGGCCCATGCTACAAACAACGGCGTGGATATGTGACCCACTAGGGCGCAACGTGAAAACTTGGAAGTGTTGGTAAGCATGTTGAACCCTAGCGTAAACGACATGACAAAGCAGCGCTTCGTGTGTCCTGTTGCTATCGTACTGCGTCTTGTCATTTGCACTGAAGTTCAACATGAACCACTGGGAAGGGAGGGGGAGGGGGGGCTTTCTTTTTTCATTGTCCATGCCAAGGTCCTGTTCCCCGAAGTGTGGCGTAAAAACATCGACTTCAACACGCTACCTACCAACAGCACAGCGGCCTGGAAGGTAGCTAGACGGACTCCCTATCTCCCTGAGGTTCAAGTACCCCGGTACTACAGGTCGCAAACAAATGGAGGGAGGACGGACTGCTTTCACATTTCAGCTGATACCCGTCCAATGCCATATGAGGCAGTTGCCTACCTCACCCTGGAGGGTGAAAACGGTACAAGATCGACAACTCTGGTAAGCAAACAAAGGGTTGCACCAGGCAAGGAAATTACACTGGCGAGACTGGAACTGATGGCATGCCTGCTCGCTGGTCGATTGTGTGGCTATATTTTGGAAGCCCTCAAGCAACAGCCATCAAACATCTACCTACGGACAGATTCTACCTACGGACGGATTCATGAAGATGTTGGCCACTGGAAGCAGTTCACACGCAACTGAGTCACTAAAATTCAACGCCTCGCGAACAAGTGCGTATGTAGACATTATCCGGGAAGAGAAAATCTAGCTCGCGACATCCCAGCCATGCAGCTGGCCAAAAACGCCCTGTAGCGGAGCAAAGCACTGTGCATTTGTCCCGCATGCATATTGGGAATGAGTGGTTCTGAAAGCGATATACGATGAAATCGAACTAGGGGAAAGGAAGAAAACAAGATCATTGCCAGCGGCAGCATCGCCACCTACTGAGTCGGGCGTGATCGATCTGGAACACTACGGCAAAATCTTAAAGCTAATCAGAGTCACAGCTCGGGTTTTTCAGTTCATTGCTAGAACCAAACAACAAAGCAGCAAATTGGGACCCCTCATATCCGACGAGCTTAATCAAGCTGAACGATACTGGATATGTTGGGAGCAAAAAGGGATTCTCAAAAGAAGTCACGTGTGCCGCCCACGGAACACGAATTACCCCCAACTCCGCTTTAAGAATGTTCACTGATGATTGACAGTGCTGGCATTTTAAGAGTTCAGGGAAGACCACAACATAGCCAACTTTGGTGTGGCTTAAAGCAAACAACTATAACAAAAGCGTAAATGGGCATTTGAAAAGGTTTATGATAGAAACCATTTTGTGAACCCGGTGTGTAAGCACTACTCACAGGAATATGTCATGACTGCATGATTACATTACAATAACCATGTGCTTCATTAGTAAAGGTACTTTTTCGGATAGTGGTGCATGGAAGCTTTACCTAGCGCATATATGCGGCATACGTAAACAAGCAACAGCTGCAAGTGAAATGACCACGAAAACTAGTCCCAAACGGAAACAGCATCTCGCATGAAGCACACATCACGTAACCAGGCAGTGCTGAACGCGAAAAAAAAAAGCGCAGCCTGGACACACACTGCAGTTGCTGCACAAAGCACACTTGCCACCACATCACGCGGCCACTAGAATAGGCGAACTAGCGGAGCACTCGCGACGCTGGTTTGGGAACGCCGCAGTCCACCAGCGGCACTAAAGCGCTGGGAACACCCTCACATTTCAAAACGCACAAACACCGCCACACATCGCTACCAACTGCGCAGATATACAACGGGAAAGTTATGTAAAAGGTGCACCCCTCGGATGCGATGTGTTTCTTGCAGTATCGGAGCTAGCGGCGCCGCAGCTTCACAGACACACATTCAACTCCGGGAGAACTGCGACGCACCACACACGGCTGATCGCGAGAGCCGAACTTCGACACATCAAACAGATAACAGCACGGCGGACACACTTGATATGAAAAACTTGCACTGTACACAAGCGCTGACCGCCACTGCGCGTTGCTTTCACTCACAGTGACCATATTTTGAACGTTATCGATGATCCAAGCGCGGAGACAGACCTTGACAGCTCGGAGCGCGCGAGAGCGGGGCCACGATGAATTTGGACCACGGCCGGGCTGGAGGAGCGGCGGGCGCGCAGTTTGGAGGAGCGGCGGGCGCGCAGTTTCATACGGCCTGCGCTTCGGGTATAGTTCCCACCTTTCACCGCCGCTAGTTCGTGGCGCTTCGGACCAACCCTCGCCAGTTGACCCACAGCACGGGCGGGGTAGAGGAGCGGTGCGCGCGGATTTGCCGCTGCCCTAGCCCTGCCGTGGCTACAGGTGATACCTGCCAGTGTTAATTTACATGGGCGTTCTTAAAATAGTTGATTCCTTACCCCCTTCTGAATTTTCGGTCTATTAGGGTCAAACAGCCTAACATTATCACTCGGAAGCGCCGAATCAAACATTTGAAAGAAACATTTCAACGCGGGGCGCATGACGAAAAATACGCGAGGTCTTCATATCTTATCAGCGACTGTGTTATATGAAAATGGTGAGACAGGCAAATAAACACGGCACTTTCCATGACTGAAATATCATTTCTTATTTTTTTATTTTTCCTTTCGGATGATGTCTTGGTTTGCACACGCACAGGGCACGACCAGTGACGCGAATGATTTCCCGTCGAGGGAGATAGGGTTATCGCTTAGCTAAACGTGATTCTGCTATTCACGCTCCGGTCG
This sequence comes from Haemaphysalis longicornis, assembly GCF_048455015.1. NCBI lineage: Eukaryota > Metazoa > Arthropoda > Arachnida > Ixodida > Ixodidae > Haemaphysalis > Haemaphysalis longicornis. Next base: position 248,052,652 of record NW_027526203.1, on the reverse strand, counting down.
GGCTGAGCGGCCCGCCGGCAGCGAAGCGCACTGTCAAAAACACACAGCTGCTCGGCCAGAAGCGATGCGTCGACTAACAGAAAGGCGGGTTGGAAGGGCAGAGGGTTGGTTCGAAGCGCCCCCACTGTAAAGAATCTGCTGTATTGGTTCCTTCTTGGGTGCGCAGGCCGTATGAAAGTGCGCGCTCGCCGCTGCTCCGGTCCGGCCGTGTTTGGACTTATCAATCGTCTCGCGCTAGCGATGAGCGCGACGAGCGTATCTCTACACACTTGATAGAGAACGAAAACACGGCGCACCACTCTGCAGACGCTGGTACTGGTGCCTTTTCTGCCTCGGCTCCACACAAAGCGCGAACATTTGAAATAGACGAACGATAAACGCGTATCGCAATACCGACTCAGGACCGGGGTGGTCTATCGTAACTTCTGCAAGTCGTTGTCGTTTTTGATATCACAATCAAGTTGTGCGACGTACACCGTCCCCGCAGCTCGCCGCCGCCATGTTGCCGAAGGCCGATGGGCGGAGCCAACTCCAGCCGGACGGCCCAGCCGGACGGCTCCAGCCGGACAATTCGCTCGCCGAGCGAATTCGACCTCGGCGTCCAACTTGGCCCGACAGGGCCCCCCCGACAGAGCACGACAGGCCCAGCCGGACCATGTTGTGCTCTGTCGGACTCAAAAGAAAACGGGCTTTACGCACGCGCTATATCCTTGACTCTTTCAACCGTCGGCCACAGGTGCGCCCTCTCCCCCGCGTCCTCCTCGCCTTCTCTCCGCTCGCAACACCCTCTCTCGCCGCGTTCGGTTCGGGCGCACAAGTGGGGACGTGCGCAACACCCTCTCTCGCCGCGTTGGGTTCGCATCACGCGTTCGTGTGGTGGCGCGATTTCGGCGCTATAACACTCTCTCGCGAAGGGTATGGTCCCTAGGGACCATACGAAGGGCATTGGATTGGATTCGATTGGATTGGCTTGGATTGGGTTGGATTAAAGTGGATTGTGTTGGACTGTGTTGCGTCATAGCCGCGCCACGTTGCGTCATAGCCGCTCCACGTTGCGTAATAGCCGCGGCAGGGGGTTCACGGCACGTTTCACGTTTCACCATCGACTTCATCGACAATGTCTACGCTGGAAGACAACAATTACAACAACAACAACAATTAATACGTAATCCATAAGACTTGCAGGCGCGCCCCCCGCGGAAATGCTCTGCATTTGATCGTGCCCCTCGCGAGGGGGATGTTTTAAATGCAGAGCATTTCAGTAACTCACGACGTCACCCGCGTTGGCGTCCGTAGTCCGGTTCCGCATCGCTCCCCCTACACTATATAAGAAAATAATACTTGCCGGCGCCAGGTTTCGATCCTACGACTCTGCGGGCGGAACGCAAGGTGCACGGTAATCTACCAACTGAGCCACAAAGCCGACACAGAACGGAAGGTTACGAACGTGCCTTATATCCTTGACTCATTCAACCGTCGGCCAGAGGTGCGCCCTCCCCCCCGCGTCCTCCTCGCCTTCTCTCCGCTCGCAACGCACTCTCTCGCCGCGTTCGGTTCGGGCGCACAACAGGTGGGGACGTGCGCAACACCCTCTCTCGCCGCGTTAGGTTCGCGCGCAAGAACAGGTGGGGCGCTCGCATCGCGCTCTCTCGCCGCGGTCGGTTCGCGCTTAAACCACATATGTCGTTCGCGCGCGCTGCGGTCGGTAACATCTGTGGCGTGATCGTGACGTCAGCATCACGCGTTCGCGTGGTGGCGATTTCGGCGCTATAACACTCTCTCGCGAGGGGCATTGGATTGGATTCGATTGGATTGGGTTGGATTAAAGTGGATTGTGTTGGATTGTGTTCGTCATAGCCGCTCCACGTTGCGTCATAGCCGCGGCAGGGGGTTCACGGCACGTTTCACCATGGACTTCATCGACAATGTCTACGCTGGAAGACAACAATTAGAACAACAACCAATACGTAATCCATACGACTTGCAGGCGCGCTCTGCATTTGATCGTGCCCCTCGCGAGGGGGATGTTTTTTTTAGTGATTGGGTGGTTGGGGAGAAGTTTCTTTTTTTGAAGCTGAGATCGCCCCTTGCTTCTCTTTTTTTCTCTCTCTCTCTCTCTCTCTCTCCCGGGCCTGACAGTGCCTGTAATTCTCGGCCGTGATTTTCTGGCTCGTGCAGGCATTGTGATTGAAATTGCGAACGGAGGGTGTAGGCAAGGCGTTCATGCAGCCGTACTACCGTTTGCAAAGCTGGCCGAGGTATCGGAAGCGCGCTCCGCTCCCTCGCGCGCGCGCGGCAAAAACGCAACGCTGCCGGAGACGCTTTGCACTCCGGAGGCCGCGCGAGCGGGCAGGGAAGCCATGTCTTCCACCCGCGCAGCCGCCGCCGCGACGGTAGCTCGACGAGCGCGCCTTGCGCTTCCGAGAGCTCGCGCGGGCGCTCGCCGCATCTCGCGACGCCCCACGCACCCACCCATCGCGCAGCGCAACGAAGGGAGCCCCTAGAGCCACTAAATAAACCTCATCTAGTGACTCTAGGAGCCCCGAAGGGACGGCCGCCACCCCGCGCCGAATCCCGGGCAACCCCCCCCCCCCCCCCCCCCCCTCCGCCCATGCCGGCAGTAGCCCCTGCCTACAATTCCGGTACGGCGTTCAGCAGCGAAGAGTTCCTTAAGGGTGAGCAGAACTATCCGTTTTGTAAATAGCCTGTATATTATATGGATATATTGTGTTTTTTTGTTGTTGTTGTCTTTGTTGGGCTCAGGGAAGAGCCGTGCTCTGAGATGGAGCGAGGTGGCGCGGCCACCGGGTGTCCGGTAACAGCTGGTATTGCTGTCGGCGCCGAGTTGTAAATATTTGTGAACCCGAATCACTGACAGGCCAGGAAGAGCCGAAAGTCTGATGAGAGAAGCGGCGCGGCCGCCGTGGCGTCCGCTAACAGCTCGTACTGCTGTCGGCGCCGAGCGCAAAGCAGTTCGTATTGCTGCCGGCGCGTTTAATTGTTTGCTTTGTTCGTTTGCTGGTTGTTCTTTTTCTGGTAGGTTACGTTTCTGCTCAACCTAAGGGGAACTTCTGCTGATATACATCCCATCGAAGGAGGCCTCTGACCCCTTTAAGGTGGTTATTATCTCGCGCAGTCTGCGAAGAGCGATTTTTTAGCTCTTTATGCGACTCGCGGGCGGCCGATAACGCGTGTGGCCTAAGGCTTACATGTTAAGTTCTGCCACACCGTGATTTGGCTTGATAACCTCGAATGTAGTGTGTGATACCGGGGGCGGCCTTCTCCCCTGAGCACACGAAATTCGGAGTTATCGAACCGCTGCACCAGTGTTAGGGTTCCTTTTTTGGCCCTAGCCTGGCCCGAGCACCCTGTTTCGCTTTCCCACTCGGAAAGCAGCAGCAGGGAAGTTGGGCGTTGTCCCAACTTGTTTCTGCAGCACGTCCCCCCTGGCGTTTGTCCCCGGTCTGGTCATGTCGCCCCCGCAGCCACACCACACGCGGCCGGTTCCAGCAGCCACTAGTGCCTACCATCGCTGGCAGCCCAGGCCCCGTCCTCAGGCCGCAGCCCGCTTGACGCGGTTCAGCGACGACCGAGATGCGGCCTCCTGAGCAGGCACACCTGCCCAAGCATAGGCCGATAGCCAATCATTGGACGCCCCTTGGCTTCCCTTTGGCTTCCGATAGCTTGGCCACACGCCGGCCTGTACGCAAAAGCCATTCGTGGACAACGCGCGCTATACGACCGGCCTTGAGGACACGCATTGGCCGGTGCGCGAAAAATCGCACTGGACAGCGCGCTCATTCAGACGTAATTTTTGATCATAAAATTTTATGAAGACTAGTAGCCTATAAGCGACGCAGGTATTTATGAGTGCCTTTACAGACGTCTTGGCATGTTCTTGTTAGTTGAATGACCACTCAAGTTCACTAAAAATATTACTGAAGTTGCCGTGTTTTTGAATTTGTTTTCACGCGCAGCGCACAACAAAAAAGTATTTCCAAATCATTGTCAAGCTTGTGTCAAGTATCACATTTAAATAAAAAGTATTGGCAGGTGTAAATGCCCACAGCCTTACCTGTTGTTGCATACCGCTGCATGAAGTCGCACTGTAGAGCACTCGTGTGCGTTATTTTGCGTGTATACATGCGCACCCGGCGCGCAAGCAGCACCACTCGAGGGCAGCACTGCGGTCGTTGCCCGCGGCGGTTCCCCAACAGGGCTCTTCGATTTACATCCTCGGACTCCCCGCGGATAGTCCGCGGGTAGTCCGAGGATTCCCCGAAGCCATAGGGATACACGGGAAAATCAAATGCCGGACTGCTTCTCGGGGAGTCCGCGGTGGGTCCGAGACTGTAAATCGAAGAGCCCCAATGCTAACGCTGCAACGCAGTTTCCTGCGAGCAGGGACATAGACACTGGTGCGCCCGCACCTTGCCCGAGCATGGCGGAGTCGTTCAGTACAAAATCAAATAATGCTTCCGAACAAACTGGGAGGTTCACGCGAATGTCGATGAGATACGGCGGTGGCGTAGAAGCGTATACAGTCAAACCCGGCTATAACGAACTCCAAGGGGATCGTAAAATAGTTCGATATATCGATAATTCGAAATATAAAATATGCCTACCTGAAGCTTACCTGAATACTCCGCACATCACTGAGAGCTTTCGGAGATCGTGACAAGCGGTTTGTAACCGACTTGTTCTCCAAAGCACGGAAAATACGAAACACAGCGCAACGACCACCGCCATTTATTTGGCATGAAAAAAGTCCGTGAGCTTGGACTGCTTCTTCTTTTGCGCCATGAAGTTCATTAAACTGTCTTCAAGTTTGCTGACGCTGTCCAAATGCGAAAGTCCGGCGCCTTCCATTGCGCCGCAACAGCGGCGAATCACGCTGAACGCCGACGCAAGCTCAGCTGCAGTAGGCGGGTGGATATCTTCATCGGAGTCGCTTGTTGCCGCTTCTTCGGCAGCGGCAATTGCGATGTCCGCCACGATCTCCGCATCGGTGAGATCCGCCACAGCCTGCGCGTCATCGTCAGCACTTAAAAAATCGCGCGCTGTTGCGCCATCTTGGATGGCACCTGGTAATGCCGCCAGCACCTGAAATTCACAGTCGAAGCACTCAACGCCGTCGTCTTCGGTGTCCGAACACGCCTCGTCAGGAGTCACCACACAGCCCGCTTTGCGGAAGCAGTTTACGACTGTGGTTTGTTTCACGTCGTTCCAAGCGCCTGTCAGCATCTGTGTAGCTCCAAGAAGGTCAACTTTGAGTTCGATTCCCAAACGAAGGTTCGTCAGGAGCCTCTGCACCAGTCGTCGCCTGTACCCAACCTTGAAGGCTTTGATAATGCCTTGGTCGAGAGGCTGCAGCTTCGCCGTAGTGTTGGCCGGCAAAAATTTCACGGTGATGTTTTTCAGTTGGATGGCGACGTGGTGGGCCGAACAATTGTCGAGAAGGAGACAGACTTGGCGGCCGGACTTCTCCAGCTCGGTATCCCATGCCCGGAGCCACTCCGTGAACAGATCGCGTGTCATCCACGCTTTTTTTGTTGGATGCGTAGCGCACCGAGAGACCTCTTGCGTTCTTGAAGCAGCGTGGCGATCTGCTCTTGCCGATAACGAACGGCTGAAGTTTGCACGAGCCGTCCATATTTGCAGCGAGCAAAATGGAGATGCGCACCTTGCTCATTTTTCCGCCATGGCATTTGCTGCCCTTGAAGTCCAACGTCTTGCTTGGCAGCATCTGCCAAAACAGGGCAGTTTCGTCGGCATTAAATATTTGCGACGGCGAAAAGCTGTTGCAAATGTCTGGCCATTCGTCGGACAGCCACTTCTCAATGCTGTTGTTGCTGCTGGTTGCCCCGCTTTCACCCGAGAGGGTCTTCCCGACGATGTCGTAGCGATTTTTAAAGCGTTGCTGCCATCCTGTGCCACCAGTGAAGTTGTCTTCACCTAGCGCGGTTGCAAACCACTTTGCCTTTTCCATGAGCATTGGGCCGTCAACAGGAATGTTTTTTGCCCGAGTCTCCAAGAACCAGGCGTACAGGGCTTTCTCAACCTTATCGTATTCCGGTGCACGCACGCGACACGCTCCAGAACGGCCGCACTGCGCTGCCTTCGCCTTCACATCAGCTTTGTGGCGCAGTATTGTGCTTAAGGTGCTCCGAGGAATTCCGAATTCCTTGGCAACCGACGCCTTCTTTTCACCGGCCTCCACCCGTCGAATGATATCTGCCTTCGTTGAGAAATCCAACTTCTTACGTTTTTTTGCGTCCATGGCTCCGAAACGCGTGACCCGGCGCCGCAAAAACAAAACAAACACGCACCACACTTCACGAGTTTCCCGACGGAGCAACCACTGCCACTGGCCAAGCGGCGAGAGCGGACCACTCCGCCGCTCAAGCAAACAGGCTCAAGCGCGCAGAAACTGGATTTTCCTTCCTCCTCAACTGTCTCTCGCCTGAATCTCTCGCCCGCGTTCTTTACCACGCGGCTGAGGCGTCCAAGGTCACTCTAGCGACGCGACGGAGCCTCTCTCTCACCGAGCGCGGGAGCGCGCACGAGAACTCGTCGCCGGAACCTTCCCAGGAGGAGCGGCGAAGCGCACTTGCAGGGGCGCTTGACGCGCGGGAGTGTTCGAAATACGCATGTGGCGGTGACCGGGAGTTCGATACACGCGTACAACAGCGCTATACTTTTGCATGGGATTTCCAAGGGGATGTTTAGACTGTTCGATATATACAATAATTCGATATATCCGGGTTCGTTATATCCGGGATCGACTGTATAGCAGTGAGTGCATTGTTAGCTGGAAGACTAGCGACTAGCGACATCTATCGGCGAGTGGCTGAACGGCCCAAGTGGAAGCGTGGCCTCCGCGATTTGCTGCGCGCGCCGCCGGTAGCCGATCGCGGAGGCCACGGTGGAAGCATTTGGAACATCTTGATGGTAGCGCACTTACACAGGAACACTAAGAAAGGAGTCGACAAACCACAGCTCCGGTTTGTTCGTAGAGAGCTGAGCAATCTGTGGCCGATACCAACACATGCAGCCGGCAATCACTTCCCTCGTGTCTTGCGACAAGTAGGCTAGGGCGCTGCGCGAAACAGTAGTTAACGTCCAGAGAATGCTTTTGAGCTCGCTGGGACGGCCTCATGCGTGCGCAGCCATGCCCGTGCCCGCATGTCCGCGTTGCTAAGGGGACACACATGGTTGCCGGCACGCGCGCCACGCAAGTGAATTCACTGGCGTGGCACACATGTGGGCAACCATGTGTGTGCGCCGTCCCCGGCACTGTCAAGGTGCTGGCACCGGCACTGGCACGGACATGTACCGCCGTCTCCGGTAATCCGCGAGATGGTGGTACTTGTCCATGCTAAGCCGCCAACGTGTGTTTGATGTTCGAAACTGTCCCCCAACGAACGCAAAGTAATGTCTCAACTCCAATGTGACTGCGCTTAATAACAAATCTGATGACACCACCGCCGAGAATCGGGTTAAAACGGGGCAGACGACGCACGCCAGTGTTTTTTTTTTTTTTTTGCGCAGTGGCACACGTCGAGCCATGCCATTCGGCACAGGCATGGCCGTTTCCAATGTTGCCAAGCGAAGAAATCGGCCGGTAAACTTTCCAGTACATACCATCTATAGAAGATTTATTGCCAAGATATTACTGACCTGGCCTCATCGGGAGTAAACTCCTCTCACATTTACTGAAGCCTTCAATAACTTCCACAGAAACGTGGCGTTCTCTCACTCGTACTCTGTATGTAGCATTAACTTCTTGGACATCATCGTGCAAATATCAGGCAGTAACCTCAAAACATCACGCTTCAGGAAACCCAAGGACAGACAAAAGTGCCTAAATTTTTCCAGTAGCCATCTTCGACATTGCAAAACTGGAATATCCTATAGAGCCAGAATACCCTATTCCAAAGAACATGTTCCAACCCTCAAGATTTTGTCGCCAACTGCGGCCGACTGCATTACGACTTAACCCGCCAACACTATGCTCTTTCCGTCATAAACGATGTCATTAAAAAAATCGAAAAACGCTGTACAAACGTGAACTAATAAGCAGCAGTAAAGGTCACGTATTGTAACCTCGAGCTAACTTGATTGTAACGTATTCGCCCTCAGTTCCAAGCGTAAACACAATCCTGAGGATACAACATTCTTCTGGAAAGCGATCGAATGTGAGGTGCCCTCCCCGAACCACCCCGCGTTGTCCAAGGCGAGCAAAAAACCTGAAAGACATCGTAATTTCTTCTTCAAATACCCAAATTCCCAATTTCTCGGCTCTAAGCCTTGTAACAAAGGCCGCTGTAACTTATGCCCCATGATACCAAAAACGCTTGTTCAAAGCACTACTTCTAGCTTCTCCTTTGAAATACGGGAGATCGCGACAGTGTTAATCTTATATACCTTCTTCAGTGCACTGTATGCACCGCACACTAGAACATAAGTCAGAAGGAAACACGGCTGCGAGTAAGAATTAATAACCACAGACCCCACACCAAAACCCTGGCCCATCTTCCTCTCCTGAAGCATGTCACCTGACTGGGCCACCCTTTTGACTAATTCACGGTCACCATGCTAAAATCGATGTTTAGAACACATCACGAAAAAGAAAGGTTTGAATCCTTCCCAATATACAGATTTGACACTGTTGCAGGCGGAATTGGAGATATCGAGGTTCATATGCTGACGTTCGTCAACACTGGCTCATCCCTACAGACGCACCGGCCCGCATCCCGTTACCGAAATTTGGTGCCTAATTCGACTACCAAGACCACAAGCTTGATCCCTTTGGCTGATACATTACATCATCGACACATACCGACAGCCCAAAGCTATATCTGCACGACCGGAGACGCCCCAAGCTCAACAGACTCATGAAAAAATATCTCTTCTTTATTTTTACCAACCCTCATTTTAGCGCTCTGTTCGACCATTCGTCTCCTTCCGCAAGTTAGTTCTCTTCCTGAATCTAAGATCATCTATCACAGACGCAGGCTCGCTCTCTCATTCCTGAACTGTGCCCATGTTTGGCACATATCAAAGCACAACTATTTTAAATGCAGAGCATTTCTTAGCCTCGCCTGTTCCTGCGTCGGACGGTGTCAACAGTTTCGCGTCCGCAGCAGGTGCTCCTCTCCTTCCCTCCTCTCTCTCAACAGCAGCTGGCGCGCGCATGCTTCGTAGTCAGCCCGTTCGCTCCGTCGCGGTCTCGGCCTAACAGGTGCGTGATAGCAGCGCGGTGGGTCGTGGAAGGGCGCGCGCTGCTTGCGCATGCGCGCTCTCTCTCCCCCCCCCCCCCCCCCCCGTACTGCTCTCCCTCTACTGCGCGCGCTGCAAATATAGCGGCTAGCGGTCGCTCGTGTTTCAGTCACTGCGTTGCTCCTTCCTTCCTTGGTTGACGCTCGTGCCCACGTTTACTCGTGTCTGCTACTCCAGCATCACGGAAGAAGCGATGGAAGCAACACTGCCTTCAATCAGTACTGAGGCCCCAATGCTCTGCATTTACTCGTGTTCCCCTCGCGGGAAGGCGCGGGAATTTTTTTCTGCAATTTCTAACCTGCTATTTGGGATACCCATACCTTTGCAGAAACTATTAGACCCGTGGGACACACTAAGAAGCCAGACCAAGGACTTCCTTGCCCTCAGGAAGTTTTGTATAGAAACAAAAATAGGCGAACTATATAAAAAACACGAATGCGGCCCTGGGCACGTGTGGAAACCCCCAACAGGGTTATGTGAAGCACTGTATGTATAGGTGAACGTATGTGTACTGCATTATGGTTTCTGTGTATTGTTTGTACATAGATGCATATAGGATTACTAAATTACATTAAAATGTTGTAAGGAAGCGTGCAAAAAGCCGAAGGGAAAACTTAAATGGTTTACAGCACGGCGAGAGATGAACAGCGACGATACAGGGACAGCACCCTACCGGAGATCCCAGCATGGCTCGAACAGAGCAACAGCGGGATCCGATCCTGTCAGTCGGATTATTTATGCGCTCGAAGGAATCGCGTATTTAAACCCGAAGCGCTCACGTTCAAACAGATTTCGTAGTGCTTTGCACACGGGCCGAACACAGTACAGACACACAAAAAAATTACACCATCTCCCCGAAGGGAACTATGTGGTGATGCAAAGCGTGCTGAAGCGGCTTCGCTTTCACGCAGTGTGGGATTCGCTGCTCGACGCTAGCGTTTTGAATCGGCTTCACTTTCTCGAAGTTTGGCATCCGCTGCTCGACGTCGACGTTTCGAAGCGCGTCGCGTTGCCGAACGCCATCTAGATCCGCTGCTCGGTGTCGACGTTTGCGTTCTGCATCTCGAGCTCTCCTCTGCGCAGCATTGTCTTCAGAGGTGCTCGCGGTTCTGGGAGTGAGCTGGCTGGCGCTGGTTGAAGGTGTGCCAGCCAGTTCGCTGACAGAATTGTTGGCGTCCATTCAGTTCATCGGACAAGCACAACTGAGGGAGCGGCGCGCGGAGAAGAGGAGGGAGGAGCAGCGCGCGCGCTATCGCACAGCTGGTGGGGAGAGGGGGAGAGGAGGAGAGCGGCGTTATCGCACAACTGGTGGGGAAGGGGGGAGAGGTGCGGACGGACGCCGACGGACATAGCCCCGAGCAAGAGATGTTTTGCATCTAAAACACTCTTTCTCGGGTTCGTTACAGGCGGCGGTAGCGGCGGACGTTGAGTCTGAGAGATGGGGAGAGGAGATCTTGGTGAGCCGCGTCCGCCCGCAGATAAATGTCTTTACATGCTTCCGCTAGAACACTGGACTGGACTGGAAATGACTTTATTTCAATAAAACCTGCAGTGGGCTTGGGTCTGTTACGACCCCCACCCCGACGTGGCCCACCGTCGCATCTTCTTTGCGGCCCTACTAAGCGATAGCTCCTTTGCGGAGCCCGTGCCTGTCGAGCGCAATGAAGACCTGCTGGTATTCTTTTACAATTGCTTTTGTATTTTTTGCAGCAGCCGTGGCATGAGTCCCCGCTGGCGGGGCCCGCGCTGCGGGTGCTTGTCTGAACATGCTCGAGGAATACGGGCTTTCCGGCAAAGCACAGGAGAACTTAAAGGAGGCATGAAGAGAAAACACAAGTTTGGTTCATTCAAAAGATTGCCTTGTTAGAATCATACTGACACCAATTTTAACGTAAACTTTGCTTAAATAACCTACATAATTAGGAAAAAAGGGAATGGCTATGCGACCCACTAGCTCATTTCCCGCAACAGAACCTATGATGAACGGCAAAAGAAAACGCAAATTAGGCAGAGCTTATAAGCTTGCCGAATGCGCTGTTTGCGCTTAAATTTAGGACACATTCTTTTTAAAGCCATAAGAATGGTGGGGCAAACAGTGGAAGTTACGGAAGCACACGTAAACATAGAAGTACCGATGCGTACTGCTGTTGGTACTGCGCGCACTATGCTTGGTTTAGCTGCACAGCACTGCGGGGCTTTGGGGTTGTCTCAGACGACACTGGCCGATTGGCGCAAGCAACGGTGACCACGTTTGTCGAGCGAGCGCTATGTTTCACGAAACGATTATTTTCTCCCTGAACAAAAACAAGCCAGGTTTAAATACAGTCAAAAGCAAACCAAAGGCAGAAAACGGCTTGCCACGGTATGGTGGTGCCATCTAGGTTCACTAACAGTGAACAAGGCTTCCCAATTGGCTGCAGAGCGGTCAGTCCATGTGATGTCATTGCAGACCACGAAAACGCACGATTTAGCGGTGAAATCAAAATTTTAACCTAAATTAAATAAATTCTCAGTTAATAAAGCATCGTTTGCATTGAGACAAACGCTAGGGGCACTATAAAACACGAAATCTTTCGAATAACACGAACTTTTATTTTGTCTTCATGGCTCCTTTAACCACACTTCCCCAACTTGTAGAACGCGCGCACAGGGTAGTGGGGCACTCAATCGCACTAGTGCCTACATTCTGATGGCATACTTTTCATGTATGGTAGTTTACACGGTGTACATGTAAACTAAACGGAATATTGTTCACTCATCGCACACGAGTTCCTGTAGTGATCCTTTCTAATGTTATTTGATTACGTTAAGCAAGCCACCGTACTTTTCCCTTATTCCAAATTTTACAGTAGCCAGTTCTTTTGTTTGCAGCTTACCTCAATTCACAGAAACCTACCTGGCCACTTTCGTAAACCCACGCTCTCCCTTGCAGGGCGGTACTTTATCACATTCATACATCCCTGTACCCATCACCTATCTGCCCCACGTGTGGTATTCGCGCCACCATCCCCCACTCCATGTGGTGCTGCCCTTTGGACCCTTTTGCTTCAATTACCTTTGAGGAGCAGCGGGAGGGAGCGCTGGGTAGCTCTGACCAGGGAGTTCAAGCCTCACTTGTGGGCAGAGCTGAGCTGTAGCCGGCAGGCTTGCGCCGAAGGCCACCCCGCTCCTTTAACCTATTCTCGCTCAATAAAAGTCTCTCTCTCTCTCTCTCTCTCTCTCTCTCTCTCTCTCTCTCTCTCTCTCTCTCTCTCTCTATACAATACACAAATATTTTTATCTCTCTCGTATGCCACTGCAGTTGCGAAGCCTTTATTTTGGCATAATTAAGCCCGTTTGACACGCTTGAATGAGCAATCTGTTTGTCCCTTTCTCGAGAATGTCCATTTCGATGAATGTGGTGGTCCTCCCAGCGTGCACGACGCGGCCGTTTAACAGGATCGTGTCTCCGACTCTGGCCTGGCCGAGAAACCTGTAACATATAGTTTCACGATGGGCTGAGCAGCTGCATTGACAAGTCATCGAAATATGACAGTTTACAAGTTCACCTATCCCCGAGGGAATTAATTATCGGTGCACAAATTGCGGAAATAAACCACAGCGGGGATGCGCAAGCAAGCAAACCATAGGGAAAGTGATTAAACAAGCAGGGATGAGAGAGAAAGAGAGAGGAACGAAACATTCACTGAGCGGCAAAGGGATCCGAATGGATCCTCACTTCAGGAAGCCATGTGTTGACCGCGCCGTTGTAGCCCGGGTTACAAGGAGTGCTCGATCCTCCAGGCGACCGCTAGACAACAGTATCTCTCATTGCTCAGTGGAAAGGTCATTTGGAATTGGTGGTAGGTCGGGTTTTTTTTTTTTTTGCGGTCCACAATGACACGGTGGAGCTTGCCTAATTGATCACAGAATTTTATTCGGGTGCGTACTGTGTCGGGAACAGTAAATTCATTCTTACGGGGTGTACGAAAGTGCCTGCTTGAATTTGTCGCAGCCTAACTTCTTCACGTTTGCTAAGTAATGTGTGAGGGGTTGACGTGGTACTGGAAGCCTTTATATTCATTCTTCGCCAGTACCACTCGTTGGTCTGCTCTTATATGTTGGTACGAAGCAGGTCCCTTTTAAAGACGACTACCTTGCTTGTGCTACTTAAACATGAACATTTTGGTTTGTCTGTCGGTCTCTCTACCCCTGGATTCAGTCATCCTGCCAAAGTTGCGAGAATTCTCGAAAGAGAAGTTGGCATAAGCAAAACCTTTCCGATCCGCTGAATCTGGCAACAGTCCTTGTAGTACTTGTCAACATTGTTCAGCAAAAAAAAAAAAAAAAAAAAGCATTGGGCTGTTTGAGGCAGAACATCAATGCCAAAACTGGTATTCGCAATCCTATTTTAATAGAAAAGAAATGTGTGCTTGATATTTGTGACAGCAAATAAAAAATACGCGTTGAAAATATTTTGACCCCCCCCCCCCCAAAAAAAAAAGAAAACGCAAGCTTGGACCTTGTGGCAGTGTCACACGTTCAACAGCAACAAAACCTTCGAGTAGATTGCGCGAACAGTGGGAAGTGGGAAAACTGAATAGACTTTAGCAAATTTCTCTGTGTTGACTGTGGTGGGATCGAAAGGGAGGGTAAGAGCATGAGAGGTGGGCGGGGAAGAGAGGACAAGCATTTGCGTTGCAGATTCAGCAGAATAATATCGTATTTCGATGACATTTGCAGCTAAGTGAGCAGATACGCGGCCAGTCCCCCCCCCCCCCCTTCCCCCAGATGACCTGCATGGTTGTTTTGTGGTTAGTTACATCACAGATGACATCCAGTGATGCCGTCAATCAGTGTTTGAAAATATCTTGTCTGATAACTGTGTGCGTGGTCCTATAATTGGGTGTGGGGCTGTGGAATGTTTTTTATTCATTCTTAGACAGTATGCAGCCCGATTTTTTATAGCAACGGTCGGTGTTTTTGCCGTTTGTGATTCCTGTTGGGGACCCGTTGCACAAACTATGATAATTTATTCTGCCATTTCTTGGACGCCATTAGCCACGAAACTTGCGAGTTCAGTGTATGTATCTCATTCTTCTAGACAAAGAGCTGTGCCCGCGAAGTGTTGGGATAGCCGCCTGCAACCCGTGGTCCCTGAGATTGGTGGCCAGTGCTGAGAAGTATGCGTTATTCTGCGAATATGTGCTAAAGAACGTGGACACTCACTCACATGCACAAAAATATTACGTTTGTTATGGTAGTGACATCGAATGACTAGACTTTGTTTAAAATACTTTGCTGCAGAAAAGAAAACTACTTAAAACATCAGTTCTGGTGCATCGGTGGTAAGGGGCACCTGGTTCCCGCTTGACTGCTTTGCCTTGAGCTTCGCTTCCCCACCGAAGGGCAATATTTGGTACGGAAGAACTAACTACTAGTAAATATAAAAATGCATGTTCACCATATCAATTAAGGCCCAATGTACCAGATGGTTTACTGAAATTTGTGACAGCAGGCAAAAAAGCGTATCACCCCTCATATAACGACACGCTACCGAATATTGTAATCCCGTATGGCTTTTGTTAATATACGGACTTCTTTGCGACTTGAATAAACGAGGAAGGATACGAAGATTGCCAATGGGCCGGCAGCAAGCGCCTGCCTGCCACTAATCCGGCGGCATGCACAACACTCACACAGTCAAGGACCAGTGTTTCCTTATTTCACTATATCGAAATCAGACCTTTTCGGTCACACACTCACTTCCTTCTTTTTGTCAAGCACGCAAAATCTTCAATTGTCAGAAATCTAGTTCGAAAGCAGCGATGTTAAGTGCTGCGTTTCCAGCCATGCTGGATTTTTAATAGGGAAGTCCCACTGTCTACGTTGACTGTTGTATTACATTGAACTAAACTTGTTATCCTGGTAATCATGACAAGCATAAGAGAAGAAGATATCATGGCTGCGTAAGGCTGCGCGAAAACGAAAGAAACATTAACTTTTTCCGTATTAGGATCAATTTCATTTGGGTGCACTCAAAAGACGGTATTTACCGGCCGTTGATCACAAGGCTGACAAAGGGCGTGTCCTTGTCGTACACAGTGCAAACTGTCGCCCACATGTACAGGTCTATGAGGGCGAATGCCATGCCAGTGTGCAGTGTCCCGTCCACGCCACAGTACTCCTTGTCTAACTTCAGCTCGAACTGCATGGCTCCTTCTTTGGGGCAGGAAGCAGGAATGACCTGAGCACAATACGTCAATGCCTCAGATGCTGAGATGCTACGCATTCATAATAAGCCCGTGAGACAAAGGGAAATAGGTGCGGACACGGATAATGTTACTGGAAGTACAGTAGCCGACCAATTTTTTGGACCTGGAGGGGAACGAAAAATAGTTCGAATAAAAGAGCCGTCCGAAAAATCCGCGAGCCATTACTCCTATGGGACAACTGGCGGTTCCTCGGGAAAGTCCGGAATATCCAGCAAGTCCGCATTTTCGGAGTCCGAAAAAACGTTCGGCTACTGTAATACGATACAAAATAGCATATGAAAAACATCAAAACACCGTGGCACGAATGTCAGCGCACAGCACACGCGGATTTCCAAGTATTCGCCTCCTTTTACAATTACTTTCTCATCTCCCGCATTCACGGTTAAACCCACAATTCCCACCCTTTCCTCTGAACCCCATGCCGCCCACCATCCTCCGCCATCGCGCCACCACGGCACTCATTTTTGCGCGAGACCTGTGACAGCTCTACACAAGGAGACATGTGAGAATGCGGGCCTTGATGTTTTTAATTCCCAGTTAAAATATATCTACTATGTAAAATGCTCTGAAACAAAACTTTGTTTTTAACACAACTGTTTCAGTATATTACATTCATTACCCAGCATAATTAGCCACGGAGAGGTTTTAGTATACATACAGCAGGATTTGTTGAAGGAGAACTAAAAAATCTAACTGCTTTAATGAATTTTTACCTGTGTGTTTTCTCCTCGTACATGTCTTGCCGTCTGATCTGGTGCAGCAGGAAGGGACATTGATACCTTGGACGAAATGTGAGTAGATGTGCACGGAATACCGGTACTTTTCCAATAATTGAATAACTCTAAGGCTACAAGCACTGATTACCTATCGAGCAAGGTGCTAAAGTTATGTGCATGGTCTGTTTCGCCTTAACTGGCTCTAACGATTACGAAATCATTGTTCCCATGTTCCCTTCCTGCTGACTGAAAGATGGCGCGCCTTGTCCCGCTTACAAATCGGAACCCCGCGACTCGTTGGTTATCCATAGGCTAATATCCATGAATTGTGTTGTTTCTAAAACCTCAGGACACATTTTTCACGGAAACATAATTAAACGCTTGTATTCGCATTCAGTGCTCAAGTAAAATTAGCTCGGCTCTCGGCAGGGTGTGTCTTACGTAACTCCATTAACCAAATTTCTTCATGAAGTGAGTGTAACTGTGAATAGCTCCTTTGTTACAGATTGTATGTTTATAGGCAAAAAAGGCCTTCGAGTTGGTGTAGGATGTGCTACGATTTGAATTGAAACAAACAAGTTATTAAAGAATATTTAAGTTTAGTCTCAATTTTTAACCACAAAGGAAGCCCCGTCGAATGTCGGTGTCATGTAAGGTGCCCCACAGGGGCCTGTCCTTGAGCCTCTGCTCTTCCTTATTTACATAGATATGTATCTGTAAATATCGGCTTCGCCACGCGTTTATTCACAGGCGTAGCATACCGGTAGTATACCGAGAAGGTAAAGGTGTAAAAAATACCCACTAGTTACAACCTGATTTACTGAACATACAGCTGTGGTGTGAGAAGTAGCACGTGGCATCAAACTTGAAAAAAAAAATAACAAAAAAAATCTGTTTTTCGAAGAAAATATCTGTCTTGGACAGTGCTTATGCTATTGACATGTACACGTTGTGAGCTGCTAGTGAGTTTGAAGTGTCTAAGTATCTAGGTGTGTTCCTTTCTGGCAACACACTGTTCTGGCATTTATATGAGATTTTATAACTGAAAGTCTTGCCGTATTCTGGCTTTCTTATGCAATAACACCATCCCCATAGTTCTCGATAGTTATTGCATAAACCGCATGATAGATCAATTATAAACTGTTCCTGCACTGTGTGTGATCCATTGACAGCACATGATAAAACTAAATTAGAAATATCCCAGAACCCAGCTTGTTATTTATTTATTTATTTATTTATTTATTTATTTATTTATTTATTTATTTACATCGCCATTTCTGGCACTACCGTGGAGGAGTATACACACAAAAAATACAAAACGATGACAAAAAAAAGTGGTTAAAACTGTACAATCTTCACTAATACATGAGTGCACACATTTTCACATTGCGTATATAAAAACTTCCTTGCCAACAATACTCCCACAGGCAGCAGGTAGGGCGTTCTGTTATCGAACATTTTTGGAAAAAAGAAAATTTAAATAAATCGGTTTTGCTCCTATATTCACGTATTTTGTTTTTGTGGTCGAGCCGTTGCGACATCTATTGTGGTAAAAGCAATTAGTCACGAAGCATCTTAAATTGGCTGCAGTTGATATGATAAAATAATTTTAGCCGCTTTTTTCCTCTTCTCAGCTGCAGCGCTTCCCACCCTATAGGGATTGTTTTAACCTCGTCAAGCTTGGACGTCATCCGTAATTTCCAGAAACATTCATCTTTTCTAGACACATTCGTCATTTCATCTTTTTTTACCCGCCGCGGTGGCTCAGTGGCTAAGGCGTTGTGCTGCTGAGCACGAGGTCGCGGGCTCGATTCCCGGCCGCGGCGGCCGCTTTTCTGATGGAGGCGAAAAGCAAAAACGCCCGTGTGTACGAGAATTGGGCCCACGTTAAAGATCCCCAGGTGGTCAAAATTAATCCGGAGTCCTCATCGCCTGCGTTGCGTCGGCGCGTTAAAACCCTACAATCAAACAATCAATCTGTCATTTCATCTTTTCAAGTTATTCACGTCATATTAGCGTCACGGTTCTCACACTTCGCTCAACTTTACCTATCCTATCACATCGGCGTAAACTATCACGTTTATCATTGTTTCATAAACTGTACCGTCACTGTTCACTTCATGTTGATTTCTTTTATTCGCCACCGACCATCTTCCCCCGACGGGACCATGCCTTAAAAGTGACACGTGTGAAATGCCACACTGCTTGATATTCACAATCATTCATACCTCGCCCACTTGTTGGTTGGAATGCTCTACCATCCAACATTGTAACTGTAACCGATCCGACCAAATTCCGAGAACTTTTACACACTTGCTTTGTATTTTAACTTCACTAAAAAATTGGCCGCGTATCTGCTCTTTTCATTGCAAATGTCGTCAAATCTTTATAAACTTTTGCCAAGTAAATGCCTCCCTTCGCTTTCGCGCTCACCTCTCATGTTATTCCTCTTGCGTCGCGCTCCTCCCAAGGTAAAGACGCCAAAGGTTTGCTTAAATCATTTTTAATTTCCCGCGTTCCACTGCTCCAAACCGGGTGTCTCGATGCCAACGTTGCCGTACGGCGAAGACGCGCGTGAATCGAGCCGCCCTACTTCAACGTTTATAAAACCGCGTTTCCCTACTCCACGTGCATTGCAAGCAGAACGTGGAACCTATCTAGTGGAACCTTTCGTAACTGTTGCCGGTTGATTTCTTAAAATGGCGCCAGAAGCTATAGTGGCGCCGGCGACAGCAGGCGACGGCGGAGTGAATTCTTTTTCTGGAGTTGATGAAGTATTTAATTTCGCAAAAGTCAAGCATGTTTGATTTTTTTATAAAGGAACACTGCAAATATCACTTCTGTATTGATTTGTTGTCTCACATTTGCGTAATGTCTTGTTCTTATTGAACAATGTTTACAAGTATGAACATTACACCGGACTTAGACGGGCAGATTTAGATGTGACTATATAAGACTATTGCGCAGGCATTGTTTTACTTTGGCTGGGTGGCTGAATCGAGTCACAGACAGACAGACGGACAGATCAAAATTTCCGGCTTTAAGTAGCCCAAGAAGGACTTTAAAAGTGCTTTCGTAGGTTTGTTTATGCGTCCTTTCCAGATTTTAAAGACGATAGTCTTTCTTGGGCTACTTAAACCCAGAAATTTTGGTCTGTCTGTCCGTCTGTCTGTCTGTGACTCGATTCAGCCACCCGGCCAAAGTAAAATTGATATTGCGCAATAGTCTTATATACTCACCGCCACATCTAAACGTCTAAGCCCGGTTTATATGTTCATACTTGTCAACTTTGTTGAAGAAGAACAAAACATTACGCAAATATAACACAGGAAATTAGTACACAAGGGATATTTACATTGTTCCTTTATTAAAAAATTCATGGATGCTTAGTTGTTCGATAGGAAATGATATTCTACAGCTACTGCAGAAAACCGCCGCCTCCTGGCGGCATATGAAAAACCACGCGGCAACAGCAACGAAAGGTTCCACTAGCTAGGTTCCACGTTCTGCTTGGAACGCACGTGGAGCATGGCAACGCGGCTCTAGTCGGCCGCCTCCATTCACGCCCGTCTCCGCCGTACTGCAGCGCTGGCATCGAGGAACCCGGCCTGTAGCAGTGGAACGCGGTAAATTCAAATCGCCTTGCGCAAACCTTTAGTGTGTTTACCTTGGGATGAGCGCGACGGTACAGGAACATCATGAGAGGTTAGCGGGAAAGCAAAGGGGGGCATTTCCTTGGCAAATGTCTACAAAGACTATCGTCTTTTGACGACATTTGCAACGAAAGTCGCAGATACGCGGCCAATTTTTTTGTTTGTTTTCCTTCTTTCTTTCTCTTTTGTCTTTTTTTGCCTCGCACCGGTTTGTATTTACTTGTTTGCCTATTAACATGCTGTTAGTCTTCTTGCATTGTGCGTTTTCAGTGTACCCGCCCCCTTTGTAATACCCTCCTAGTGAGGGCCTGTATGGGTATTTTTAAATAAATAAATAAATAAATAAATAAATAAATAAATAAATAAATAAATAAATAAATAAATAAATAAATAAATAAATAAATAAATAAATAAATAAATAAATAAATAAAAGCCAATTGTTCACTTAAAGACGCTAGAATTCATCCGCGTGTATACGCCAGTCTTGCATGAGAATTATTCTCAGAAAAATTCGCTCTGCGTTACGAATGAGACAATGAAGTCTAACGCACCGGCAACAAAAGCCCCGTGAAGTTTTTTGCAATAATGGCGACGCGTCAATTATGGCAACAGAAAATTATGTGGTTAGTAGTGGGAACATCCCCAGGTTTGAACTTCATGAAGCCGACATTAACTTCAAATTGAGCATAGTAATATATGATGGGAGTTTAGGGGAAATCCCAGAGTGCGACTTGGGAGTGAGTTATGTAAGGAGTTTTGACCTGCTCCTACGAATTTATTAGTTGCGTCTGGCCAGTATTGTATGTGATAATAACGTTGGTTCGTGCAATATCAGTGCCAGAACTTTTACACGAGGATGCTTTATTAACCTCTAGCAATATTTATACCGTACAAAAAAAAATACATCTTAAAGAAACGCCCTCCGAGTAAAAACATTTTATCAACTTACCCACGACACTCTAAATGAATTCACCGATATCTCCTTCCCCGGACGTTTCTCTTGAGCTAAACGCTCGCTTCACAACGGAAAGGGGGATTTAACGCGCGTCAACAAATATTCGCTAAAGCAAACATAATGCTTGGGTACCTACGTCGCAACTTTGTTAAAGCTCTTCTTCTTGAAAATTCTCCCTCTACAAAACACTGGTTCGCCCTAAATTAGAATACGCTGGCCCTGTTTGGGATCCTTTACATAATACACTCAGTCGAAATGATTCAAAATAATTCTGTCCACTTTATTCTTTCTAACCGCACCGCCAGCATAACGGCAGTGAAATCTAACCTGAATCTCCCATCTTTAGCATTTCGCCATCAAATTCTTCGATTGTGTCTTTTCCACAAAATATATCACCCTCCCCATTTACACGATAAACTTATAGCACCACCAGAATATATTTCGCCTCGCCTAGATCATCCCCACAAGGTCGGAGTGCCATTATGCAGAACAAACGGCTGCTACATGTCATTCCTACCACGCACGAGCATCGAGTGGAATCACCTTCCCGCATCAAGTGCAACCATCCGTGATCACGAATCGTTTAAAAAACGCTATTAGCTAATATTGTATAAGTAGGAGCCGCATCACTGTAATAACTGCATATCAACTGCTGCTTGTTTGCATAATTTTTACGTGTAATAACCACTCCCCTCGGTAACACCTCCTAGTCTTGAGGGTACCAATAAACGAATGAAATGAAATGAAATAGCCAGGGCCGGGACGAAAAATTGGTAATGGAAATTAGGTAGTCTACGCTATCTGTGTTTTCTATCTCGTGGTCTATCCTTTCCAAGACTCACAAGATAGTGCCTGGGCTGCTTTCTAAACGGTCGCTACAATACGCGCAGCCGTCCAAAATAGCGCTAAATAAACACAGTCTTACCTTGTCCACAAATTCTTTGGTGTAAGGAAGCTTCTTCAGTATGTTGGCGATGAAGTGCTGTGTCCGCTGCATGTTTCAGGACTCTGAAATGGGCATCCCGCGTTAAAAATTTCATACGGTGTTCAAACGCACGATTTATCCAACACAGTCACCAGCAGGTGTTAGTCGACATTGCTACGAGACCTTTGGACTGCAAGTGATGGCGACAATGAAGGAAGTTTAACCAATTGCACTGCTTTTCTCCAGAATGTAAAAGTTGTAGATGTGGCGGCGGTGGAAACCTATCTATGTCACGAGCAAGGCAGGTTTCTGCAGGAAGTTGAAACAGGTGGTGAGAAAAATATATTAAATGCTGCGTGGGGGGCATGTGATTGTCGGCGACAGCTGCTATGCGGTAATGGCGGAAAAAAACGCGAGGGCTCAGCGATGTTGTCTGAAAAATTGGGAGGATCTCCCGGCTGTGGGTCCGCGAACACGTACATGCAGGTTGTAAACATGATGTTAGGCAGATCTCTGAAATTATTTAAAGCGACCATGCGGACAAAACACAATATTGGCTTATTCGAAAGATTGCCTCGTTAGAACCATACTGACACCACTTTTAACGCCCACTTCGCTCAAATAAGCTATATAATTAGAAAAAAAAAATGGAATGGCCATGCGACCCACTAGCTCATTTCCCGCAACAGAACCTATGATGTCATATGCCCAGCTGTGCGATTGGCTGAGGCCGGCAAAAGCAAGCGCAAATTAGGGAGGATTTATTAGCTCGCCGGACGATCTATTTGCGCTTAAATGTAATGCAAATTCATTTATCAGCAGTAAGAATGGTGGGGTAAACAATGAAAGTTACGAAAATACACGTAGACATAAAAGTACCGATCCGCACTGCTGTGGTTAATGGGCGCACTATGCTTGCTTTAGCTGCACAACCGTACGCCGCTCTGGAGTTGTCTTACACGACACTGGCTGATTGGCGTAAGCGGCGTTGTCTTAGGAGACCCTGCTTGTTGACATTTCCCATGTTTCACCAAATGATTACTTTCTACCGTAACAAAAACACGCGAGGTGCGAATACGGTAAAAAATAAAGCAACGGCCGACAACGGTCCGTAGGTAAGTATGCGGTGGCGCCATCTGGGAGGACTGACGGTAAGCAAGGCTAAAGAGCCTAACGATGCACTGTAATTTCGTTTGAATACTCGCCCTTGTGACTTCATGGGAGACGTCACGAAAACACCCGATTTGGCGGGAGAATTAAAATTTCAACCTAAACTGATTAATTTCTCAGAGAATACGGCATCGTTTGCTGCCGAACAAGCGCTGGCAGCATTATCAAACACGAAATCTTTGTAATGAAACGAACATGTATTTTGTCTGCATGGCCCCTTTAAACACGTGCCTTTCACAACCCCTGGCCCGCTCGCGCAGTCCTGAGGCGTGACAATAGTTATTTATTATTTGTACAGGGTGGTCACGTGTGGGTCGAGCTACGCGGGCAAACGTATGGCCCCGCATGGGAAAGGCGTCAAACTAGATCCCGCATAGACAGGTTTTAGGTAACATTCGACATAGTGGAAATGGTAAATTTTTCGTCAGTTGAAATCCCTAGACCAAACACACCGCCGTTATCGGATCACCAGTGCCTAAAAATGACAATGTAAATCCGTCAGAGCGACGTCACAGATCATCCCTGGCGCTTATCTAGTCCTGTTAATCGACGAAAAAAACCAAAAAGACAGTAGGCGACTTTCTTCAAAACGAACAACCGAGCACGGAATCACTTTAGCCCCCTGGATGGCCATTAAAGAACATCCAAGAGAGATCTTCAAAGAAAGCGGACGCAGCATGTAGTAAAAAACTCTGTGGAACGCACCGCACACATGAACGCTCTAGAGACTAAAGTACTCATTGTTGACCGCGCACCGCCGAAAACGGCGCTTGTATAACGAGAGATGGAAATCATAAAGCAAAAACACACGGAACTGATGCGGGAGACGTCACTTGACACGGTGCTTAAAGCCTTCAATATATGCATCCCCGGATGCCCCAACGCGTGTGAATTCTTATACCAACGTTCGAAAGGGCTGGTCGGTAGACTCACAGATAACATCGAGGCGTTCAGGGAATATTATTGTGAATGATTTGCTCGGACCACCGACCACAAGAAAACTTGCAACTTTCGTGACCTCTTGCGTGATGTACCGACTGTTTTGCACGCTACATTAGAGGCACCGTTCACCACAGTCAAACTAGACGATGTTGTTAACAAAGCGCGTCCTGACTCATCGCCACGCCAAGACTGCCTATAATGGGCCTTTTACCAAGTTTTTTGGTCACAACTTTGTGGCTTTTACACAAGGATTGCTGGTTCGTTGTAGGGTTTAACGCACCGACTCAACGCAGGCGATGAGGCGCGCCGTACTGGAGGGCCCCGGATTATTTCTGACCAACTGGGATCTTTAACGTGCGCCGAAGCCTTGTACACACGGGCGTTCTCGCTTTTCGCCTCCATCAGAAAAGCGACAACAGCGGCCGCAGCGGCAGGGATTCGAACCAGCGTCTTGGTGCTCAGCAGCACAACGCCTTAGCCACTGATCCACAGCGGCCGGTCTCGCGTCTGCCGCAGAGCTCCCGCCTGTATACAGGGGCTTTAGCGAAAAAAAAAAAAAAAATCAGCGCTAATGCTTAAGATGACGATACTGCCTGCTTGGAAGAGGTCACCGCGGCCGCCGCATTCTCTAGAAGACATTATGGATAATCGAGTGTGGCACTTCTTCCCGTGACGACTTGCAGATCCCGCCACCACTGCATCGAGTTGATGACGAAGAGCTCGTGGAAGTCTACAATGCTGAGGATGACTTTGCATCCACCACTCGCCGCGAAGACGATGATGACCTCTTCGATGCATACGACGAGGATCACAACCACCGCAACTATGCAAATAAACAATGTCACTGAATCTTAACTATGTGTCCGGCAATGCTCTCCTACAACAGCTACAGTAAACTAGAATATATATATATATATATATATATATATATATATATATATATATATATATATATATATATATATATATATATATATATATATATATATATATATATATATATATATATATATATATATATATATATATATATCATCACCAGCCTATCTACGCCCACTGCAGGGCAAAGGCCTCTCCCATTATTCTCCAATTACCTCGGTCCTGTGCCAACTGTGACCAATTTATCCCCGCAAACTTCTTGATCTCATCTACCCATCTAACTTTCTGCCGCCCCCTGCAACGCTTGCCTTCTCTGGGGATCCACTCTGTTACCCCTAAGGACCAGCGGTTATCTTGCCTTCGCATTACATGCCCTGCGCACGTCCATTTCTTCTTCTTAATTTCTACTAATATGTCTTTAACACCAGTTTGCTCCCTGACCCACTCCGCTCTCTTCTTGTCCCTTAACGTTACACCTATCATATTCAGCTCCATTGCCCGCTGAGTCGTTCTCAATTTAAGTTGAACCCTCTTAGTGAGCCTCCAAGTTTCTGCCCCGTAGGTGAGTACCGGTAAGATGCAGCTGTCATACACTTTCTTCTTCAGCGACAATGGTAGGCTGCTATTCATTATCTGAGAATGTCGGCCATATGCATCCCACACCATTCTAATCCTTCTAATTATCTCTGCCTCATGGTTGGGATCTGGGGTCACAACTTGGCCTAAGTAGATATATTCGCTTACCACTTCCACTGTCTCGCCACCTATCTGAAACTGCTGTGCTGTCCCGAGGTTATTGATCATTACTTTAGTTTTCTGCATATTATTTTCAGGCCCATGGTTCTACTCTGTTCGCCCAGTGCGGAAAGCATGCTTTGCAATTCGTCCCCCGAGTTACTTAGCAAGGCAACGTCATCAGCAAATCTGAGGTTACTGAGGTATTCTCCATTAACCCTTACTCCCACCTGTTCGCAATCCGACGTTCTGAATACTTCTTGTAAGCATGCTGTGAATAACATTGGAGAGATTGTGTCTCCTTGTCTGACACCCTTCCTTATAGGTAATTTGCTGCTCTCTCTATGGAGGAGGATGGTAGCTGTAGACCCATTGTAGATATCCTCTAGTATTTTTACATAATGCTCATCTACTCCATGGTTCCGTAATGCCTGAATGACTGCTAGGGTTTCGACCGAGTCAAATGCTTTCTCATAATCTATGAAGGCTATATATAGGCGTTCAGACTCAGCGCACTTCTCTATCACCTGATTGATCGTGTGAATATGGTCCATTGTAGAATAACCTTTACGGAACCCTGCTTGTTCTTTAGGTTGACTGAAATGTAAGGTTGCAGAGATTCGGTTAGCGATTACCTTGGTAAATACCTTGTAGACGACTGACAGTAAGCTGATCGGCCTGTAATTTTTCAAGTCCTTCATGTCGCCTGTCTTATGGATTAGGATGATGTTCGCGTTCTTCCAAGATTCCGGTACCATTGCGGTCATTAGGCATTACGTACACTCTTAGGCAAAAAGGACTAAAATAGGGACTAAAATACAGCCGTTAGTCTTCGCGGGTGACCGTTCATCTTCAAAGGGAGTATCTGCGGCAGAGTACGTGCCGTGTGCATAAATTCGGACTAACTGTTCGTCCCCGCCCCGATCTATAAGGAGTAACGGGAAGACGAAACGCATGCAGTTAGTCTCTTTGCTGCGTCGTTAATCCCCTAATGGCGTCGTCGTTGCCCTTTCGCGCATATGTCTGCGAGCGGTTTTATATTTCCAAAACACAAGGCATTGCAGTCACTGGGTGCTTTAGATGGTGCCACGGGAGAAAATATTGATGTTAGTTATAAGAAAATCGCCTAGGGTTAGTAGAGCGGCGGGTAATGGCAAGGAGCGGCGAAGCGCGATTGTCATACGCTTCTCGGCGAGGTTATGTTGATACGCTGTGTTGCATTCGATTCGTGCGAGATAATAACGGCCAATGAAAGCTTTCAAGCGCATTAACAGTAACTCAAAAATTAGTGACAATAGCAAAAGTGGATCCCTGAGCGTAATGAATATGTATATGTTTAACAGACCAGAAAAAAACGCATGTTGCTGATGACAACTGCAAAACAAAAATGCTCGCTACAGGTAAGCGTCTCGAAGTTATCTTTTACACTCGGTACATAATTGCCTTGGGCACCAAAGCTATGACAATGCTGCAACTGCTGTAAAACCCGCTTGCATTTCGCAGTCGCAATCGTCTAGCGACGCGAATTTGAAGAATTCAGGCTAAGCTTTCGCCGATGCAGGAAAATATGGCATGTTTCCTTATTCTGACACTCACACAGACGACACCTTTCACACACGTTACATAGAGCACTTAACATATGTATCGAACACTAAGAAAGCACTTAGCTTGCGCTAATTTGTGCGGAAACAAATGAGTCGTCCGATCGCCCAGCTACCTATCTCAACTAGGCGACGACGAGTTGATTGTTATTTACGAAAAAACTATGGTTGTGAGGCTCTAATTCGAATCGAACTGAGCAATAGTCCCTAAACCTAGCAAAGCGCTAAGCGCAAGGCGCAAAACGCGGTCACGTTCGCTTGCACAGCTAAAAATTCGGGCACCAATTGCAATGGATCTGTTTCGTTATGCACAGGACTACACACTGTACACTTGAATATTATCTGCCGCGCTAACCACCCGGTGGCGTGGTCTAGCGGTTAGCGCGTCGGGTTCCTTGTGTGTAATTTCGGGCGTCAGGGGTTCGATCCCTGCCGGTGCTGGCGTTTTTTTCTTTTTTCTGCACTCTACCCAGTTCGTCCTTGGGGAGTATCGGAACGGACCATCCGGGTGGGGGACTAACCTTTCGTCCCCTCGCAGTTAGTCCCCAAAGGGACTAATGATTGTGGCAGAGGCCGTTAGTCCCCGAAAGGACGAACTTTTAGTCCTTTTTGCCTAAGAGTGTATACAGATTTGCCAGTTTTTCAAGTACAATTTCTCCGCCATCCTTCAACAGGTCTTTTGTTATCTGATCCTCACCAGGTGCTTTGCCCCCTTTCATTTCTTTCAAAGCCTTCCTTACTTCTTCGGTCGTTACTGATGGGATGGGATGTCTATCTCCTCTGAACTACTGTCTCGTTCGGCATTATCCTGTATGTCCCGGCTACTGTAGAGATCTCTATAGAACTCCTCGGCCACTGTGACTATTTTATCCCTATTTGTGATGACATTGCCTTGCTTATCCTTAAGTGCATACATCTGATTTTTCCCCACGCCAAGACATCTCTTCACTGCTTTCAGGCTACCTCCGTTCTTTACAGCGTATTCGATCCTCTCCATATTATACTTCCGTATGTCAGCTGTCTTACGCTTATTGATTAACTTCGAGAGCTCGGCTAGTTCTATTCTGTCAGCTGCGGTAGAGATTCTCATGGTTTGCCGTTTCCTGATTAGGCCTTTCGTCTCCTGTGAAAGTTTACCAGTATCCTGTCTAGCGATAGTGCCCCCGACTTCTAGAGCACACTCCGTGATAATGCGTGTAATGTTCTCGCTGGCTTCCTGTGTCGTAAGCTCGGCTTCCTCGTTAAGTGCGGAATATCGGTTCTGCAGCGCGATCCTGAATTCTTCTACTTTACGTCTTACTGTTAGCTCATTTATCGGCTTCTTTCGTACTAGCTTGTTGCGGTCCCTCCTCAAATCTAGCCTAATTCGAGATCTTACCATGCGGTGGTCACTACACCTTACCCTTCCGAGCACTTCCACATCCTGCACGACGCCAGGGTTATCGCATAATATTGTCACGAAGCCAAGGACGACGCAGTTGTCTTGCAGGAGAAACAAATTTATTGGAGCGAACTTGTGCTCCCCTAACAACTCAAAATAATACAGAGGCGGCGAAGCAGCGGTCAACAAAGTGACTTGCGTCAGCGAGCGTCACAGAATCGAATGTCCCGGCGTCTGCTCTGCAGGCTTTTTATCTTTCGGCGCGCGTGGTTCTGGAACCGTCAATTCGCATCGAGAACATTGTAGATGCAAGAAGATTATTCCGGGATGTTCACGTTAGATCGGAATGCTCTCCCTATCAGAACAGATAACACATGCGGCACAGAAAGAAAGAATGGAACACGCGCTTCCCTTGGCGCGGAGATAAAACAGGCCGGCGGGTTCGATTCCCGGCCGCGGCGGCCGCTTTTCTGATGGAGGCGAAAAGCAAAAACGCCCGTGTGTACGAGATTTCGGCGCACGTTAAAGATCCCCAGGTGGTCAAAATTAATCCGGAGCCCTCCACTACGGCGCGCCTCATCGCCTGCGCTGCGTCGGCGCGTTAAACCCTACAATCAATCAATCAAATCAATTAAAACAGGCCGGCGCAGCCGGGCGTTAAAAGCAAAACACAAATAAACAAACCCAATGCATGGTTCGCGGCATTACCCCCTCCCCCCCCTCTAAGAGTGCATCGACCCGATGCTAACATAAGCGACAGTCCGAAAATGAAAATAAAAGTTCGTCATCGTTCGTAGAAAGGTTTTAAGCGAACCACGTGGACGACTTCGGGCCGCGTACGTCGTCGTGATGTGCCGGAGTCACCATCGGGGATCACTTCGTAGGTAAGTTGGCCAACACGTCGCAGAATCTGGTAGGGTCCGAAATACCGTCGCAGAAGTTTCTCGCTCAGTCCGCGTCGTCGGATGGGAGTCCAAACCCACACACGATCCCCTGGTTGGTACTCGGCGTCTCGGCGTCGGAGGTTGTAGCGGCCGGCATCCACCAGCTGCTGGTCCCTTATACGAACTCGAGCTAGCTGGCGGGCCTCGTCCGCACGTTGAAGGTATCCTTGGACGGCAGCGTTGAGGTTGTCGTCTTCTACATGCGGAAGCATGGCGTCGAGCATCGTAGTCGGTCGTCTTCCGTAGACAAGCTCGAACGGTGTCATCTGCGTAGTTTCCTGCGTCGTTGTATTGTACGCAAACGTCACATACGGGAGGACTTCGTCCCAAGTCTTATGTTCAACGTCGACGTACATGGACAGCATATCCGCAATTGTCTTGTTCAGACGTTCTGTTAGTCCGTTCGTTTGGGGGTGGTACGCCGTCGTTCTTCGGTGATCCGTGTTGCTGTAGCGTAAGATTCCTTGCATCAGCTCCGCGGTAAAGGCCGGTCCGCGGTCCGTGATTAGGACTTCAGGGGCTCCATGTCGCAGCACACCTTGGTTTATAAAGAACTTGGCGACTTCTTGTGCAGTCCCCCGCGGAAGAGCGGCGGTCTCTGCGTAGCGCGTCATGTATTCTGTCGCTACGACAATCCACTTGTTCTCCGATCGTGACCGTCGGGAACGGGCCTAGAAGGTCCATTCCAATCTGTTGAAAGAGCCTCGACGGGACGGTGATCGGTTGTAGAAGTCCGGCGGGTCTTGTCGGCGGCGTTTTTCGTCGCTGGCAGTCCCGGCGACTCCGAACGTAGTGGGTGACGTCGGATGTAAGGCGGGGCCAGAAGTACTTCGCCTTAATTTTAAGTGCGAATGCACTTTATAAGCGACCCTGAATTCCGTTGACCGCCGTCCGTCCACATAGCAACAGCTGCGGGTGCGCGCGCTCCTCGTCTTCCTTGGCAACGGGGGGAGATGGGCGACATGGCACATACCCACGTGGGGGATTGGCCAGGAATCTCCTCGTCTTCCTTGGCAACGGGGGGAGATGGGCGCGCGCTGCCTGGCCGCTGACATGGCACATACCCACGTGGGGGATTGGCCAGGAATCGGGCGTGAGAAGGGCTAATGCACCCGCTTAAAGGAGTACTGACACGAAATTTCAAAGCTGAGATCCGCTCTAGCAATCAAGTACAACGACAACACAAATAGGTGTCTGTGCATGGCACATACCCACGTGGGGATTGGCCAGGAATCGGGCGTGAGAAGGGCTAATGCACCCGCTTAAAGGAGTACTGACACGAAATTTTAAAGCTGAGATTCGTTCTAGCAATCAAGTACAACGACAACACAAATAGGTGTCTGTGAATAAATGCATCTTTCTTTCTTTGTAGTTTTGTGTGTGTGTGTGATCTCTCTTTCACGAACATTACCGAACCGCGCAAATTCAACTCCCGCATTCGCACTTTCACATTCTTCCCCACGGGGAAATGCGGGGAAATTTTTTGCAATAGTGCGAGCTGTACCGAGATGTCCGGAAGACGGGTCGTCGTGGGACGCTTCCAAAATTTCGTCACGAAGGTCTGCAGGGATGACAAGTAGATAATTCGTTCTCGTTCCGGGGCTGAAATTCTTCTTCACGAGGACGGAGTTTTTGAGGCTGAATGCTGGTAAGTTACGCTTGAACGCTCTAGGCACGGCGACGTTTCGTCCTTCGAGGTAGTCGATCATTACTCGCAAGTCGGGGTTGGCACGCTGCTGGGCGGCTAGGTCGCTCTCCGTAACAACCCCGAAGAACGCACTGTCTTCATCGGAGTCTTGTGGTGGTGGGTCGACAGGGGCGCGGGACAAGCAGTCGGCGTCGGAGTGTTTCCTGCCGGATTTGTAGACGATTGTAACGTCGAACTCTTGCAGGCGCAAACTCCACCGCCCAAGACGGCCAGAGGGGTCCTTCAAATTGGCAAGCCAACACAGCGCATGGTGGTCTGTTACAACCTTGAACGGTCTACCATACACGTATGGGCGAAATTTTGAAATGGCCCATATAATAGCCAGGAACTCTTTTTCGGAGGCAGAGTAGTTTTTCTCCTCCTTCGACAGACCACGGCTGGCATAGGCGATTACGTTTTCGCACCCGCTTTGTTTTTGGGCAAGGACGGCACCCAAGCCTATATCACTGGCGTCCGTATGCATTTCCGTTTCGGCATTTCCGTCGAAATGAGCGAGCACGGGCGGGCTTTGCAGGTGTTTTTGCAGCTCGCAGAATGCCTTTTCTTGGTCATCTCCCCAGCTGAAAGCGGTGCTATCTTTCGTCAAGCGTGAGCGGCTCTGCAATGCGTGCGAAGTTTGCGACGAAGCGCCGGTAGTATGCGCACAGTCCAAGAAATCTGCGCACGCCCTTCTTATCTTTCGGCCTTGGGAAGTTCGCTATGGCTGAAGTTTTCGCCGGGTCAGGCAGGACTCCCGCAGCGTTGACGACATGGCCCAAAAACTTCAGTTCCTCGTACGCGAAACGGCACTTTTCAGGCTTCAGCGTTAACTCCGACGTACGGATGGCCTCGAGTACAGACTGCAACCTTGCGAGGTGTTCGTCGAAAGTCCAAGATAATACCACAACGTCGTCGAGGTATACGAGGCAGGTGTGCCACTTCAGGCCAGCTAGCACAGTGTCCATGACTCTTTGGAACGTTGCTGGTGCCGTGCATAGCCCAAACGGCATTACCTTGGACTCGTATAGGCCGTCCGGGGTTATGAATGCAGTCTTCTCTCGATCTCTCTCGTCCACTTCAATTTGCCAGTAGCCGGTCTTCAGGTCCATCGATGAGAAGTACCTCGCATGGCAGAGGTGGTCGAGGGCGTCGTCGATTCGTGGCAGGGGGTACACGTCCTTTTTGGTGATCTTGTTCAATCGCCGGTAGTCAACGCAGAACATCAGTGTGCCGTCTTTTTTCTTCACGAGTACGACCGGCGCAGCCCACGGACTTTTCGATGGCTGTATAATGTCGTCGTTGAGCATGTCGTCGACTTGAGTCCGGATGGCTTCGCGCTCGTGGGAAGAGACGCGGTACGGTGACTGTCGGGTAGGTCGGGCTCCATCCTCGGTTATTATCCGGTGCTTCGCCAGAGGTGTTTGACGTAACTTTGAGTTCGACGAAAAACACTCGCTGTAGCGACGCAGCAAAGCCAATAACTTGTTCCTTTCTTCTTGCGGTAGCGCCGCATTCACGTCGAAGGGGTGCGGAAGCTTGAAGGTATCGTCGGGTGCGCGTTCAAAGTCGGCGACTGCTATCACGTCACTTGCTTGTTGCGTTTCTTCGACGAACGCAATTGCAGCGCCCTTGTTTAAATGCTGGTACTCCTCGGTGAAATTGGTGACCAAAACGTGGGATTTGCGCTGCTTAAACCGCGCAATGCCTCTTGCGACAGACACACCGCGGTCAAGAAGCAACCTTCGGTCGCGTCGCTCCACGATCGCGTCGACGTCGGGAGCAGCACCTTCACAGTAGACGGTGATCATCAAGCTTGCGCGGGGTGGCAGGGTGACGTGATCATCGGCGATCCTTACAGCTGCACGGTGTTCGGGGTTCGATTCCGGCGTCATAGAGTGGTCGGAGGAAAAAGTTATCGACTTCGTCTGCAGATCGATTATTGCGCCGTTGTCCGTCAAAAAGTCCATTCCGAGAATTACGTCGCGGGAGCAGTTGGGCAAAACGACGAACACCGCAGGGTACGTCGTGCCGTCTATGGTGACGCGCGATGTGCACGTTCCACTTGGCGTCACAAGGTGGCCTCCTGCTGAGCGTATGTGCGGACCGTCCCATCTGGTCATAACCTTCTTCAGCTTAGACGCAAATGGTCCGCTCATTACGGAGTAGTCGGCTCCCGCGTCAACGAGGGCGACTACATCAAAGCCATCGATGGACACCTTGACGTCGGATGCCGCCTTCCTCGAGTTTCGGGTGCGTCAGGGCGTCGCATCTCAGCTTGTGCGTGTTGACGGTCGGGCACTGTGCGTCGTCGTTGTCATCGTCTTCTCAGCGGACGTCTCGGTCCGGTCGGGTACGCGTCGCGGCGTATAGCTGTCGTCGTGTACGGGAGTCTCGTCAGGTCTGAGGGCATGTTGTGAGTCACTGTCTTCCGCGAGTCGTTGCGTCGTTGGAGGGTTTTCATTTTTCCGCGATCGTGCAACTTTACCTCCAGAAGTTGCTGCTTTTAGTTTCCCCCGCGTGGGCTGGGGGACCTTCCACGGGCGAAGTCAGCATTGCTACGGCGGTTCGGCGATTGGTACGGGTAGGGCGATGGCGAGCGGTTGAAACGGGATGGGCCACGGCTGGTTTCAGATTGATACTCGTCGATCTCACGTGGTCGTTGGCCAGGGAGAGGGCGAGGTGCGTCGACGGAGAAACCACGCAGTCCGAGTCTCTTGTATGGGCAGCGACGGTAGATGTGGTCGGCCTCTCCTCAGTGGTAGCACAAAGGACGATTATCGGGAGTTCGCCATACGTCCGTCTTCCTCGGCGTCTGGTTTCGGGCTACCGGGGGTCGGGCGGGTGACAGTGGGCGGCGGTACGGCGGGGCCTCTTGACGGCGTGTTGGAGCAGGGCGGGGTCGACGAACAGCCGCAGAGTAGGTCATAGCCTCGGGCTCCCGGGGTGCTTCGGACGGCACAGAAGTTCCCAAAGCCTGCTGTACTTCTTCCCGGATCACGTCGGTCAGTGAAGTGACTTGAGGTTGTGGTGTCGTCATCGGGAAAAGTTTCCGCAGCTCCTCCCTTACCACTGCGCGGATATTGTCGCGTAGTGAGTCGGAGCTAATAGCGCTGGCACCAATCGTCTCCGAAACCAGCGCATTGATTGGGCAGTCGTACTGCCTCGTTCGGATTTCGAGCGTCTTCTCCATCGCGGCGGCCTCAGACGCGAATTCGGACACGGTCTTGGGGGGGGGGGGGTTGCGAACAAGGCACGCGAAGAGCTCTTGCTTCACACCTCGCATCAGAAACCGTAGTTTCTTTTCCTCCGTCATTCCTGGGTCCGCACGGCGGAAAAGTCGCTTCATTTCCTCGACGAAGATTACGACTCCTTCGTTCGGGTGTTGCGTTCGAGTTTCCAGTAAAATCGCAGCTCGTTCTTTTCTCACCACGGTCGTGAAGGTCTTGAGGAACTCGCTTTTGAATTGCGTCCAGTCGGTCAAGGCGCTCTCGTGGTTTTCAAACCAAGTTCGAGCTGCATCCTCCAAGTAAAAGAAAACATCCCGGAAGGTTTCTTCATCGTCCCACCTGTTTAAGATCCGCACGCGCTCCAGCTTCTCCAACCATTCCTCTGGGTCTTCAGCGGGGGCTCCCCGGAACGATGGCGGTTCCCGGGGCTGCTGCAGCATGATTGGCGACGTTGTTTCTTGTACCATGGTGTTGGTTGCAGCGTTCCTTCTCTTGGGCCCTTCTGGCATCAAACCGAACTCGGGTGGTAAATCTTGCAGGCGGAGGCTGGCTCTTGTTGGACTGGCTTGGCGGCTTCCCGAGGTTGTAGTGGGCATGAAGGGTGCGTACCCAGCACATCCACCAGATGTCACGAAGCCAAGGACGACGCAGTTGTCTTGCAGGAGAAACAAGTTTATTGGAGCGAACTTGTGCTCCCCTAACAACTCAAAAGAATACAGAGGCGGCGAAGCAGCGGTCAACAAAGTGACTTGCGTCAGCGAGCGTCGCAGAATCGAATGCCCCGGCGTCTGCTCTGCAGGCTTTTAAATGCATAGCATTTTAGTAACTCACAATGTCACGCGGCGTTCGGCCTAGTCCGCAGCCAGGCCACTACACTATAAAAGAAACAACAGTTTCCGGCGCCCGGATTCGAACCCATGACGCCGCGGGCGGAACGGCAAGTGCCGGGCGCACTACCGATTGAGCCACGCAACCAACACGGATTTCGATGCACCGATAGCGCCTTATATCCTTCACTCATTTATGGTTTGCTTTTTATCTTTCGGCGCGCGTGGTTCTGGAACCGTCGATTCGCATCGAGAACATTGTAGATGCAAGAAGATTATTCCGGGATGTTCACGTTAGATCGGAATGCTCTCCCTATCAGACCAGATAACACATGCGGCACAGAAAGAAAGAATGGAACACGCGCTTCCCTTGGCACGGAGATAAAACAGACCGACGCAGCCGGGCGGTAAAGGCAAAACACAAATAAACAAACCCAATGCATGGTTCGCGGCAATATGAAGTCTATTTCATTTTTGTGCTCCCCATTCGGGCTCCTCCAGGTCCACTTCCGACTCTCCCGTTTACAGAAGAAGGTATTCATTATGCGTAGGTTATTCCGTTCTGCAAACTCAACTAGTAGGTCTCCACTGCTATTTCTACAGCCCAGACCATAGTTCCCAACTGCCTTGTCTCCAGCCTGATTCTTGCCTACTTTAGCACTGAAGTCACCCATAACTACGGTATACTGTGTTTTTACTTTAGCCATTGCCGATTCCACATCTTCATAGAGGCGTTCCACTACTTGGTCGTCGTGGCTGGATATGGGCGCGTAGTTCTGCACCATCTTGAGCTTGTACCTCTTATTGAGCCTAATTACAAGACCTGCTGCCCTTTCGTTAATGCTATAGTATTCGTCTATGTTGCCAGCTATGCTTTTATTGACTAGAGGTCCCACTCCCAGTTCTCTTCTGTCCTCTAGACCACGGCAACATAGGACATGTCCATTTTTCAGCACCGTAAGGGCTTCGCCTGCCCTCCTAACATCGCTAAGCCCTATTACATCCCATTTAATGCCCTCTAATTCCTCGAACAACACCTCGAGACTTGCTTCGCTAGATAAGGTTCGCGCGTTAAACGTTGCCAGGTTCAGATTCCATTGGCGGCCTGTCCGGATCCAGGGATTCTTAGCACCCTCTGCTGCGTCACAGGTCTGACCGCCGCCGTGGTCAGTTGCTTCGCAGCCGCTGGGGACTGAGGGCCGAGGGTTAATTGGCGTATTCATGGGAGGTTGTGGCCGTTACTACATCAGGGTGGCCAATCCTGCTCTGGTGAGGGAATGCATTACCGGCAATGGTCGCCGGGATCAGGCCGCACCCCAGGCCCCTTTGGTGCAATTCCATCAATACGCGGATTTTTTTTTTAATCCGGTGGGAATTGTCCGGCACCGGGATTCGAACCACGGTCCTTCTGCACGCGAGGCGGGTGTTCTACCTCTACGCCATCGCTGCATCTCTGCGATTGAAAATGGTGGTAGCTAAAGGCAATGGCTCGAGCTCGAGTCGCGGCTCAGCGCGGGAAGTGTCCTGCAGACGCCTGACTT